>NC_134563.1:36711295-37022936 GCF_025594145.1 Primulina tabacum
ATCAAGATTTGATGCTGGGAATTCTATCTTCTATATGGAATTATGAAATAACGTTCCACCCTAAATGTCACCTCTTTTTTTAAAAAATATGAATATTGATTGAAACATTTCATTTTAGCTTTTGAAGTTTATTTTCATGACTAGCATTGTTCATTTACATTCATAAAATGTAAATTACAGTATATCACATTTGAAACAGGAAATTTATCTTGATAATTTTTTCCTTTTCTTGGTTTTTTTTTTTTTTTTTTGCCGTGGTTCACGTTCTATTTTTGCAACAGGCTTTTCAAGAATCTCAGTCTACAGTAGCGAACTGGTGCGAGGTCAAATACTTTGACCGTTGGAAGCTCTTGCGCGGTTAAATACATATTAAAGGAGTACTTGCAACATATAGGAAAAATTGATTATGTATTTTTCATTAACAAATTTATGAAGTGAACATCCATAATCACTTTTTTTTTAAGTTGCAAATACTCCCACAATTATATATGTACAAGGAACATTATCTTTTGTACTATGATTATCCAATATGCTTGGAACATTGGTCTTTAGTTTTTATTCCAAATTTCTTTGATCTCAAATATTCGAGCTGATTGGATATCTAATTAAGTTATTTCATCATTTATTAAATTCGATTTGGAATTAAAAATTATTTAAAAAATAAATAAAATTCACTTAAGAAAGTCATTCAAAAGTCAAAATCATAGCTCTCTTTCGATGTATTCTATATTGAATTTTCATGAATGAAGCGATCGATTTTCATGATAGTTGAAATGAGATTTAAAGATTCGATCGACCATATATGTTCAAGAATTTAATTAAAATCAAGATATCACGTAATGCAGCAAAATTAATGGAAATGTAGCAACGTTTATAATTTTAGACTATATTTGGGATGATTTGGATTCGGAAAAATATGGACGAACTTCAAATGTATTTATTGTGTGAATCAGAAATTCATTAAGTTGATTGATGAATAATTTTATAATGAAAGAAAGATAAATGAAAATTTAAAGCATTGAACAAGTATATATGATTATATATAAAAAATTATATATTTCGTTTAAAATCATTCGATCCAAATGTACTCGTAAATTGTCGCAACCAAAGTATTTCACTTCAAATAGTTTGATATCGATTTGTCTTTCCTGCTACGCCGACTTTTAACGAGAACATCAACGTTAGTTTAAAACATATACCGTTCTAAAAATTTGTCTATTTGATGGTACAATCTTTCTAGGTCCAGTTTATAAGCTATTTATTATTAGTTTTTGTCGGGAATCCAACAAAAGTCTTACATTAAAAATATATGGGAAGATCATAGTTTAATAAAATTGAATGATATCTCTATTGGTATCAGATCTTTTGAGTAAAAAAAAAACAAACAAATCCATGAGTGCTTATGTCCAAAGTGAACAATATCGTGTCATTATGGAGATACGCGATTTCCATCCCTAACATGTTGTATCAGAATTATTGTCTAGATTGAGCCATGCAGGTGGAATCCTCGTATTCTTAAAACGAAGAAGGTGCAGGCTCCCAGTAAATCCACGATCAGATCGAGGTAGGCATTGATCCAAATATTTCATGTAAGACGTTCACTTTCAATGCAGGAGAGATGAGTGACCTCGATGATGGATGAATGAGATCAATGGGATGTCCATACTAAATGAAAACGTATAAATAAATCGTAAAAGGTATTTGATTCAAAGTAGGATGATCCGTTGGATTCAGCCGTTGTGGCTATAATCTTGATAAGAAAAGTTTTTTTCCAACCAGATTTGAAGTACTGTACATCATTTAATTGTAAAACAGTACTAGTCTAGTTTTGTTAAATACATGTACTAATTTTGACGCTTGCACCGTGATAAATGATTCACATACGTAATCCAAACACAAGTGGGCCATAAAATTCGACGATACTTTTTCAGGCCTACTAGGGGGGACTACCTAAGCCAAGTGCAAAGCAAATCCTTGGACTCCTCGAGAACCAATCTAAAAAAATGGCTACCTTTTTTAGGCCTAAAGGATTTACTTGTTTGACATATGCATCCACTTATATTTAAATTTAGTGCCCTTTACCCGCGGTGAGTGCTTAGTATATTATGTAAGTTAAGAAAAATAAATATGAACAAATATGTAACTGTTTGTATTACTACATGCATACATAATATTTGTCGGGACTATGTTCTAACTTGTATATTCTTACCTGTGTGGGTTCTCTTTGTTTTGGACCAGTTGTGTTGGGAGGGTCGAGGGTCGAGGAAATCCATATATCTGTGCGAGTTCATAAATGATTCTACCTGAGGCATTAATTAATCCTCCTGAATCATGGTTGGAATTTAAGAATTGCACCGGAAAGAATCGAACTCATTAATTGATTATCGAGTTGTTTTCCCGAATGATAGAATTGGAATTAATGAAAAGATAATCATGTAATCGAAGAAATTAAGTTTGATGAATATGTAGGAGGGGTTATTTAAGCATGCAGAATGAAAACCAACAGTATTGACATATTACTATACAAAATTAAACATGCAGTGCAGCAACATAATATTTAGCAAATTTGACAGAATGAGTCTCTACAAATGTCACAATAATAATGATAAATATAAATGAAGCACATTCGATTATTTATTTAATTTATATATATATATATATGGCATCATAATTATGAGAATTGTTGGGGATTTTTCTTGGAAGAATTGCTCTTGTTGTTATGCATCCAAACCTTAAAAACCTGTCTCTTTACCCCAACTTCAGCACAAAACCTCTGCAATTCACTATCATCTTCTCTGGGAATCCGCCACCCTATTTTCTCGGCGAATACCATCATCTTCTCCTTCTGCTCCGTCGTGAATTTCGTCCGGAAACGCTTCTTGCTGGAAAACTGCGGTGGCGGTGGCGCCACTTGCAAGGAGTTGAAGTTCAGCTCGTCGCTGGAAGAATCAGTGCCGGCGCTTCCTGCACCTCCGCCGGAGCTGCCGAAAGCCATTTTCATGGGCGGCACCATGGAACCCCAGTGAGCACCGGATCCGCCGACGCCGACACGATGATGGCTCATCGAGGGGGAAGGAAGAGACGGAGGGAGATGGAGGGGGTGCACCATCGCAGCACCGGCGGCTGCTGGGTCTCCGTGATGCTCTTTGCGGTGGAAATTCCGGTGGCAGCTGCAGGCGGCGCACTTGAGCGCTTCGAGGGTCCCTTCCTCTCCGCCGGGCATGAACTCCCCACATCCGTCGGTGACGTTCCCACCGATACTAGCTGCGTGGTTCTTGAGGCATTCCCGGTAGCTAAATCTAGGGTTTGTCGGCTTGGGTTTGGAGCCACCGGAATTGGGTTCGGGGATTCTCGCTTTCTCTTGTTGAGTATTGGAGTTTTCAAGAGAGTTATTGTAGCTTTGCATCCTCATTCCTTTGTCTTCACCAGTAAACGCCGCCATTGTTACGACGATCTAATAATAAGACACCCTAAAATTAACGCAGCTAAACCTTAAAACGCTACAAATCAGCCAACCCAGTACCCCAAATCCATAACTCCTCCCGAGAAACAAAACCCAAATGACAAATCACAAGAAAGATAAATTAAACAGGAATTAGAAACCCAACATAAGAACCGAGCTTATTAAACACTGGCCAAAGAAAAGGGTTAGGAGAAATTAGATAGAAAAACGACATAAATTCGGGGGTGGTGGTGTTGCAGTGGTTCCAACAGCCAACTAAGTACCCAACAAGAGACAGCTTGGTTGCTTGCGGTGAAGCTTAGGAGAGAGAAGGGGATATATATATCATATGGGGATAAGTTGGGAACAACAACGTAACTGATAGAGATTAACAGTAGAAAAGGGAAAATAAAGAAAGAAACCGACAATGTCATGTTCGTCCTCTCTTCACGCCCCTGCCACTTGGTCCCGTTTCACCACCTTCATTATTGCAATTTTTGGGTTTCAGTCCGCACCACTTCTCTCTTCCTTTCTAAATTGATAGAAATTAATTCTTTAACATCCAGCATATTCCACATCAATATTGCCAATATTTACTGACAGTCAAGCCGCTAAGAGATAGCTTAGATGGCAGGGAGAGATGTGTATCGGTAAATACATCAGGGTTAAATCTTATATTATTTTTGTGTGTGTTGAACAAAATATTATAATTTATAAGTTATTATGTTTGTTCTTTCAATTTATCCATGCTGCTATACTCGACTGAAGTGTTATTTTCGAAGTTGTCCGATAGAAATCATTCAGGAGCTTGTACGAGAGCCCGGGTTTCTGGTAGCCGGGGAGAAAATGTTCCGGGCATCCACCTGTCCGGCTTCAGAAGAATTCATCATGCAAATTTACCCTGATTTGGGATATCCATGTAATATCCTTGGTCATTCGTGACATAGGCTCTTATGGGATATTTATATATATTGAGGAAATAAAATTTGTTATTTGATATGTTATTTGTATCCTTTCTTTCGCTACATTTTTACGTCACTTTTTTGTTTTCGTCACTTCTTTAGTTCTAAAAATGTTGAAACATACAATTTGTTTCCATTGTAATTAATCATTAAAGTATAGGGATGTCAGTGGGTCCGGGTTTTACCCAGACCCACAATAGACCCGCGTATATAAGATGGGTTTGGGCATATTAAATGGGTCATGAGGCGGGTCTCGGGTCCAATTTTTCAGACCCGACTGGATATGAGGCGGGTCATGGGTCCTATAAAACCCGCCCCATACCGACCCCATATATGTGTATATAAATACTCTAGGGTTTTAGTTTTATTAATTTTTATTTTTTTTATTAGCTCACCTCAACCATAACGATCTTAGTTATTCCTATGTCAACTGTTGCATTTGCATATGCTTTTAGCAATAGTAGAAGAATAGTTCTTAGTAGACTCAATCCAACGACTTTGGAGGCAATGATGTGCGCGCGAAGATGGTTGTGGGGTGAGATGAAAAGTAAATAAATTACAGTTTATTTTGTTATTGTACATTCATTTTAATTTTTTTACTGTACTTTCTCTTTTTAAATTACATTTTTTTACAATTTGAAATTACAGTTTTATTTTTTCAATGTACTTTATCTATTTAATTTAGTAGTTAATTCTTCAAGTAGTTTACCAACTTGTCTCATCATTCTTGATGAAGAGGGAAATGATCCCGAAGAATATGTCTGAAATATTGCCTACTCGCTAATTTTATATTGATCTGTTTAAATTATGGTATGACTTATTTTTGGAGATGTCAAGATTTTTTTGGAGATCTAGTAACTTTTTTTTATATATAATTCTTTATGTCGTGAAAATACTTTATTTGCTATTATTAAGTGTGGTCGAAGAGATGAATTAATTTTCCACGATGTTGTGTTTAGATGCTTGTCTATTTCATAATTCAGTCATGTGAGAAGAAAGATTAATTTTTTATTTTAAAAAAATTCGGGTCTCACGGGTCTACCCGGCCCCATTTTGTATTGGATGTGGGGTGGGTCCGAAGGATATTTAACCGGGGTGGGACGGGTAATGGGTCAAAGTTTTTTCATGGAGAGGGTCTTGGGTTTAGCCAAACCCGCCCCGTTGACATCTCTATTAAAATATTGAACTTGAATTTCCTCGAAATTGATCGAGCATGAGGCTTCTGATTTACAAAAAAATAAGACTTCAATTTTTTTAAAAAAAATTATGGAAATAAATGAATCAGACACGCACGTAGGCATATTGTTAGATTGTATATAATTTTAATCACTGTTAAATTTTGTTCAAAATAAAACTAAATTACAACAATCCGTTAAAACATGCAAGTTTTTTAAACACTTGGTTGAATCAATAATAGAGTGACATGCGTGAACCATTATATTTATTCATATAAACTTTTCTTACATGATCTCACGATTCAATTTTATGAGATGTATATTATATTTAGGTCATTTATGAAAAAATAATATTTTTTATTTAAATAAAAAATTATATTTATTATAAATATGAACTTATTTCACTCGTGTTACAAAAATATGTTCTTTATTAGTTATATAACAGATATAAATTTGATAATGGGTAATTGTTTTAAAAAAAAAGCCAAAGATTAATGGAAACAAATGAGAACCGCGAAAGCAAAATGATGCGATTAAGGCGTGTGCTTCTGTCATCAGATTTGAGTTTGATTTCTTTTTCAACGCTTTCGTTAAATCTGTGGACTGCTTTTTTATTTATATTATTATGAGATCGTCATAGATATTATCCCTTTTTCTTCACTATAAATTGTAATATACAATATACTACTTTTTTCTAAAAAGTAGCACAAAACGACATTAAAGCAAACTACTGATAAAGACCTTCGACAGAGGGATAAGTAAGTACATTTTACCATAGATTCCGGATTAATTAAATCAATTCATCAAAAAACTCATCCATAATAAAATTCTTGTGAGATTCATATTAAATTAAAGAAACTTGTTTTTTAAAAATAATCCTTCAATTGGAAATACGTGTAGCATGACGTCCAATGCGAATGTATTTGGTCCATTTCACACAAACATGGTCAATCAGAAACATAGATGATAGATAGACTTAATTTTTATGGTAAAATCCTTCAAGCCCATTATTTACAAAACCTTAAGTGGATATTGTATCTTATTAGTTTCCTCATTTGTCCATTACTCGTAGAGTATATCTCTTGTGAGACGGTCCTCGCGAATCTGTATCTATGAGACATGTCAGCTTTACGGATATTCAAAAGGTAATATTCTTAGCATAAAAGATAATACATTTTTATGGATGACTCGAATAAGATATATGTCTCATAAAATATGACAGTGGGATCGTCTCACACAAATTTTTGTCATATTTGTATCTTATCTGTAATCAAAATCTCAAATTTAAAATAATTTTTCATATTAAAAATCAATTGTAACATTTATCTCTCTTCCGTCCCAACTTAAGTTACACAAAAATAAAAAATAAAAAAATAAAAGCTAACTAGGATACCCGGATTATTATGGAAACATGGTCAATTAAAAACTGTACGGTTAGCGTGATTGATTGGATTGTATGGTATGGTGTGAAGTGTGAGATTAGGTTATTATTGTGCGTGATCTCTGCAGCTATGCCAGGCTCTCCCATGCTTTCACCAAGCAATTGTCTTTTCCTCTCTTCTGTCAATATTATTATTTAGATTCCTTTGTATCTATCTACTCGCAATATGATAAATTTTTAGTTTTTTTACACTTTTACACACACATATATTAGTATTGAGTATAAAAATATATGTATATAATGTGTGTAACTTTTTGTAATTTATAGTAACAACAGCTGATAAAAATCATCAAAGTGGCTTAAAATAATAGAGTAGGTATCTTGTGAGACGGTCTCACGAATCTATATCTGTGAGACAGGTCAACCCAACCGATATTCACGATAAAAATTAATAATTTTTCATGGATAACCCAAATAAGATATTCCTTTCACAAAATACGACCCGTGTGATCGTTTCACACAAGTTTTTGCCAAAATAAAAATGCTATGTTTTGGAACTTGGTAGCGTAAGGTAATGCAAATTGTACATTTGTCTAAGAACTTAACTTATATAACATGGACTGCTTTTTGAATTTCGATGATACGGTAAAAATCTCATCATATCAATGATTATAGTTTAGAAATTTCACCAAGTTGGATATGTAAAAATCTAATTGTCATATATTACAAAATTTCATACTATCTAGGAGTCTACACATATAAATAAAGAGTTCTTAACCCTAATCAAGGTACACCTTCGTGTACAATTATTTACAATAGTATTGTATTTTTTTCTCTAAAAGACTATACTAATTTGAGCGTCGAAGTGACTTTGCCTTCGAGCGGAGTCATCTCACCCGTTTTCTCTGATACACAGTTATATTTTTGGATGGCTCGGTTCGTTTCCATTGAAGAAATGGCTCGTGATAATTGATTCAAGTTTTTTTATTGGGCGTGATTTGTTTTTTGATCACATCACTTCATCTAATAAAATTTCTATCTACACACATAAAACAAATATATGGAAATATATGGAGCACATACAACGTTCGTATATTGGTGAATTTTTTTAAATAATTTCAAAAATCCCTTTTATTACCAACTTTATATACCATAATTTTCCTCTCGTTTTTTTAGTTCTCTTTTGCATTTGGGAAATATATATATTTTTTTAAAGGGGTCATACACATAAAATATGTCACAATCCGCTAATACGATAATATCGTGCACGTTTTAATAAAAGGGAAGATTTCATGGCTACATTCCAACAAGTGAAAAAGAAATGACAGATAGCTTCTCATGTATTTGTTTTTGTTTGTTTTAATGTTTAAGGTTGTAAACTTTAAATGAAAATGCTAGTATGTGATAAATAAATAGTGGGCCTGAACAGGTTTGTAATCAAATGAAATAGTCCATAACAGGCTTTAAGCCCATTACGTTTGGCCCAGCTCAATTTTATGAGAAAACTGCAGGCCGGAAACGAGAAATCGGAGGACGAAAAAAAAAAATGCACACACTATATTCCAAAGGATCATTCGTTGAATTATTTAGATATTTTTACCGTTCTCCCATACTTCTCCCATACTTCAATATATTAAATTCTATTTTATTTAAAGCTCAAGTTGACAAATGACAGCCTAGGAAAATCAACAAGCAAGTCACACCACAAAGTATATGATTATTATTGTAATAAATATAAGGGGACCAAGGAATTCGCCAGCTGTGATCTCAGATTTTTTTTTTTTTTTTCCGGTTCAAACTCCACGTCAATCTTTCGTATGAAACATATCCAAAGTTCTGACTAGAAAAAATATCAGGGCTCCAAGTCATTTTGATATATGAGAAACCCGGCAAAAATTTGTGTTAGACGGTCTCACGGATCGTATTTCGTAAGACGGATCTCTTATTTGGATCATCCATTAAAAATATTATTTTTTATGGTAAGAGTATTACTTTTTATTGTGAATATCAATAAGGTTGACTCGTTTCACAGATAAAGATTAGTGAGATTGTCTCACAAGAAACCTACTCCTAAATCCCATCCGCCATCAAATTATGAAGAAATATCCTAACCGAACAAAAGGGAAAGAAATATAGATTGAAGTTCATTATTAAAAATATAAATAATTGTTATATTGAATTGATATTTTAATGAAACGCTAGCTTTAAAATATTGCGATGAAAATGAATCCACGTTTGAAGAAAATGTACATACAGATTAAAGTGTGGGCGCCGCCCAAAATCACCTCAAATAGTTGTCCATGTTTTACACGTGAGAGTCAGCCCCGATTCTATTTAATTTATTTGCGTTTGTTTTTAATAATTTTTTTTTTTAAAAAAAAGGTTTATTCTGTTTATTCTAAGCGTTGCAAGTCTTGTATTTATCTTTATCCATTTCGGAGTTTCTTTCTTCAAGCCTACCTTCCTACCTTCAAGAAACCAAATACAAAACAGTTCCTTGATTATAAGAGCAAAAATATCTATTCTTGATCAGTGTTTTTGACTTGGGATTTTATTTCTTGGATTGAAGTTTAATTTTTAAAATTGGGTGATCATTTTCTTGGATCGAACTTTGGTGGGTAGAGAGAAAGGAAAGAAAAGCGAGGGAAAGATGAGTTTCAGGGAGGATGGTGAAGATGGAAGAGGGGATCTGAGGAAGCCATTTCTTCATACTGGGAGTTGGTATCGTATGGGTTCGAGGCAGTCTAGCTTGATGGGCTCTGCTCAAGCTATCCGGGATAACTCTGTTTCTGTCTTGGCTTGTGTCTTGATTGTGGCTTTGGGTCCTATACAGTTTGGTTTCACTGTACTTTCTTCTTCTCCTGTTTTCCCTTTTTCTTTATTGATATTTTATCTACTAGTTAGAACTGTTTTTGGTTGCAACTTGAAATGAATTTGAACTTGAAACTAGTGATTGTTTTCTTGTATTCACTTAATTGAGTTTGAACTTGAGCAAAATTGGGAACAGCACAAGGTCTCTGGTGGAAAGATTGTATTGTGGTGGAATTAACTTAATAGGCTTGATTTTGACTGTGTTTGAAATAAAGTTCAGTTGATGGTGTTGAATTTCAATTGCATTTATGTTTTATTAGGGGTAGATGTTTGAAAATTGAGTAGCTTTTTTGGAATTTTGTATCTTTGCAGTAGTTTCACTCGCTCGAATCCAGTTTTGATAAAAGTGGGACTGAATTAAGATAGACTCAAATCCGCTCCATTTCTATGTCCTGCAAATGTAAAATTAAGTTTTTAATATTTTTCCATACTACCGGCTGAGCTACATTCTTTTGCTTTCAAAATTGGTGTTAAGTAGTTTCAGAGTCACATCGCTCTTTACGCTTGGATCAGTTTCCTGGTAGCTTATCTGATCTCTTTGACTAATTTGCTTTATGGGGTAGGATTCATAGAGTTGAATTTCATATACATTATTTCTTTTCTTTGCTTTTCAGATCCTTATTTGCATCAGAAAATCAATGAAATCTACTGTATTATTATTAATGCTATATTTCTTGGATATGCAGTGTGGTTACTCTTCGCCAACACAGACTTCCATTACCAAAGATCTCGACCTCACAGTCTCACAAGTTAGCAATTGTCGATTTTTCTTGCTTTGGCTTTGTAGTTTCAGAAAAATAACTAAATGATTGGAACAGTTCTCCTTATTTGGTTCTTTATCAAATGTGGGAGCTATGGTTGGAGCAATTGCCAGTGGTCAGATTGCCGAGTACATAGGGAGAAAGGGGGTATGAGCTATTTCATTAATTTTATTGATGTCAATGTAACTATTTTTTATTATAATTTATATGTTGAAAGCACAAGTTTTGATATAATTTGCTAATTTGCAGTCTTTAATGATTGCCGCTGTACCTAATATAATCGGCTGGCTTGCTATATCATTTGCAAGAGTGAGTCTTTCCTACATTCTGGTAGCATTTTATTTGCCTATAATTCTCATCTTTTAAATTTAAATCGACCTGTTTTTTCCTTTTACATTAGGACATTTCATTTCTCTACATGGGAAGATTGTTGGAAGGTTTTGGTGTGGGTGTTATCTCATACACGGTAAATACATAACATTTTGTAGCTATTATATCATAAAAAATCATAATAGACTTAAACATTTGTTCTTTTCCTGATTTGAAATAGGTGCCTGTGTATATAGCTGAGATAGCACCTCAGAATTTAAGAGGGGCACTTGGCTCGGTGAACCAGGTTTGCTGAGTGAACTGTCTATTTTTCATTTTGTCCTTTTCACTAAAATATTTGACTCAAATTGTGCTTTTGTTTGTTAGCTCTCTGTGACGATTGGAATCTTGTTGTCGTATCTATTAGGACTACTTGTTGATTGGAGATTGCTTGCAGTTCTGGGTAATTCTTTGTGACCTGTGACTTTGAATATAATTTTTTTTAAGAATCCTTGGCATGTAAAAAATTGTAATTTGATTCTCTTTAAGTCAGGATCATTGTTCCTAGGACAATTTTTTAATGAGCAATTTTGTTAGATTCATCTTAAATTTGTTATTTAATCATGCTGGTCTTTAAAAATGTTGATCTGTGTTATGATGTTCGCAAATCAGATTATCGATTCATTTACCCAAGAAAAACTTCTACAAAAATACTGCTTA
Source organism: Primulina tabacum (assembly GCF_025594145.1). Lineage (NCBI taxonomy): Eukaryota > Viridiplantae > Streptophyta > Magnoliopsida > Lamiales > Gesneriaceae > Primulina > Primulina tabacum. Next base: position 36,722,917 of record NC_134563.1, read on the forward strand.
AGACTCTATGTTTTCACCTTTCGAAGCAATTTTAAAAAATTACTGCTCAAGCTATAAAAGGTTTGCAATAATGTTCCTTGACAGTGACTAATTTTTTCATCTCCATTCACAGGAATATTACCTTGTCTGATATTGATACCTGGCCTATTTTTCATTCCTGAATCTCCTCGGTGGTTGGTGAGACCACAAAGAATTTCTTTTATCAAGTTTATTTTAGCTCAGTTGAAGTACTAAAATGTATCATTTTTTGAAATTGAATTAGGCTAAAATGGGCATGACTGATGATTTTGAAGCCTCTTTGCAAGTTCTTCGAGGTTTTGACACCGATATTACTCTTGAAGTAAACGAAATCAAGGTAGTTTTTCTCAAATAGTTATATTTGTCCTGAAACAGGTTTATTTCCTGCTGCAACATTATTTTTTAAACTCGTTTCGTTCATAAATATTCCTCATTGATTTCTAGGACAGCATAATCAGTTTCTTGAACGTGAAAATGTCCAATTTTTATCCCAATACATTTTTTCGGGTTCTTGCAGAGGTCTGTAGCTTCAACGAGTAGAAGAACGACACTCCACTTTTCAGAACTCAAATCAAGAAGATATTGGTTACCTCTGATGGTACCGATTGTTTACAGAACTTTTCCATACTTGTGGTTGTAACCTGATTTTAGGTTTGGCACATTCTTACTCATCTCCGCTTTATATATCTTTTATGATACAGATAGGAATTGGGTTACTTGTCCTCCAGCAGCTATCTGGAATCAATGGCGTCATCTTCTATTCTTCTAATATATTCGAATCCGCTGGTGGGTAAAAGCTACCATCATTTTTTCTTGTGCATGGGGATAATGCATTTTTATTGTATGTTTTACTTTTTTTGTTTGAATGTAAAAGCTTTTTAATAGTTTCCATACATAAACAGGAATCACGTCCAGCAATGCTGCAACCGTTGGTGTGGGAATTATTCAGGCGAGTTAGAAAATCTTTTTGCTAGTTTTTGTTTGCTCGAGCATTCGCAGATTCTTTCAAATATCTGAAATTCAGGATTGTCTAGGTGATTGCAACTGCCGTTTCTACATGGTTGATGGACAGAACTGGCCGTAGGGTTCTTCTAATCGTAAGTAGAAGAAATATAATAATCATAAGATTTGTACTTATGTATCAGATTACATGACAGGTATGGAACTATTGTTTTTCAGGTATCATCTTCTGGAATGGTTCTTAGTCTCCTACTTGTTTCTGTTTCATTTTTTCTTAAGGTAATGAATTAATTTATCTTATTTTTAGAACAGAGAACGAATTGTCGGTATTGATGACATTGAAATGCTTGTTATTCGATTTTTATTCTTGGTACAATCATGTTTGAAACTTTTACAATTTAAGGGCATGGTAGCAGAGGATTCTTCATTGTATGGCATACTGGGAATCCTATCCGTAGTTGGGGTGCTGGTATGTCTTGTTAAAGATGTAAATAATGATTCTTGACTTTTCATCTGCACGTGTTTTCTACCTTGTTAAAAACATTCTTGTTTTGCTCTCTTTTTCCCCATTGTAGTTGATGATTGTGTCTTTTTCACTTGGGATGGGGCCAATTCCATGGCTTATTATGTCTGAGGTACTGCCCACTTCTTCATTTTGGAACATTATGATGCAGATTAATTGTTTTAATGGGCAAATTTGGTTAGAGAAGTTATTAGCTTGAATAAGTATCTTATGTTTGAATATAATATAACATTTTTGTAAGTGTTTTTTCTTTGAAAAAAAAAGGTGAACAAGTTCATGTTTGAATATAATATGAAATTTAAATCCAAAGTCCGTCCGACTAGCACTTAGTTAAAGAAAAGGCTCTTTTTTAGAAATCTTGACATTGTTACCTTGTATCTGATTACCATAGATTCTCCCTGTTAAAGTGAAAAGTTTGGCTGGGAGTGTGGCAACTTTGGCCAACTGGCTCTTCTCTTGGATCATTACTATGACTGCACCGATATTTCTGGCTTGGAGCAGCGGAGGTTTGTCCGACCTTCCCTCTGTTTGCTTGTCAATGCTACTAAATGCATAGTATGCGAAACATTTGTTAATATGAAGCATGACCATCTCGAATAAAAAAGGATATGATTTGGCTAATTTCTAACTGGAGAAATAACAAGTTGTTTGTGCTTGTTTACAGGAAGTTTCGCTATATACATGACCATGTGTGTTTTCAGTTTGGCATTTGTAACAGTTTGGGTTCCTGAAACCAAGGGAAAAACCTTAGAGGAAATCCAATTCTCTTTTAGACGAGCTTCTGTATTTTGATCCGTTTACCTATTCATCACCCCTTTCTTTGTTGTCGTCGATCGTAATATCGATCACATGTTGTACCCGAAATCGGATGTGTGATTATTTTTTGTATCTGTAAAAAAGGAGAGAAAAGAAACCTGGATTCTTGAAAATATTTTTGGAAGGTAAGATCGGAGTGAATCCTATTTGAGATTTGTAAGTTATTCACTATATATTGTTGTCATGTCAGCACAGCGGATAAATAAATTTGGGATATCTAAGTTCATATTCATATTGTTATTTATCCTAGGTGAACCTTGAGACTTATCTTACATGGCAGGCATGTGTTTAGTTCATCGTCTCTCTATTTATCTTTTTTTTTTTTTTTTTATTACAACACACGCGAGGAGGGGATTCGAACTCGAGGTGCTAGATAATCTGAGAGGGGATGAGATCACTGGGTTACAAGCCCGGTCTCCTCTATTTATCTATTTTTGGATAGCATATGTTTCGTTTATTTTAACATATTTTTTGTACTAAAATTACGCAATCTTTCTACCAAATATTTAACTCGTTGATTTGCATGCATAAAATCAAATAAAAAACAATGTTTCCATTGTTTTACGGGAAGTTGGTGGAAAATCCCCAATCAAAATATTTTTTTGGGTTCACTCTCTACCCACAAAATTGTGGTACTATGTCATACAAAATGTGGTACACTTCATGTGGAAATATGGTACTAAAAAAGTATTCAGTGACTGAACACAAAAAAAATCGACGGCTGGAGACTGAAGGCCAATTTCCCGTTGTTTTTTTATTCACAACAGACAGTTGATTTTTTTGAATAAATAAGTTTAATAAAATTATGAAATTTTAAAAATAATAAAATAATCTCAAATGGTCAAATGACATCCTTTTTAAAGGAAATTTGAGAAAAAAAATTATTAAAAAAAGGGTCAACCCTAAAAAGCGATGGTGTGCTGCTACACTGTTCCGCCATAAATTCGGGCTCTGTCACGGGGCCCGCATCCATTTGGAGAAGCTCTTTTTTTAGCTTAATTTGTTCAAGTAAATTTCTTTTTTGAAGAGGTTAATTTTATTTTAATATTATGAAGTTTTTGTTATATGTATAATCGTCATTGAACTTAAACACGACTTAAACTATCCTTCGTAATAATATACCAGCAACTATCTTGATATTTTTTTATTATTATAAAAAAAAGAGAGGTAATGTTCGATCTAATTGTCTCGATATCTTTTTCATATATTCTTTTAATAATAATCATTAATACATTTTTATTTTTAAATTTAAAATTTACATAAATTAATACATGTTTTCTTACATTTTTATTTTTAAATTTAAAATTTACGTTTTTCATATATTCTTTTAATAATATTCTATATCTATATCTCTATTATCCTTACCTTCATTTAATAATAACCATTAATACATGTTTTCTTTTTCATATATTCTTTTAATAATAATCATTAATACATTTTTATTTTTAAATTTAAAATTTACATAAATTAATACATGTTTTCTTTTTCATATATTCTTTTAATAATAATCTATATCTATATAAATATATGAATGTGAATTGTGAATCTAAATATATCTACAATTCACATTCGAGATCAAATTCATAGAAAATCACTATCATAATGTTGTAAATTGTTAGTATTACTAACATTAAGGTAATAATGAGAAGACGAATAGAGATGAGTGTGATTAAATAAAATTAAATTATTAATAAATATTAAGGTCATATAACACATTTTTTTCTCATTTAGAATGTAGATATATTTAGATTACTTGTGTATCAACAAAAATATGTGATTGATAGAAAACATTTGTATGTAAGTGATTTCATTGCAAACATTTAAATTATTTAATCAATTTTCAATATATGATGCTAAATACATATTACTAAATAATATATTATCTATTAATCTATTAAATATATGACTTTCATTTGTGAGCTTACTATTATATTATTTTTTTGTTTTACAATTTGTCATGTTAATGGTGTTATTTAAGTCATTTTTTATCTTAGTTTAATAAGATCATTAACAGTGTATTTAACTCAATCAAACTAATTATTATTTTAATTTACTTTTAAATTTAATTTTAATTACTTAAATTTATACATTGCCGTCAAATAATAATAGGAAGACAAAGGGAGATGAGTCGGATTGAATAAAAATAAATTATTAATAAATATTTAGTCAATTTTTTTTATAAATGATGCTAAATAAATATTACTAAATAATATGCTCCATTTGACCATTTTGTATTCTTGCAATGAGAGGAGTTTTTTTTACCCTAGCGTTAACATGTTTGATTGTTATATGTCATTTGTATTGATCATGTAATTGTGTTTGGATTGTTTATGTGATTTGTTTGTTTGTACAAAGAAAAGAGAGAACAAAATCAAATATCCAACAATAATGGTTATTTTTCAATTTTTTATTGTTGAGATATTTTGTTAATTTTTAAACACATAATGCATGTTTTCTGTTTGCTTAGATTACTTGGTTTGAAGTGACTTAGAAAATATTAAAAAAATTAAAATATTTCTTCGTTTTTACCTTATGTATCAGAATATCAAGAGATAATATTTTTTATTTATTGGGGCAATTGCAATTAGAGGAGTTTTTTTACCCTAGCGTTAACATGTTTGATTGTTATATGTCATTTGTATTGATCATGTAATTGTGTTTGGATTGTTTATGTGATTTGTTTGTTTGCACAAAGAAAAGAGAAAACAAAATCAAATATCCAACAAAAATGGTTATTTTTCAATTTTTTATTGTTGAAATATTTTGTTAATTTTTAAACACATAATGCATGTTTTCTGTTTGCTTAGATTACTTGGTTTGAAGTGACTTAGAAAATATTAAAAAAATTGAAATATTTCTTCGTTTTTATCTTATGTCTCAGAATATCAAGAGATAATATTTTTTATTTATTGGGGCAAATGTATTTCCAAACTTCTGTCTATAAATTAATATTTAAAATTTTTACGACATTATTATATTCTCTAATCAATTTGTTTTACTTAGATTGATAGAAGACATTTTAGTTTGAGTTTTTATGTATTTGCTTATATTATTTTTGTAATATTATTTATTATGAAAATAGTAGGTGAACTACAAAATTTGGTAGGTCTAAGAGTCCTCTGGTGAACGACAAATATGGATAAATTATTAAAATATATAATATCCAGTAGATTTTTGGCATGCGATTTTGTTCTAATTCAATGATTATGTATGATTCTAAATTTTTATTATATCACAAGTTAACACATGCCTAATATTTTTCTATGGTTTAAGAAAAATTGTGTGACTTCCTCCAATATTATCTCGATATATTTCGAGGTGACAACAAGATTGTTTTTGTCTCTTTTTTTAGTCAAAGTATCTAACCAGCTAATTCATAACATATATGATGGTAGCATAGAAAACCCCTCGTCAAATAAATTCACTTAGGCAAATATTGAAATTAAAATAAAATTCTACAATATTTCATCAAATTAATTTTGACTATCATAAAATGCTCATGAAATCTAAATGGTTATATTATTAGATGAGAATCATGAGATATTGAATGAGACAAATACTTTGACAAATATTTGAATGATATCTCATATGCATATCTTAATTACATTATTCGTATCTCTTCTCAAGATTTTTAAAATACAATAATTAATTTTGTATATCGTTCCACAAGATATAAAATATTATAAAACAAAATATAAACTCGATAGAAGAAAATTTGTTTAGTTTCAATGAATAATATAATATTATGTTCTAAACGCAACAAATGAGATTGAAACTATATCATCCTCATGACATGATGCACACAATCATTATTTCAAAGCTTCCAAAAAATGACGATCAAGATGACTTTCTTCAATTGCGCCAAATTAAATGAGGACACAATTCTAAGATATAGTCATTTGAAGAGATTTCAAGTATTTTTCTCACAGTGATTGAGAAATAGTTGTTAAAAATTTATTAACATTACAGCTATATGTTGATAATATTGATACTAAATATATAAACATGATATCACAAATATCACAATATTTGAAGAAGGTGCAACATCATTCATTGGTTATGTTGTTGAAAAATATATAGGTTATACATATTTTTAGTCACAAGTGAAAATTTATCACGAGTAAAAGCATTTTTTCTTAAGAGTTATAGTTGATGATTGTCAAAAGCGGAAAAATCATTTAACAATAAAAAAATAGTCGGGAAAATAAGATTATCAGATAAAAACAATGTAGAAAACAGAAAAAATGGCGTGATAAAGAAGCAAACTACGAGCATGTCATATCCTTGATAAAGATTGTAAATAACATAATAGATGTTAAAGACGATCAGATACTTGCTGAACATACCAAAATAGTTATATGCATATTATAACAAACTACGACAAAGAGTTGTTGAGTTGTCAAAATCAACCAAGAAGCATATTGAAAAGTGTGTCAAGTGGATAAGATAATTTATCTGATTCATATACCGTCTATGGTCATGATTTTTTATTTTTTATGGCTTAGTTTGTTTCAGTTGATAAATGTTATTAACCATGTTTTAATTCATTTAAATATTATCAAAATTTCGTACATATATTTTCAACAGTTTAGTTGCACGTACATTTTTCTAGTATCATTAAAATATAACTAATTAAGCTCATTTTAGTGAGGTCTATGTATTTTGTGAACGAATTCCTTCTCAAAATAATCGATTAATTATACAACAATACATAAAACTGGACACCAAATATATATATATATATATATATATATATATATATATATATATTTACGAAAATGATACACTGCTCACCCCTTGGTGAGCGTTCCGTGAGCGACAGCCCATGTGGCTGTACAGGCTGGATTTTTTTATTTCTTTTTTTTTTGTTTTTTAACTTTTTGTGGACATTAATATTCTTGTATCACAGCACAGAAAAAGCATTTCCCAACCGAAACACATCGCGAAGCCTTAATCTTTGTGGCCGATTCACCAACCCTGTTCGGGTTACTCCACCGGAAATCCGAGGCCAACGCCGAACGTGAGAGCGCCACCATTTGTCGACGCCAGAAAAGGGGAACGCCGAACGTGAGAGCGCCACCATCCGAGGCCAACGCCGAACGTGAGAGCGCCGCCAATGGTATTCTGCATTTTTTCGAATTTTTTTTTCAAACTTTATACAACTACTGTTTTAAAATGAGTTTGTTAGTTTGAAATTGATGTTCGGATGGCAACAATTTGAATGTAATTCTGTGATTTGCTATTTCTCTTATGAGTTTGTAAAATGAGTTTGTTAGTTTGTAAAATCGAGATTTCTCTTATGAGTTTGTAAAATCGAGAATAATATTCAGTTGAACTGAAATAGATATAAACTACTTATCTTACTGTCAATGGACGAGAGCAGATTTTTGCTTCCAACATCTGCATCTTCAATAGCAGAGCTCGCAGCAGAAGTAAACCGTCCACGCAATAGTGTATTGTTGCCCATTTCTCTCCTATAGTTAGGTCACATATGAACATAAAATGACGATAATGTGCAGGTGAAACTTTAAAGCTTGAATATTGGGATTTGTACTAACCTAACTATTTCATTCATTGAAGCAACATTGCTCTTCTCGAGACTATGCAGGGATTCTTGAGCATTTTTCCACTGTTGGGCACCCAATTTTGCTTGTTCCATACTGTTTAGTTTTTTAGTTGTTCAGAATGAGCAACCCCCAGTGGTGGAGGACCATGAAAAATCCAACTAGTCTTTATTGTCATTGGCTACTTTGATTATTAGATCTCCTGAGAAGTTTAATTTGTGGCAGAGATCTCATGTTATGGAGTCTTTTAATTCTTGGTCAAGAATTGAATAATATAATTTTTGGTTTAGTTTATTTGTATTCACATTCTCCGTTTTTTAAACAATTTGCGTTACAATGTAGGGCAAAACATACGTTGTATTTGTTGGGCGTAAATCTGGCATTTATGACACGTGGGCAGAAGCAAGCTCTAATGCTATCGGGTATAAGGGTGCTGTCCACCAATCATTCAGAACCAGAGAGGAGGCCGAGAAAGCTTACAATGCCGCATCGGTGAAACAATCTACGTCGACGTCCTCCCAAAATACAATAAACGAAAGTTCAAGTGCAGGTTCAAGTTCAAGAGGCGAAGTATCCCAGACAGAAAAATTAGATGAAATATTGAAGTGCTTGGAGGTGATACAAGAAAATTTGAAAGCACTAAAATTGAATAAAGATGATTAGATAAATAATTGTAATTTATTGACAGTAGTTGCAACCGTTGTATTGTTTTGGTGAAGATAATATTTGACAGATGATTGTATTGCAATTCAAAAACTTTATTGTGCAGTTTATAATATTTGATGAATGTTAGTTGTATTGTTATTCAAATAGTTAATATGAGTTATTCAATTTAAGTCAAAAATTTTGCATCCTTTATTATTCTGGAAATGGCTTCGTCTCCATGGTTTGAACTAGTTGGTTCTTTTTGTGGTGTATGTATCGATGAATTAAATGTCATGTTAAAAACAATCTCCATTTTTTTGTCTTCCTATTTAGTTTTCAAGCATGTCATTTAGACAATGTAGTAGAAGATTCAAAAAGCAAAAGCTATTTGTTTCCAAGCATGTCATTCTGCTTTGTCTACTGTCATCCAAGCAGAAGCTATTTGTTTCCAAGCTATTTAAAAAGCAAAAGCTATTTGTTTCCAAGATACAAGTTTTATGTGGCAAGCAGCATACAAGCAGCATATCTGTCATGGACTCCTGAAAAAAAACCTTACATTGTAGATGTCTACTGTATTACATTCAATTGTTTGTATTTTTAAACACCCAAGAAAATAGTAACCAACTTGGAACTGAACTTCTTATGCTTTGTTCATTTGCCATTGAGATATTCTCCAGTGAGATGACATTGGCGTCTGCTTGGATCCATTTGTTGACTGTAGAATTTATTTGCAGCAAGGTTACTTCTATCTTCGACACAGATATCAAACCAAACACTGAAAACACAGATATATGAGAACTCAGATTTATGTATATTTATGTATATGAAACAAAGCACTATAAAATGGTTACCCCCATCGCACATATACAACTTGATAAAATAATAACCTTTATCAAATCCAGTTGTTAGAACCTATAAAATTCAAAACAATTATTAATAAAAAAAATATTGATGATTAACAACATGTATTTAGAGATTTAAATTACCATCTATCGATCCAAAATCTTCGTCATCTGAGCTTTGTTGTTCGTTTTTATTATTAATAGTTGACCTGAAGAACGTTGAGTATGCCACCATATATTAATTTTGATGATTAACCAAATATATACAAAAATACTAAAAATATACATTGGTGATAAACACATACCCGTCTTGCAAATTTGGACAGTTACGCTTGTCATGCTGCACACCTCGGCGTCCACACCCACGACATTTTCTTCCCTGTGTGGTTGCATTCTCCTTTGATGACTTTAATCTCTTACCACATCCCTTTGTTCTAATTTTTTGAGGATCAACGATATCAATAGCCCTATATGTGGCTCTTCTACATTGACTTCCACCGCTTACTGTTGTAGTCATATTCAAATCTTTAATTTCGTTGCCAATATAATCAAACTGTGCATTCAAGAAATTTGTTCCCTCAACAGTCAATGATGGAATATCAACTAATGCAGAAGCTTTATAGGATAACCTCAAATGTCTTGACATCAAACATCTTTCTGGAGCTTCAACCACATTTTGCTCATCTGTAGGAAAAAATTCTACATTCTTTGCAGCTTGCGTCCAACGTTTCAGTATATATTTATCAGGCAAATGAAAGACTTGGTTTATACGAAAAAATGCTAACATATGCCTGCATGGAATGCCCTCAAACTGAAATTTCATACAACTGCACAATATATCATCCCCTTGTATGACATGTGTAAGTACTCTTGGTTTCGAAGAAGAAGAAGCTTGAAAATTCATCACCTTGTAAATCCCAAACTCATTTCCCACAGATTCTGTTTGCACGTAATAACCATGACTCTGACTCATTTCTTCTAGAAACTCCAACCATTTCTTTTTCGTGTAAACCGTCACCATCTGAGATTCCATTGGGCATTTGGACTGTAGCTTGGGACGCTCATTCATATCGATATGATCTGCAACTAACTCATTGTGTCTTTGGTGCCGAAGTGCCTTATTGAAACGAATGATAAAATCCATCAATGAGTTCTTGCTAGATATATATCTCTTGAAAAAAGCATGTGAACTTTCGGACCGCTGGCTACTTGACATACCCGCAGAAAATACATGATTAAAATATGCTGGTACCCATTTATGTCGCAACTCAAACATCAACGACAGCCAATCATGTTGTTCCAAGTTAGCATTATACATAGCAGCTTCCCAGGAACTCTCAAATTCCTCATCTGTGGAGGAATGTAGAATGGCATTCCTTATGCTTTCGTAGTGATCACGGAAAGTCACTGGGTTTAATTTCTCAGAGAATTTGTTCAGTATATGCCACAAACAATATCGGTGTGTTGTTTGAGGAAAAACTTGTGATATGGCTTTCGTCAGAGCAGGATCTTGGTAAGTGATAATCAAGTTTGGGGCACCTTGACACATGGCTTCTAGGAATTTATTAAGCAACCAAACAAAAGAATCTGTTTTTTCGTCACTCAACAATCCACAACCAAAAAGAATGGTCTGATGATGATGATTAACTCCTACAAATGGTGCGAAAATCATCCCATATTTGTTGGTGTTGTATGTAGTATCAAACACAACTACGTCACCAAAAGCAGTGTATGCCCTTCTTGACACATGATCAGTCCAAAAACACCTGGTAAATCTGTTGTCCGAGTCAGTCTCATAATCAAAAAAGAACAATGAATTCTTCGCTTTCTCAGATTCGAAGAAATCGACCAATGTTTCTGCATCAATACCCTTATGCTCATCCCTAACACTTTTCTCGTAGTTTCTGATATCTCTTTCTATGAAACCTACATGTTCAGGCCCTCCAGACTCTATCTCAAATAATCTCATTTGTTGACAAGTTGGCACATTGGCTTCTGCAAATTGTTGACTCAACATTTTTTTTTTATGCAGAAATACCACGATGCAAGCGTAACAAATGCACCTTCGACGGAGTCGATAGTGGATGATTATGACTTTCAATGAAGGTACTGACAACCCAACCTGGACCTGTTTGTTCCTTGACAACTGAAATCTTGGACAAACATCCGGTTCTAGTCTCACCACGGGCTCTTTCTTTTCTTGGTTGATCATTTTTTGTATGTTTGCTCTATCGAATATCATCTGTATGCCCTTCTTTAAAGCATACAAATTTCTTCCATATAATTTCGTTCGTTTTCTTACTTTTCTTGCTATTACTCATTCTCGCGCTAAAACCGGATTCTCGGGCATATTGGTTGTAGAATGAGAATGCATCCTCTAACGAATCAAATCTCATACCAATCTGAGGTTTCTGATCATCACCGACTTGGGGGATGTACGATTGTTCATCTCCACTGTATTGATCCATTTCATCTACAGTGGCGCTAGGCAGATGTGGGGTGGTGCTCGAAAATCTTTGCGGGCGGTAAGGTGATGGCGAGGATTGTCTGGGGATTAACCGAGCACGGTGGATTAACGACGGTAACAATAAAATCATATGAGAAACGACATCAAGTATAAAATATATTTAAAAAAAACATACATCTTCTCCAGATACATAAATAGCTAGATCATCAACACCATTTCCTAGTGCAATTAATTAAATATGCAAACTTACACTTCACAAACATTAAAGAACCTGTATGCCAAAACACTAAAAGATTTAAATGCACCAGAAATGAATAAATTGTAGGAGCAGAGACAGGGTTGGAACAAATACTACAAGTTAGTGGTAGAATGTGAACTGAGAGAAGGGTTGGAACAAATAATCCGACGGCTTTTACAAATAGCAGGATCACTGCACACAAACATTAAAGAACCTGTATGCCAATATACCGGAAACCTTCAAAATCATAAATTGGAAATTTCTTCGGAATATGAAATTTAGAACTACATCGATTTACCTTCTGATTTCGGAATATTTGCCCGCACGAGATCTCCAGAATTACGTTCAATCTTCTTAACGTAAAGATTTGGGCGAAGGTGGGAGAAGAAATTTGGGCGTACGTGGGTTATGTTTAAAAATAAAAAAATACATTCATGTTACCCTGCACCCCTTAACATCCCCCTATATATATATATATTTAAAAAACCAACAACGGATAGAGCAATCAAAACATAGTAGCAGGACGGAACGACAGCCATAACTCGATAAAACTAGTCAAATTTTAGTTATATTAGATAAAATGAAGCGAAACTCATCATTTGGCGGGACAGGGTGGAGCAAACAATTTTCATGCCTCTAATTACAGTATGCTTGCTTTGTTAATTTAAATTATTTAATTTGATTATTTAGAAGAATTTAGATATCAATTATTGCCCAATAATCCTATGCAATAGCTAAATAAATATTTACAATAAGCTGTCAAATCATGGCCAACAAAAAAGAATGGCTTCACAGAATTTCACATGCTAAAATCTAAAGACATCCAAACATTGGAGGGGACGAGCACAACAAGATAATAATCTAATTTGTGTGTAACACACCTTGGCTGATGACAGCTACAGCTACAGCTACAAAAGTTCAAATGAAAAAAAATAATAAACGGGACGAGATCTAAATCTGGGATCATCCATGGTCAACTAAGCATAAATTTGATCAAACTTTAACAAGCCGTGATATTGAACCAGACATGCGTTTCAAAGATTAAAAATTTCGAGTTAGTCGAGACGCTTGCTTAAGAAGCTTGATTCATCTTCAAGTTTGTATCAGAACTGCGAGTGTGACAAGTTCATTCTCCTTGTCTAGCGATGTAGATCATATACGTTGGGGTAATGGAAAGTGAATATACATGGTTCGACTGAGGTCCAACTTCCAACATGATAAATAAGAGTATGCAGTTCATATACTCGAGAAAAATGATGCAATGCATGATTGATCAAGTTCTGAAGAAGTTAAAAATGTCATCTTTTATGACCTGATAAACATTTCTAACCATCTTCAGTGACTACATGTAAGGATGATTAGTTCATTCTTGACAACATTTGACAAACTTTGGAGGTTTTTCGCACAAAAATGAAGTCAAACTAACTGCGGTAAATTCAATCAAGATTCTGATAAAAGTGTAACGATGAAACTTTTTTTAAACATAGAAAAACCTCTTAGACATATTAATAATCTTATTACTGGCCAATATCAACAGATGATCAAGTAATTTTCCAATAGTACAAGATTGAGAAGTCACTAAGTAGAACAATATAGATATGGCAAACCTAGGGAGAAACTGACAACTTAAATTCCAAACGAGGGCCTCGTATTGTAAACTATGAAATGATAGTTTGATATGCTAAGAAACTACTTTTACGGGGTACCTGCCGATACAATCTGCCCAAGGCCCATTTTTAGATGGTTTAACATTCCGGATGGCTTCCCACACTGCACTATTACATTTGAAACCACTTCCGAAAGCAATCTGCCACACTCTGTGACCCCTACGAATCCTCCCTTTTGCTTCAATATAAGCCAGCTCATACCAAATGGAGCTTGAAGAAGTGTTTCCAAATCGGTGCAGTGTCATCCTGGAAGCCTCCACGTGGACCGGCAGCAACTGCAGGTTCTTCTCCAGCTCATCAATCACAGCCCTTCCCCCAGCATGTATGCAGAAATGATCGAATGCCAACTTAAAATCCGGGATATAAGGCTTCACATTTTTGTTAAGAAACTTCTTAAGTATCAATTTTGCAAAGAACAAAAGTTGCTCACTGACAGGCAGTACTAAAGGACCCAAAGTGGTGATATTAGTCTTGAGCGCCCCACCGGCAATAGCCATAAGATCCTTCGACAGAGAAACACCCGTCTTCCCAGCATCATCCTGCTCCTGATACACACACCGAAACGCCTTATCATCAGAGCCTTTATGAGTCCTCACCACATGAACAAGCTTGTACTTTGCCACCCTCTTATCTTTACTCATATTCGACAACAGAACAGCCGAACCCCCGACTCGAAACAAACAATTTGGAATCAACATCGATTTCTTGTTCCCAGAATACCAATTCTGCGTAATATTTTCAGTGCTCACCACAACCGCATATGTATTCCCATGAACTTGCAGCATATCCTTAGCTAAATCGATCGCAATCACCCCTGCACTACACCCCATTCCCCCTAAATTAAAGCTCCTAATATTCCCCCTTAGCTTGTATTTATTCACAACCATGGCTGACAAAGATGGTGTCGGATTAAACAAGCTACAATTCACAACCAAAATCCCAATATCTTTAGCTTTTACATTCGTATTCGCAAACAAACTATCCAGCGCACCAAACATTACCTGCTCAGCCTCCTCCCTCGCCGCCTGCATTGACGGCCGCGGTGGGAGAAAATGCATCGCCTCGGGAACATAAGTCTCATCGCCCAGCCCCGACCTTTCCAGAATCTTCCTCTGAAATTCAAGCGAGGATTCATCGAAATCCCCCGCTAAGCGCGAATGCTCCATGAAGCGCTGGGAAGGTGCCTTCAAACTATCCGGGCCACGGTAGCAGAAGTAGTCCACCAAGTAAACGGGTCTGGGTCGTGTCATGATGTACACAGTTGCCCCGAACACGAGAAACTCGGAGCAAATTATAACGGAAACCAGATTGTACTGAAGATGAAGCCATAATTGACGGACATCATTGGGGTTCAATTGCGAAGCTTCGATGATGACTACAATCATTACAGGCACCAAGCAAAGAGTCAACAGATGAGAGATCAAGTAATGGTAACCGAGTTTAACGTACTTCAAGTTGACGCTCTGAAGAAAGTCCGGTAGGCTTCGGCTATGGTGTATCTGCACGCCGACGGTGGCTTCTTGGGGTTGACCGCCGCCTGCTCCTCCGTCCATGGCCGCGGAGTTGAGGATAAGAAAATGGAAGAAAAAGTGGAGGAGGCAGGGAGCAGAACGGGCTTCTAGTGGTGGAGATTCCTTCGGTGCTGACAGTGTTGAATTTCATCGGACTTTTTATTTGCTCTGCGCTTCAGTTTCTTATAGGAAAAAGGTTTCTGGATTGCGTATCATTTTGGAACATATAATTTATTGTTTCGTAAATTATAAGATGTAATTTTTTCAAAGTTTCATGGACACTACCGCTCTTTATCCAGGTTAAATCTTTTGTGACAAATTTAGAGACTTTAAAATTTATTTTTATAATAGGTTTAAGGGAATATAATTATTTAAAAATAAAAAAATATATGAATAAATAAATATTTTATTAAGAAATGATAGTTAAATACTAAATTAGATTTTTTTATCATATTTTTATTAAATGAAATAGATTTGAGTCGATAAAATTTTTTTTTTATCAAAAAAATACATCTAATTTAATTTTAATTTTTTTTTTCAATTTTTTTTAGAGTTTATAAATTTAAGTTATTATTCAAATGCTCTTAATTACTAATTTTAATAAGTAATTATATGTAATAACGCACATATCACATACTTGTAGATAGTAAAACAAGGATCGCATTTTATACTTTAAAAAATTATTGGAAATAAAATCAACTACTAGCTTCTATTTATCTTTTGAGTAGGTTTCTTGTGAGACGATCTCACGAATCTTTATCTGTGAGACGAGTCAACCCTACTGATATTCACGATAAAAAGTAATACTATTAGCATAAAAAGTAATATTTTTTCATAGATGACCCAAATAAAGATATATGTCTCACAAAATACGATTCGTAAGATCGTCTCAAACAAATTTTTGTCATTCTCTTTTATTTCTATAAAAGGACACTTGGCAAAATTTTAATTTCCGTCAGCTCCTCCATCCTTTGATGATTGATCTTCCATTCTTTTCTTTTAAATTCTAGACCAACATATATCGTCAAACGCAATTATTTTCTACATTTCAAAAATATTAAAATAATCGGAAACAGCAATTTGAGCAGGCAACACCTGCGTGCGGAGTAACAGTACCAGGTTGCAATCGACAGCACCACGTAAGATTTTTTTTCCTCTTTCGCATTTTTAAATACTATTATTAATATTATCTTCCCGTTTGTTTTCCTTCTCTCTTTTTTTTTTTATAAAAAAACAATTTATATTTATTTAATTATATCTTATCGAAATTTTCTATCAGAATCTTTTGCTTTTTAATCGATTTAAATCTCGAAAAATTTATTTAGGAGTAAGTATCGTTTGACCATCATTGCATTTTTTTAATTATTTTTTTGAGCATTACTTGTACGAAATTGGGTTCTAGTAAATTGTAACCTACCCATTTAGGGGATGGGCCAACTTTTAGAAAAATGGTGTGATTGAACCTATTGAAAATTTGGAGCAAACAGGGGGTGGGAAAATCAATGGGAAGCCCATGCCAAATAATCGAATGTCATTTTCGGCAACGATCAAACTAAGTAAAATTAGCTTCTTCTTTTTTTATCATAATTTTCTGAATTTATATTCGACCAAAAATAAAAAATAAAAAATAAAAAAAGATAAGATCTTCTAATAATGATTAGTCAACACTAATTTTCAATTATAATTACACTTTGAGTGAGAGATGGAATTGTATCTCGAACACGAAATCTCGTCCCGAACTTGTGAACTTGATGCCTGCAAGCTTCTTCTAAGTTATTGTCCTTCCACAGCTATTTAAATTGAAGATTCTAAATTACTCTACGTATATGTAGAACAACTTCCAAGCTGTAGTGGAAAGTCCTGGCATATCTTTTTGGCATTTGTGAAACAGTATATTTTCTTTTACATTCCTTCTAAAAATATTTAATTTTAAATTGATTTAATTAAAAAAATTTATATTCTAACCTTTTCGGTTATTTTAAAATTCGCAAAATTAAAATATTTCGTACTTGGTTGTGACATGTTGTGAAGTGAATTTTTGCTAACTTAGTTTAGAATGGAATAACATTGGAAAAAATGAAAGCATTGATCATTGGAATTCGGGATATATTCAGTGCGGGAAAATCAATAGATTCCCATACCTAATTTCGATAGCAATAATAATATAGAGATTGTAAATTAGTTTATTGCAATTGTGGTTTCAGAGTCATAAAAAAAATTAATAATACCTTAAATTTAAAGTAATAAAACAATGTTGTTATTTGCGAACTTTCGTCGAATGTCAGCAAGTAATAAAACTGATATCTCTTATATTTTATACATTTGACAGGTATTTTCTTTAACAAGTGTAAAAATTATAATATAACAAAAAAATTGAGTGTCAAATACATAAAATATGGACATAAATTTTATTTTTGTCATGAAATCAATTCAACTAAATGTCAATTTGAGAGAGAACTAATAGGCCCAATGGCTTAAAAGAAAAGCCCAATAGCCTAATTCTCTTTCCATTTTACAATATTGCAAACGTAGTCGGAAAAGACGGCTGAACTATCCCGTATAATCTATACTTCTATACTATTTTATTAAGGTTGAGACATTAAAAGTAACTAATTTCGATGTCATAGTCTGTTTTATTAATTATATATATAAATAAAATGTTAATATTTTAATACAAGTTATACGTAGTTGAGCGGATAAAATCGTTGTTTCTTAAGGTTTAGATCATATGTTCAATTCCCAATGATATCATTTTTTTACTCTTTTAATTTTCAATATATTTTTTAATTTATATACCAAAATTACAGTGTATTTTCTCGCTATTTTTTAAAATTATATTTTGATCTTTATTTAAATATAAATCAAATGTATTATAAAAAATATTATACTGCACGCGATGCATTAATTTAATTAACACACTGTCGAAAACGCTGTGATGTGTAAAATAGTGAACAATATATATAAATCAAATGACAGTGTCATTATTTTTTTAAAAGTTGATCAAATCATATCAAAAAAATTAATATAAAATTGTTTTCAAATTAGAAGGAAGTTTTTCATATTTTGGAGTGAGTTGAATGAGAGGTTCTCAGTGATGCAAGTATTATTATAGAATAAAATATTTTGACGTTTTTCAAAATAATTATTTAAAATTTTATGTTCGATTTTGACTCGAATTTATAATTTTAAATACGACTCGATTTGTGATAAACAAATCCAATTTTTCGAAGTATCACACCTTTTTTTATGAAAAATAAGAAGAGGTAATCTGTCGAAGAACTGACAAGCGTGCGAAAGAACGAGTGGAACCCTAACTGATACTCCTTTAAAAAACTACCGAAGCTGGTTGCAATAAAATTCTGAACAACGAGAATTCAATATGGCAAACATGGATTCAAACACGGAACAACAATTGAAGGTGCATGCAGGCAGAAAAAAAAATTAATTGAGCATAGCTACTCTTATCAGTTCCCAGATACTAAATTCTTTTGTTACAGATAATTTTGGGATCATCTTCTGTTGCCCGAAAACAAATTATAGCGGAAATGGGTTATGATTTCACTACTATGGTAACATGTTTTTAGATATTCATTCTGTAATACGGAGCTAAAAATTTATGTTGGGAAGGTGGTTGAATTTGGGATTTTTTTTATTATAGTCTGCTGATATAGATGAGAAGGCAATACGGGAAGAGAAGCCCGAGGATTTGGTGATGGTTCTTGCTGAGGCAAAGGTACTCCGAATCTCTTACGAGTAGAAGAAGTGATAATGAGCCGCGTTTAAAATAATTGGTTACTCTGTTTTACTCGCATGGAAAATGGGTCCTTGAAATTATGGTTAACTCAAATTTTGCAGAATTTGATTAGATGTTATGTGTAACAAGTATGAATATTTTGAAGCTGTACTATGCCACCTAATAGCTACAAAGGGCGCTGTAACCTCCTGTATTTTCAGTTTTTAAGTTGAAGTGCCCTGCATTAATATTCGTACTTAATATTTCCAAATGATCCTTCTTGGTGCTTTATTTTGTGCTTCAGGCAGATGCCATTATGAGAAAACTTCGGGATGCTGGAACCTCAGAGAATACTACACTTCTCATAGCAGCTGATACTGTATGTTCTTTCTATTTTTTACTTTATTTTGAGTCTGATTGGATGCTTGTTGCTTTAGAAATCAGTTTCTGGCATTCACATGTCATGGATAAATCCGACTTTCCTAGAGTTCGCCTGCTGAAGATCTCTTTAGGTTTCTTACCATAGATTCTCTCATTTACATAATTGATGAGCAGTGTGGTAGGAATACATGCCGATGATTGTTGTCCTCAACTCCAAGATTCCTCCTCCCAAGCGCCATTGCGTTATTGTTTGATTATCTAGTTAAAGGTTACTTCTTTCTCAATTTGCGAGTGTAGCCTACCATAGGATACAGGTCATACAGCAACTATAAACTGACTTCTTTATGGGTAACCCCATTGCTGTGTTGTTGATTAGGACGTTCTTTCTAGAATATGATTTGCTGCTGTGGTGTATTGGCCAGCCAGGAAGCCAAATTGAATAGCATTCTTTGTCTGCTACTTGGCTTCACGTAGTTTCATATTGTGTCTGCTAGGAACTCACCTTAAATGTAATTGTTCATTAGGTAGAAACTGTCAAACCAAAGCTTCTTGTTGGGGAATACAAAGAGGATGCGAGGTCAACGCTGCTAATTACTTGTGATCAAGTATAAGAAATCTCTCCTGGTTTAGTTATCCTGGTTTAGATATGACTTTTACCTTTTTCCTTACATTTTTTTTGTTACAAAGGAGAAAAACTAAGCTATTGCTTGTTTTGGGCGGCAACACTTGCTTTAAATGCTCTGTTTGAGTTGATGGGGACCCCACACATTTATGAGCGTGATATATGAAGCTTGTTGAAGGATAAGTTCAGTGTTACTTTGGATAAACACCATTTGAATTTTCATGCATAATGACACACTAAGACTGACATGTGAAATGGAAACTACTGGTAGAAATTATAAGCTGCATCATTGAGCTTCATTTATTTAATTTTTATGTATATGTTTAAATTCTCTAGGTCTACAGCATAGTTTTATCTAGAAATCATTCGTTTTTAATTTACATTGACCATAAATTTCATTTAAGAAATTCATGCACCTGTATCCCCACCCTCCACCCTTTATTTTTGTTTTTATCTGTTACTAAACGAAATGAGTGGTTTTCTCATGTGGAGAAATCACCTTTGTATACTTAAACAAGGATACATAAAATTTTTATTTAAGCATATGTTTTGATGGCCTTGATGTCAAATGGATAAAGAACTAACATCATTAAATTTCTTCCATCTTTTCCTTGAGCTGAAATTATGAAGAGTCTAGAAATTGATGTATTGTGAGAACTTGGCGTTACTTTTTTCAAGTTGCTGAAATAAATGGCTGTGGGTGGGCCTCAACATATATTGAGATGCTTATTTCATATTTGATGGTTTTTCCATTATTAGTTTTCCTGAGTGCATGTTTCTCTTTATCTTACCCTAAATTCAAAATGATCTGGAGGTGGTGGTGTATGAAGGTGTGATCAGGGAAAAACCTTCCAGCAAAGAAGAAGCACGTCAATTCCTGAATGGTTTGATTATATTACTTTTTCTTCCTATATGCTTGTAATTTGCATACTCTGATAAATTATCTGCTCGAATTGCAGATTATTCTGGTGGACATGCAGCTACTGTGAGTTCTGTTCTTGTTACAAACCTTAGCAGTGGATTTAGAAAAGGAGATTGGGACAAAGTGGAGGTACTATCTAACCTGAACTCAACAGCTGGTAGCTCAGTGAGGGATAATGATAGGATGTGGAGTTTGTTTTATTTGTAGAGTTAGACATAATCCAATTTAATGGTTTTCCAAATCAAACATAATGCGTAGATAAATGGAAATTTTGTATGTTTTGTCTCCCCTTTTCATCGAGGAGGCTGATAACATGGCTTGCTGTGTCCTATCCAAAATACCATTTCATAAAAATGACACACTTTATATTATAATCATATATTTTTAGGCAAAAGAACTTGCATTCAATATTTTCTGTGATTTTCTGTGTTGTTCACTCAACCCGATTTTGCATTTTTACATACTCCGGTGTTGTAAGAATGTGTCATAAATTGTCATTACTTGAGAGGGGAAATTTCTTAGAAATATGAATTATGGGGAACTCCTGATTCCGGTGGAGGTCCTATTACCAATGGAATGCTTGTGTACGTCTGGCCTCCAGCATTGGCAGTTGTGTGCCAACTCTGGGTAATTTAGAGTTTCATGGTAATTGTTTTATATATTCGGGCTGGTCTAGGGATAGTTCGTGGATATTGATGACAACTTTGGGTTCCATGATGTTTTTAAACCTGATGACACTGAACTTTAGAATTTGTTCTATATGTTATAAAAAGAGAAGATATTCTTGCATTTTCTGTTACATTTACTTTGATAACCTTTTAAACTGATTTGTTTGTTGAAATTTATTTACACTCTGATAATTTAGGATGTACACAAATAATTAGATGTGAAAGTTGATTTAAAATTGCATTTCTCATTCTGATTGCAATTTATTAATGGTCAAGAGCTAATTATTGTATGCAGAGTAAAGTCATTCTCTCGTACATTGCTTAATTTAATTTTTGTTTGATATTATTCTCGGTTGCAACTTCAATTCACCATTTCTTTTTCTCTATGTTGCAGATTTATTTTCATGATATACCAGAATCGGCTATAGATAAACTGGTAAAAAATTCTTTATTTAATCGTTTAAGGTTCCTTATTAAGACCCGTAAACAAGTAATGCATCCCTTCATTTATCTAGATTGAAGAAGGAATTGTGCTCAATGTGGCTGGAGGGCTTATTATTGAACATCCTCTCATATTACCATATGTGAAAGAAGTGGTAGGTTTCACATCCCCTCATCTTCAAATCATGAATTACTGGCATTTTAGTGGAAGCTTAAAGCGAGATCATGACGGTGATCTTGAAACATCTGATCTTTGGAACACATTCAGATCAGCACAATTGAAATATCTGGAATGTTAGATTGTTTTTTCACGAGTCTTTGAGTAGAAAATGAGCCTGCAAATATGGTTCATCAAACTTGCACGAAGGTCAAATAGGATATTCTATAAATACGATAGTGCATGTCTAGTTGACTATGTTTTGTCTCTTGTTCAAAACAACATAATTAATTTTCCAAAATTATTCGTTGTGGCTCCACCACTCGAGTTTATTTTATCTTAACCTGCAAAAACTGAAACTTAGGTTTCAAAAACATGAAAAGCAATTGCGACATCCCAGTTTTCTTGCATCTTTAATGCTAAAAATACTTGCATGAACACCGCTTCATTCCAACTGCTTCACCTATAAGCATTGGATTGCCATACGTGACTGAATTTGCTGTATTTGTACAGGTTGGTGAAACTGATAGTGTAATGGGACTCCCAAAAGCGCTTACGCGAAGACTAATTGACGAGGTTCTGTAGATTGTGCAACTTCACTATTCTTGTTCATCTTGAACCTGCTCTGGAGTTTCATCATGTATGCTCAGAGAAAGTTTCTTAAATTCTGTCTGTTGGTTGTGCAAGAGTTGCCTCCCCTGATTTGCCTGCGAGTTCAGTGACAGGACTATCTATTGGCTCAAAAAGTTATTCGAACATTTATGGCTTAGATCAATTTTTTTTTTTTGTCAATTAAAGGGTTGAGCCTGAGTTGTGTCAAATTGAAAACTATGAACCTTGAATAGACAGAATCTTGAAGGGAGTTATGGTTTGTCGTACACGTGCTACATGGATTTCTTAAAGAACACGCCGTATTATTAAAAAAATGACATTAGTTTGCTAAAAACACCTAATGCAACACAACTATTCAAAATAATTGTATGCCAAATTCAACGCGCGTTTAATTTTCACACCATTTCATAATTGTATTTGTTACAAATGTGAGCTTCATTGAGTTGATATAAAGGGGAAACGCCATTTGTGTACATAGTATGTTCGTGACAATTTATTTGGTTGCCGCATTTTCCTTTTAGGGCAGTAGAGGGAATGGATCCTAGCTTGGTGTGTGCTCTTCTTCTTGCTTCATCGGAGCTTTAGATGTTTCAACCTGACAAAAAGTTGAGAAAACATCACCGCAACTAATTAGAAGACTCAAACGACATCAACAAAAACGACTCAGAAAATTTTTTTCAATATTAATGCTGAATTGAGAATTTCTTGGCAAATTGTTCTGAAGCTCGACGTTCCAACAATAGGGTTCGAAGCTGTAAAGTATTTAATTATAGAAATTATCATTCATATTTTGTACTAACAATTGGATAACTCGATGAAATGATACAAATATTGTTGGCTCAAAATAAATGAAAAAAAAAAATGAATAGTATTTGTTTTACCTTTGCTCCTGATCATTCATCATTTTCCCATTTTCAGGAAAAGATTTGTAATTAGGGACCGGCACTTTTCCAGTCTCAATGTGATCTATATCTTCAACCAGCTTCTGATAATGGGTTTTCACCTCTTCCACAGTCTTCCCACCCACTGCTCTAGCCAGATGCTGCCACCGCTCCGGTGAGTTCTTGTCAAAGCTTGCTAATGCATCCTCGAACAGTTTGTTTTGCTTGGATGTCCATGTCGAATTCGACCCCATCTTTGTATATATAGAGTGAATGGTTATCCTATGAATAACTGTAATGTTGTGTTCAATGAAATATGACAGCTTAAGCTGCTGTATTTATAGCATGGAAGTTCTTTTTGGGTGGCTCAGTGTGGTTTTTTTCACTCGCACTTTTAGGGGAAAAGTGTGCTGGACATGATGCTGTTTTCGTTCACTTTTCATGCAAAAGAGGACCAACTTGTAGAAAAGATGATATCTTACCCGGGAAAAAAAAAACCTCAAGTTTTGGATTGATGAGCAGCTGGCTACTGGCCTAAGCTTACATGGTTTCAGAGCGAAATCTGCCTTGCGAGATCTAATATATTAAGAAAGTCTTCCACCCTTTTGTAGGTTTTAAAACGTGAAACGACGTGTCCAACGCGAAATAAAATTGTTTGAATGCAGCAGGTAAAGCCCAATCTTGATTTTTCATGTGTTTTATACATACATAGAGACATAATTCATGTATACATTGTATGTTTTTTGTTTCGTTTTTCTTCGAAGAGTCATGTTAAACGTGAGCCTCTGCCCTTTATCACTCCACTTTTTTTGGTACGCATGAACAATACACTGGTTCTTTTCTGGCTTATCAGTAAATACTTCTTGTTACATTCAATAGAGTGAGCAACGGATGAAGGCCGGTGTCTTTTGCATGATATCCAACTTAATCTTTCTTCTTCGACAATCATCACAAGAACCTTAATATTTTTTTCACTAAACGAATCAAATTTAATTATCTCAGTTGTCACTTATCGATCGAGCACGTAGAGTCCCTTTCTCAAACTCGATTTAATTTTATACAAAGAAAGCAAACACCATGTTGCTGGGGTTCTCATTATTAGCCAAATCCTGAAATGGAATGAATACATTTGCTTGAAATCCCAAGGTTTCAAATAATATTGTCCTAAGAAAATGCATGCAGCCATTTGATTGAAGTGCCACACTCACTCACATGTGATGTGGTAAAGTTCAAAACAGAAATTTACAGGCGCCAATCAGTATTTTATATCTGTCTATTTTTGAACATAAGTAGGCTAAAATAATCGATAAAATAAAATTCAATGTAAAAATAATATTCTTGTTGTTGAAAGATGATCGAGAAATATTTGGAATCCTTATCATCCACGTTGGTGCCGAGTAACATTCAATCTTCACCAATGGCTGTCCTTTCTTTGTCACAAACTTTGGTCCGATTAATCCCAACTTGAAAATGGGATCCTGTTGATAAGAATGAAGGAAAGTAGCAAACAAAATGACTGATAATAACTGAAAAACAATATTTTTCATTGTATCTTCAGAAATCTGTAAAATAAAATTGAACTGTGAAACAACATCACATGAGTTTTTGTATGTTTTTTTTTTGTTGGGACAGATAGTGATATGTTATAATTGAATCTCGTACTCGAGATATGTCTTAAACTTGGAACATCGTCATGAGCTTTTTGGTGAGAATATTATTTGAATATTATCCGGAAAAAGATGGTTCAAAAATAATTTTGTAACTCAAATATCTTATTCGTCCCGTGGCTAATTAAATATGCTTGATTAATTTGATAAAGACTTCCACGACTTTGGTGGAATCTTAACAAAGAATTGTGATACCTATATCATTCTATGTTATTTGAGGGTTTATTATCAACATATAAATGAGGTTATATTGTGGCATCTCATTTCCTATTTTGAAATATTTGAATTTCCATTTTAGCACAACTTGAGAAGTAGCTTATATTTTTGCTTTTTTTTTTTCCTTGATTCTTCATGCTAGTAGATATATGACATAAGTTTCTTGATAATGTCTGCCTTTTCTCCATTTTATGCTCAAAAGTTTTGGGTAGACTATATATGGTCTTAAAATTGATATTCTCTCTTAAATTTTATAAAATACAAAAATTCATAGAAGACGGTCTCACGAGTCAATTGTGAGACAAATATTTACTTACAAACTTTTATTGCAAATACACCTAAAATTATAAAGTAACTTCTTGGGCAATATTTTTGAACGGAATATAAGAAAGTCAATCGATGATAAAAAGGGAGAACTTTTGAGAATATTAAATATACATATTTTTTTTTCTTTCTTATCTTACTTTAATTTTCTTGTATTGGGACGTGAAATTTCTTTTATTATACTGTTTTGATTGCCACGATAAAGGAAAAATTACGATATTCAATAAGCACACAAATAATATTCAAAATTCAATTATATAGCTAATATGAAGATTGGATATGCACATATAAATTCTATAAATTACTAAGATTACTAAGATTGTTTGACTAAATCTATAGTATAAGATATTTTAGAAATTTATTGGCAGAAAAGTCTTTTTTTAGAAACAATCTTTTAAAAAATTTGATAAAATAAAGCAATAGATCTAAAAAATATTGATATTTTCGATAGCATAATATATTTTTATAATCATAATTCCAAGCATAAAAGAATATTATGGAAATAACGCAAATAAATATTTTTGGATATTTTCTGGATTTGTGTTACTGAATTTTGAGAGGATATCTTTAGAAAATAATATAATTTGTGGGATATTTTTATATTTTAAAACACTAAAATAAAATGTCGATAAATAAGGTAAAGTAATCAAAATGTTTTTTTCCAAATATAAACAATTGACAAATTATCAAACAATTCATTTTAACATTTTTTTTACCACATACTTCTTCAGAGCTTATAAACTTTGGAACACTTAGAAAACTTTGTTATAAAGCTTATAAGTTGATTTTATGCTTAAAATTTAAATATACAATGTTTTAAATTACGTAGGAGATTCTTTTCTGTTGTTTTTTTTTAAAAAAAAAAAATTCTCTAAGCTTTTGTTATAATTTTATTTTCTCAATCTCGTCTTAAAAAAAAATTCTCTAAGCTTTTGTTTATTTTCTCAATCTCGTCCTTATCTCCAAACGAATTTCAAATAAAAATAGCCATGAACTAAATTATTTATTAAATTAAATGAAGATCAAATACTTATTGGTTAAACCAATTGAAAGGTGTTTGGCTGACATTCTTTCGCAGAAGATACAAATGATAATCCATCTCAAATTGATAATCTTTTTGGATATTTATTGATGCATTAAATATAGACCACAGTTTACACAAAACGTGGGCTCCGACCACACAGGCCACAAAACCAAACTCATGGTCTCCCGCCGTTGGATTTGGCGGCTTCAAGTTCTTGTTCACATCCCAAAGAACTAAAACTACAGACTATTTTGATGATGGGATTAGAATCCCAAAAGTTAGCCGTTTTCTTTAAATTCTCCGAAGCTAAATCAACTTTCATTTTGATTACAAAGACACCATTCAACCTCGTCGTATATGGGAAATTGTTCTACAAAACAGGTGTGATTTAGTTTTTCGTTGGCCCAAAAATTATTTTTCTATTTTTCATTTTTCTTGGGCTCTGATGCAAAATAAGCTACTGAGATATGGGAAATTGTTACTATGAACCGAATAGCAATGGTAAAATGAGTGACACAGTCCTACATACTCCCACTCATCCTTTGCACATAAGAGTGTTCTACGTCAGAATCAGCAAGTTTATTGTTGATGGCACGACCCCAGAATATCTCACACTCAACCTGATCCCTCTAAGTCAAGACACAATTCTTAAGGTAAATGGAGCAGGTTGTTCAACAGAATGGGAGGTAAACTCTTGCATTCTTCGACGGGATCGAGTGGACAAGAAATCTGAGGAGGTCACGTTTGTGAGCACAGACAGTATTACGTTAACTGATAGAGTGAAATTTGAAGTACTCGATAAAGATAACCTTTTGATCACGGGTGTTTTGGATTTGTGGAGTTCAAATGGCTCCAATAATTGGAGCATGAATTGTGAATCGGTAATCAGCTCCGGTGACGCATTATTGACGGAGAGACAATGTAAGGATTCCGGATACACTACACCTGCACTTGAAGTTTATGTGGCTGGTTGTTTTTCGGGATCTCCCATGATATTGACCAAAACCTTGCAACTTAACCGCAAAAGACATGGAAAATTTGGTGTGTTGAATACCATTCCGCAGGTAGTTTACCTTAATAATCTTTGTGGCACCATACTCTTGCAAGATTTAGTTTCATGTATTATTCTGGCTTGGTATCATATTCATATTTAACTGCCGTATCCATATATTAAATAAATGGATTTCTCGTCTTTCTAATATTTGTTTTTGAACCAAAATGGAACAAAAAAATTTAAATTTTTCGGTGTTCGAATCGAGCTCGAATATATCATTTCGGAGCCTTAAATTCTTAGCATATTTGGCCCGATTCGTAAAGTTACTCCCAATTTAAGTTTTTGTGCCTTCGTATCCAACATTGTTATTGCTCTTGTAATTATGGTCTTTTCAAAATCCCTTTAGGATCATATGAATAGTAAACATCTAATGTTTGCATTTTTCAGATTTCAGATTGCAGAAATTACAAACCAGTTAGTGAAGAAGACTTTTACTTGTGCTGGAGTCCAATGGAAAATAAAGAGGCCGAAGATTGGGAGCTTTCTTGGTTCAACGCTGGGGTTCGTGTGGGAGTTGGATTAGGCCTCAGCATTTGCCTTGGTGTTGGAGTCAGTATCGGGTTGTTGGTTCGGACCTACCAAACCACCACCCGAACCCTTAAAAGAGGATTTTTTTAGCTTGCGTCATCGCTTCGAAATCTCATATTTGTCTCACCGCCGTGGGAAATTTTATGCTGCGATGGTGGTTTTAAATTGAAAAGTTCGCAGTTCAACGTTGTTTCTTGAAAAGCAAGCTTTCCTTCCTCTGCAGCATACCTACATACAAATATGCTGGCGCCTCCATGTTTGAACTGTTTGCGCACAGTCAACATTTATATAAAAAGGTGATTGTGTTAGTATTATTTTTTTTACGAGGAAATCACCGACGATATCGCACATTCTGGTTAACACAATAATCTACAGATCTTATTACACAAAATAAATATGAAAAAATCGTTTGAAAATATATTGATAAAAAATATCAAACTTTAAATCAAGTACTGATCTATTTTATCAACTCGAAAAAGAGACAATATGATTTGTGTTATCGAAATATTTTCACGCTGTTTTTTTTAAAAAAATCATTCTGACGATATAACACACGCATGGATATATATTTTTGAGAATAAATTGTGTGTGGGTATTCGTACGAACGCATTTTGCAAATTACAATTATCTCCATGTTGATGCCTTGAGAGATGTAATTTGTAATCATCGCTAAAGAGTAAACGAATCTTGATGATTACTAGAAGACATATTAAATGATATCAATCGAATAAAAATGAATAATACATTATATAATACAAAAAGTACAGATCACACCGCTCCATCTCAACTGTCTCATTCTCGAGTTTTTTTTCCCTTCTTAATTCACAATTTTTATGCCTATTTATTCACGGTCCTTACGCCCTTGCCCAAAAAAATTGCAGCATAGGAAATATATGGAGTGTGATGCACAAAAATATAAATACAAATCCATGAGAGAGACTCATTTACATATATGATAGTGTCTCATTTTAAATAAATTTCGCAGATATTACTTTCCAAATGAATGGGATGCACCATCCGCCTCCAAGGTCTGCTCCTGCGTGGGTTAATAGAAAAATAATTATTATATTATAATTATTATAATATAATAATTATTAAATGTGCGAAGAATGAAATTTCAACTTTTATTTGCCAATACTTTACTAGGGATACAAATAAATAAAAAATTTAAGATACTGAAAATGCCAACTCAGTTAAGATGTCGGCCAACCAGAACAGATATTTTCAAGCTACTCGAAGGGTGAGAAGTGTCTCTCTCTTGACGTAAACGTAAGACCCTCAATGGAAAAATTTGTAAAATAAACCTTGGCAATTATTAAAAAAAAAATTAACTTAATATGAAAAATACCTTCTCAAGTAAGTTTGATAGGGGTTAAAAAAATACACCTTTCCTAAATTCCTCTAGACCCCATAAAAAAACTTGTTACCTCGTTGTTTTTGCTTTAATTAATTATTTATTTAAAACATTGCAAGTTCGACACATTTTCCAAATTCTCTATTCTTCCAAGAACTGCTTAAATCATTTACCAGTTCAATCAAAATTAATAACTTTTTCAGGGATCCAGGCGGATTCGAACCACCATCCTCTCGCTCTTCCAAGTTTGAGCTATGGATCCTTCACAAGCGTTGATCATCATCAATAACCATTGTCCTCTTGATAGATCTTTGAAGCCTAAAATGATGTTAACTAATTCCCATTGACAAATCTTTGAAGCATAAAATGATGTCTATTTCTCATTGAAAAAAATTCTATAACTGGTAGGATATAAACAAAAACCTCCGTTGTACTCCCAAGTACATCACGTTTCATTTACACCACTAATATCCTAATATCATGACCCCGAACGAGACAAGATACCCAGTGTAAATATTTCACCGTTGCACACAATTTTAAATATCAACAAGCCACAGTTCACTTTTTTTCCCCTTTCTTCTAGTTCATAACATACATACCATTTGATGCTCACATCCGGTTAGTTTAGCACAGAGAAAAAGATGCACAACAGTAAATATAAGCAATGGGCATACAATAACTAATTAACATCGTGAATTTCAGTAAAAGACCATAATCCAAGAGATGGTGGCCGGGACGAGGCATTTCCATCCAGTAGCACACTATCTTCTCATCTGGTGAAAGGTCCGATTAACCATAAAGGCAGAACCATAATAATTTTCTACTCCATGAACATAAAATAGGAGCTAATCTGTATATATAAGCTGAATTGAGAAAAAAATGGAGAAAAGAGAAACAAGACCAACCCAACTTTGATCATATATTCGCCACATTCAAACAGAAGCTTTTCTTCGTAAAGCATATCAAACTACCTCAGCATGACGACTCTAACACGCGCTTCAAGACAGTTTGTACATAAAAATATAAACAGAAAAGTCTTTAATCATAAAGATGATACCGTGTATATTAGCAGTAGGCCAGAGCATTGAGCTACCATAGTGATGTTATAATAGCCCATAAACAGCGATGTACAACTCAACCCAGGATGTAGTTCCATGGGCAATTGATTAAGCAATCTTCCCAATCGTGATGTTATAATAACCCAAAGACGTTGACGTACCACTCAACCCAGAACGAAGTTGCATGGGCCATTGATTAAGAAATCACACTTGCGCTAAATTACAAAGATTGGCACAGCGTAAGTCAACAAAAGAAACATTCCACTTCATAATGTTAATGACAGCATCATCACCTCCATGAACATTATGCATTCTCATAAGCAACAGTCCAGCAAGCCGCTCTTCTTGCCACTTTGCAGGCATTCCTCTCTATCCATTATGCAGTAACACCACGCCATGGATCAGTTGCACACTCATCAGTAGAGTAGCTTTACTCCTCGGTAGGATAAACGCGAGTAAGATTGCCCATGTATACAAATGCTCATTTCAACAATTCCCGACGCCTTCTTTTCTACATACGATCTTCCGACAAATACCAATCACGGATAACTCAAATTACAACGGGTAACACTAAGTAGGACTACAACCCGAATGTGAAAGACTAGTTGATGGTTTTGCTATGGTCGTAGGCACTTGGAACAAAATGTAGAAAGAAAAACCACAGTACTTCAAAATTTCGTACGTCAGATAAACTCGGATAAAATATACGTAAAAAGTACAGTTCATCTCCTGTTGAAACAACACAATCATCAATCCGTGCATGGTGCTCGAATTTCAGTTTTTCGATTCACTTTTTAAAGGTATATACAAGCCTTCGAGTGACACAAGATCATAGCTAATTAAATTACTGGCATGCACTTACAGTTGCGAATGTATGCATTCTTTACAAATCTTAGCAAAAATTTGTTGACAAATGACGATCGAGAACATATATAAATATTTTAATGCAGTTCGAGAACAAATGTAAATATTTTAATGAGGTGAGCTAGCAAATTTTTAAAACCATTTCGAACTCCGGTATCTTCAACAAAGAAACATGGATCTAATTTGTACCTTTATTATTTCCGATGGCAGTCCAGGTGTTGACAAGCTTGCTCAGTTTATTTCAGTTTGGCCTCGAATGGATTGTAATATTATATTAATCGGTCGGTCGCTTTTATCGACAAACCATTCAAAACCAAACTGATCGGATTGATTGCTGGAAATTCGGCTACTGAGGGTAAAACTAAACCAAAGGACGAAAACACGAAAAAAAATGAAAAGACGACACCACACGCGAGGGAAGATCCGGGTAAAATCCCGTACCATCTCCCCTCGAAACCAAAAATAACTTATTTATTGAATTTGGCGACCTGCCATGCGAGCGCACCCATCATGGCAAAGGTCATTGGACAACCACCACAAGTCATCTTTCGCACTTTTTTTTACATAGATAGATATACATCCTCACCGCTACTAGGCTCACAATTATTGAAACATTAATATAAATGACAATTAATTGATGATAACACGTTACTCAAACCGTCAAGAGCTTGTGTTCCCTTCAGCATGGCCGCAGCCGCGTTGGCTCTAGGTTCATTCCAGATGAGAAACCATAGTTGACGAAGCTAATGATTTTGTAAGCACACGAAATCGGCGATCACCACAAAAAACTCTGGTTAACGAACAAACACCGCTTCAGTGGCTACGATGAAACAAAAATAATAATAAGTAGCTAGACACATGATCTGGAAAATTAATTAAAAATTACGAAATACAAGCTCTTATATCAACGAGATCATCGATTGAAATTCGCCCCATGCGGATGAAGCATGAATCTCTGCACGCCATCAACAAACCTATAGAGCACCCGTTCATATGAGTGAAGAACTACGAACTTAATTTTCAAAGATAAAATAGTCATAATAATACATATCTACGTCAAACAGATTTACAAGTCACCTTAATACATCAGCCTGATTCCATAGCAGATCTACCCGATTATCGGCTATCCCCATCAACAATTGAATCGATGATAGATTGACAGGAGGCCGGTTCCGGTTGATCCCCATCGTTGGACTTCCCCGCTACAAAACATGTGGTTCGGACCATCTAAGCGTGAGCTGCACCGGAGAAGATAGCCTGGTCTAACTAATAAGGAGCTCTGATTGTCCGGCGGGTTGAATCGCCGAAAATCAACAGCAAGGCAATCAACTGCAAGGTCATAATCAAAACGTAGATCGTCGCACGATCTGACGGAATCTGCGAAAAATTTTGGAAAAGAAGAAACAACAAAGAGAAGATCTGAGAAAAAAAAGGGGAGCCAGACACGCCTTATGGCGGTAGCTGGAAATAGAGGATGTGAGATATTAGGGTTATTATTTATTGGGGTGCGCAGATGATCCAACGGAATAATCGACGGTTGTGATTGGATCCCAATTTGGAAAAAGATAAGGATGTGCTCGTTTGAAATAATCGGGATTCGGGAGAAACGTGTGCTTCGTGCTTCAACTTTCAAGAGTTTTTAATTAAATTAATATTTTCCGTGGTTGTCCACTCTGATTTTATCATTATCTAATATTATTATTCAACCTATAACTTATATACAAGTGTTATTTTTGGGTAACAAAAAACAAAAAAAATTAAAAATACAAAAGAGTTCTTTTTTATAAATAAATATCCATCAAATGAAAAAAAATATATATGGTATTTTTGTAATTAATAAATAATCATCAAACGACAAACAAAAATGAGACATAATATTTTTCAAAAATATTTATATCATGGCTAAAACTCGTGTGAGACGGTCTCACAATCAGTCGTATATTGTGAGACGAATCTATTATTTGGGTCATCCATGAAAAAGAATTACTTTTTATGCTAAAGTTATTACTTTTTATTGTGAATATCGGTAGGATTGATCCAGTCTCACAGATAAAGATTTGTGAGACCATCTCAAAAGAGATATACTCTTATGTCATATATGTTACATTGTTAAAGTTTGAGAAGCTAATGATAACTAATTTTGTGTCATGATATATTTTTTTATTTCTATTTCATTTAATTAAAAATCTGTTTTATAAAATTTGTATTTCATTTATATCTATTATATCTATGTAAAATATATTTTTATCTTTATTTATAATTTTGAATTTTTAGATGATAGCATTCTCCATCCAAAACATATAAAATAATTTTTGATACGATGTTCGTCTATCATGCTCATTCGAAGTGATGACACTCACATATTAGATGTAATGAAACATATAAAAAAATATACATTCAATATATTAATATCACCTCAATAGTAAACGTATGATAAATATGACGTTGGTGGACACCATACCATACTGATTATACAAAACTATAAAAAAATTTCAATGTTAATATAATATCAATTTTTTCAAACAAACTTTAATATGTATATACGCACACGTATCATAAGAAAAAATTACTAATATATATAATTTTGATACGATACATACTCATTGTATACATGTAGGGCCCTTAGCTCCTAATCGTTATTACAATGCAATCTGATTAGGGTTAAATTAATTACAGCGAAAAGCGAGTTTAAAATTTCTTTACAATGAGCCCAAATTATTTTATTTGAATACTAAAAATAGTATTTCATCGCACGTCATAAACACGCCCACACGTAATCAAAACTAATCATATACAAACAACTCATATCCTCGGGACATGCCCCGGTATATAGATACATATATGTATATATATATATATATATATATATATATATATATATATATATGTACTGGGAACAAGATATAAACATAAACCTCAGCCCAAGCTGTGGCTCCCTCCAGAAGTACCCTATCCGGTCTCCTGATATCCTGGAGTACCTGCCATTGTCCACACACAAAGACAACAACATCCCCCCTTGGGGGTGAGCAAAGCTCCGTATGGAACAACCAATCATATATACCACAAGTATCTAAACAATGATATATGGTATGCAATGCATGTATGTCGTGGAGGTATCAGGTCAAATGCCCATCCACTGAGCACATGTCAGAATCAATCGAATCGCTATCAAATCAATGATCGAGTTGGCACATCGGCCAATATGGGATACTCGTATGATAGCGTCGGCAAAGTGCCATCAAATCCGAAATCTCATATCCAATCATATGGGGCCACAATTGTCTATGCTTTACGGGTCATATAATACTGGCATAGCGATTGTGTTCACAAACCCCGGAGTCCAATCAAATCATATCAGGGTATCCAAGGATCATAGCTCAACGTGCATGTCATGTATCGATGTATGCATAAAATGATGTGTGTTAAGAAAACATTTATTTTATACATCGATATCTCAATCTCAATGTCATGTATGCCACATCAATCAACAAATAAGGCATATAGGCACATAATCTCATTCCAATCAATCAAATCAATCCGACATATATCATATAATACAGATACTTGTCGTATGTTACCCGATCGCAACATACCTCAATTCTTCGTTTCCAGTTGATGTAGCATGAAGATATTGATATTACACTTTATCTACATCAATAACATACTCATTCCAATCAATAACATACTCCAAAATCATTAATATGAGTTTCAAATATCATTTGAAACTTCAAAAATTCATATCAAATCAAATTCATATCATAATTCAATTCCGACTTCGAATATAAATTTCTTGTCGGTTATTCTACTATATATAGGAAATTCAACTTCAAATACATGCTATTCCAGCACTTTGATATTTAGAGCTGCTGGAACTAGAAGAAAATTACCTCAGTCAGAAGCCCTCGACGCGAGAATTACAAATATATAATTTGTTTCGCGTTTAGACAGCGTTTCGAAGTTGATTTGGACGGAAGAAAATCGAGTTCTCTCGTTTTCTCTCTCGAACCTACGGTTAGAATGAAAGAAAAGAAGAAGAAAACTCATTCTTATCATCACCGCTTCGGCGCTCGAGCGGTAGAATTCTCGCGCCCGAGAGCAAGACATTCTGCCCCCAGCTAACAAGTGCACCGCGCTCGGGCGGTCACAAATTACCGCTCGGGCGCGGCTTGTTCTGCCCGAACATAAATGTCACATACCCTGGCGCTCGGGCGGTCATTTTCTACCGCCCGGGCGCCACACGTTCTGTACAATTATTTTTGTTTGTACTAAGTTGGCGTCCGGCCTCTCCACTCGAGCTCTTACAACGTCAAATCATATTCAATATTCATTTCTCAATTTCATTGTCATAATATACATCAAATGTATAATCACATATCAAATTCATGAATTATCGATAATCACATAAGATTTACGATAATATGATACACGGTCCTTACAGTACATCTATGTGAGCACCGCATATAAATCCAATAAATGAGTATTATCCACGTTGTTAACATAGTTATGCACAGTAAATGTATATCGTCATATTATATATATATATATATATATATATATATATATATATATATATATATATATATGCTACATATTGGCTACTCTCAGCCGGGTATGCTGCAACAATGAATTTTAGGGATATTTATTTAAATAAAAAAATTTATTTCGAATACACAGTAAACATCAAAAGATTTCAGAAAAAATATACGAACCTCCCAATATTTAAGTAATTTATAAGTGGCATGACAAGTCTACGCAGCCTAGTAGAAATCGAGTTTTGAAAATTATTGTCATAAAAGAAATATTCAAATCGGATATATTTATGTGTTTGAATTTTGATGGTGAGAAATATTCAAAAAAAATTTGTTGGACATAATAATATTTTCGATTGAAAAATGACTAAATATGATAATTGAATTATATACGATTTAAATATTTGAATGCATTGTTATCATTGTCTATATCATTTTAACCTGCTGGATTGTATCAATATCCAAAATTTCAACAACGTATTTCCGTATTGAAAAATAAATAATAGGCAAAAAATTTTAAATTAATTGTTTAGTTTTGGTACAATAGAAACCTTGAATTCATATCTAATGCCTCACATGCTGTGGTGTATTCCACTCCAGCTAGGGGCTGGGGCCAAACAAATTTAAACTTATTACGTGAATGGATCGACTTCCATTGTCGTCCAGCGGTTCTGTTTTTTGGCACCCATCAATCTCAGCCGTTGCTTTTACAAAGGAGCCGGCCAAAAAGATCCGAATTATTAGATCCGATTCGAGCATAATATATGCCCCGAATACGTGCCTCTCAAATTTTTATTCTCTCATTTTTCAAGCGTGCCATGTGACATCCCAACGACAAAATTATTCATAAATCGGTCCGATTCTTCGACCCTCTCTTCACTTCCGACCCAAGCTCATCCCATTTCTACACCACCTTTCAGGTATATTCTTCTTCAAAAATTTCTCATTACATGTTCGGCAAATTAATCTTCTGTTATCTTTGGTTGATTCGATAAGTTTGTAGTTTTGTTCCAGCAATGAAGTTTTTATGCACGAATCATGCTATTTTTTTGCATTTTTTATTGTGAATCTGAACTCAATGCTAAACAATAAAATGACCGGAAGTGAATCGATTGCAGTCGATCAGATACGAATGATGTATAGATAATGAATTGGCGATTCGTGTCATGCGTTTAATCGTAAAGACTGTTAAAGTTAACAGAAGAAAGAATTAGGAAAGTGGTGTATGCTAGATAGACCCGAGGACTAAAAAGGAAACCAATTGGAGACACGGGCTTGTGGTTTGGTTTGGAATTATGTGTTTGTTGTTAAACAATGGCCTAACTGGATACAATGAAGTATTCGATGATTACTGATGACTGTGGACTAATGAATCTTGAATGATTTCTACACTTTGTTCTGGAATTTAATCAAACAATACATACCATGAAGGAAATACGTGGTTCTGCCCAAAAAGATGAGCACATCCATGGGAAACATTTCATTGATCAACAAGAGTTCCAGAAAAACAGTACAATTCTGCACAGCAAATTCACTCAGTACTCTCTTCTTCACTCAAGAAAGATCTCTCTTGAATTTTTCTCACTTTCTGGCCTCTCTGGTTCTTTTCATTCAACTCTAAAGCACTCATTACGTTGGGTTGTGTCATTGCTTTCACCGAGGGCTGCCACTCATAGTAATATGTGTGTGTTACTGATGTAACCACTAACCCTCTTAGTCAGTCAATGACTTCCAAGGCTTATCCAATCACAACTGCCAAGTTGATTGACTTTTTATTCCTCTTATTGACTCCAACTCGGATTAGTGATAATTTTCTTTCAGTGTTCATATACTTTAAGGTTTATTTGGCATCATTATAACATAGCTTTTGGTATGTTCTTTTCAAATATGAAATGTGAAGAATTCTGTTTGCATATTTATAGATGGCTTTGTCAGCTTTAATATGCGGAACTGATCCGTGGAAGGATTTGAAGGTAAAGTCAGGTTTTCACATTTTAGCATTCTGTATAAAGTGTTTTTGATGGTTTGTCTTGATGCTGCCTAAATTGTGTTTCCAGGCCCATGTTCACGACATTGAGAAGACTCATTTGCGGGAATTGATGAACGATGTTGAGAGATGCCAGTCCATGATGACAGTGTACGACTGTGTAGTTCCTTTCACTCAACCGACTTTGTTCAATTGATTTTTTTCCCGTGTTCTTGTTTGGAAGGTTAAACTGAAATGTCAGGCTTTGCTTACTTATCTGTGTTGATATTATATTTCTTCTAACAGTTTTGATGGGATTTTGTTGGATTACTCGAGGCAATGCGCCACTCTTGACACCCTGAAGAAGCTCTACAACTTAGCTGAGGTGTGTTAGAAGTGAATCATGCTGTTTTGTGGATATTATATAATTATAAAATTTAATCTTGTTTAGTAATACCTATTGTGGTGATGTAGGCAGCACATTTGAAAGAAAAGATCAACCGGATGTTCAATGGAGATCTTGTGAGTTGATGATTATTTCCTGTATATGTTTGTGTATTTTTGTTTCTCCAGAACTTCTCCAACTTGGTTTTTATTGTGTCAGTGGGTGGCTGAAGCCTCGTTCTGGAAAACTTCCCAATGCTGCTCGAATAGCTATATGTCGTGATATTACGTATCTCTATTTGTATATTTGCGCCCATCAGAGACATTGGTCTGATGGTATGACCTCCATATACACTTACTAATGGCCCACAAAAAGGAAAAGGACTTACACCCAAGCTGACTGAATTGAATCTTAATGGAACTGGGACATGGCCTCCTAATTACTAAATAGTCAATAGCATACAAAAGCGATTCCCAATTTTTAAAATTTGATTTCTAATCTTTTGCCAAAGAGTAATTTATACAATAAAACTGACTGTTCGTGCATGCAGAGCGTGCACAGGAGGACTAGTTTGGATGATCTGACAGGAATAATACTATTAGCTTTGTATTTTTGTTATATTATTGAAATAGGGAAAAAAACTTTATTATTTCAGTAGTTTTAGAATGATAAAGTATTTGATACTCTTCAATATCAAAGAGCCCTAAATAAGAAAGAGCCATAATTTGTTTGAGTAACTAAGAAAAAATAATTATACGACCCCATGGCAGGTTTCTGACAGTTGTCCCTTTAATCAATCAAGAAGACCAAGAAAGCACTTAAAATTTCACCTTATGATTTGCCAGATTTAAGCTTGTTGAAAAATCTTAATAATTGATGTCTAAAGTTATGGCATATTTTGGTGCATAATATTCCAATGCTCAAAAACTTTGGACCATTGCACTAAAACAAATATAGTCAATTCATGCATTTTCCTTTGTTGGGTTCTCAGATAAACAGCACTGAGAATAGATCTGTTCTTCACATAGCACTTCGTGCTCCCCGAGATGCAGTTATAAATAGTGATGGTAAGAACGTTGTCCCAGATGTTTGGAAAGTCCTTGATAAGATCAAGGGCTTCTCTGAGGCAATTCGCAGTGGGGCCTGGGTAAGTCTTAACCTCAAATACATCTTAATCAATGTTCATTGTCTTCATGCTTTGATTTAGCTAATTTGCGAACTTTGGTAGGTTGGAGCCACAGGGAAAGTATTGAAAGATGTCATAGCAATTGGGATTGGAGGCAGTTTCCTCGGACCACTGTTTGTGCATACTGCACTTCAAACAGGTTTATGACAAAAAAGATGTGCTTTTCACTTATTCATACATTTTGTTCTTTTTTTTCCAAAAATAAATTGTCTGCAATTTTGTGTATATTTGCAACTAACAGCACGGCTGACATTTGGCATAATCTTGGCAACTTTCAGATCCTGAAGCTGCTGAATTTGCAAGAGGCCGCCAGCTGCGCTTGTAAGCATATCTATATTGCTCAGTGATTAGGCCTTGTGACATAGATTTCGTCGAGTTAATTTTAGCTCCTGCTTTAGAGTTTGCAATGTCGATCCGCTTCTGCTTATTTCTCTTACTATTTTTTGCTTTTCCTGTGAAGCCTCGCAAATGTTGATCCAATTGACATCGTACGAAATATAGCAGGCTTGAACCCTGAAACAACTTTAGGTATAAATACTTTGTATTTTATATGATTGTCAATATAAAGCTCACAAACGAGTGGTTTGTGAAAGGGTTTAAAGTTCCAAGCACTTCTGTTACCTTTTTCTTATTTTGTGATGCATTGCAGTTGTTGTGGTCTCAAAGACTTTCACCACGGCTGAGACCATGTTGAATGCTCGAACTCTGAGAGAGTGGATCACAACTGCATTGGGGTGAGAAAAAATTAATGCTATGTCTATTCAAGCTTTATGCCTAACAAGATAAATTAAAAATCTGTCTCAGCTGCGTGTATTTAGATGATTGCAATCATTCACGTGATAGCATTTTCTTAAGAGTAAAACAGCATGCAACACAATGGAATATTAACTGGCTTGCAATTTTTTTGTGACTTTTAGGCAGCCATCACTTGTATGAGATATTTATGAAACAGTCTTGTCTCTATGATAATTTTACATGAGATTTGAGCTTATTGTTCTTAAGATAGTCTCTTTCAATAATTTTAGCTTATATATGTACATGAACATTACACATTTAACTTTTTATTTGTATTTTCTAGGCCACAAGCAGTGGCAAAGCATATGATTGCTGTCAGTACCAACCTAACTGTGAGATTTTTTTCCCTAGCTCTCTCTCCTTTTCCAGTGATTTTTGCAGCATTTGTACTAGACTACTAACTACATGTCCTATATAAATCTGGGTTTATGATTTTTTGTTCTTTTTTATTGTTGTCTTGAACCCATAGTTTTTTTATAATATTCCTGTGAATCATTTCTGAAAAATAAAGTGTTCGCACTTGTCTAAAAGTTTTCTGATTGACAATTTGTCTGGGTTATGAATTGGATATTCACCTCCTCACAGGCTACTTTTAGTTCATTTGAAATTATAAATATGACCTATTATGCAGCAAATGTATTGGAATAACACAAAAATAATTATTCCATTCTCCCAAAATTGTGACTGAAATTGAAAAAAGTTCTTATTGTGAAACTCTGTCGTGTCTCACGTATTTAACGCATCATCAATCATATTTTCCCTCTTTTTTCAATGCAGCTTGTTGAAAAATTCGGCATCGACCCAAATAATGCTTTTGCATTCTGGGATTGGGTGGGAGGACGTTATAGTGGTACATGTGTCTGACTTTGGTGCAAAAAGTTGCTTCGAGTGTCACCTAATTGGTCGCTGAACCATTTCTTGCAGTTTGCAGCGCTGTTGGAGTGTTGCCTCTTTCTCTGCAATATGGTTTTTCAGTGGTTGAAAAGTCAGTAACATGCATCTTTCCTTGATTCGTGGTTCTATGTCTTTCATACCAACTATTTGGAGCTTACACATAAGACTTTTTGATTCAATTTAAGAAAATTGGAATTATTTTTTTGAATTGGTGCTCTTGGATATTCTATTTTGATTTATTTGTTTTTCCATACATTGTATGGCATTTTAATGATATCTCTTTTTTGCTTGAAGGTTTCTGAAGGGAGCTTGGAGCATTGACCAACATTTCCGTTCAGCTCCCTTCGAGAAAAACTTACCTGTATGTTCCCATTTTTAAGAGAATCTTAGTCTTGATGCTTAACTTTTGCAATTGTGAGCAATATCATAAAATATTGTAATGCGCGATCTAGTAAACTTAATGTGCACTGAGTTGATGTTTTCCCATCTTTTTTTAGTGCTTGGGATTGCGTTGCAACTCTCTTATTTTTTATTTGTTGATCACGTTTTCACTTCGAAATTATTTTCTTCAAAAGTATGTCGATCTTTTTGGATAAACAAATATATTTGTTTATTTATTAACACATTATTGTTCAGGTTTTGTTAGGCTTATTGAGCGTTTGGAATGTTTCATTCCTTGGATATCCTGCAAGAGTAAGTGTATTTATTATCTGTGAAGTTTATTTGAATATCTCATTTCTAGCTTTCCTTGACTGAGGTGGTATATCCTTATCTTTAGGCAATTTTGCCTTATTCTCAAGCACTGGAAAAATTTGCACCACATATCCAGCAGGCATGTTTCATGACTGTATTTTCTGTATTCATGTATTGCTTGTATGTCATTATTTTTTCTGATACTTGCTCATTGCTTTCGTTAATTTTTCTTTCAGGTTAGTATGGAGAGTAATGGGAAAGGGGTGTCAATTGATGGTGTGCCCCTTCCATATGAAGCAGGTGAAATTGATTTTGGTGAACCAGGAACAAATGGACAACATAGCTTTTACCAACTAATTCACCAGGTATACCAAGTTCTATTACTTAATCCAAGACATGACATTCTGATATTGATTGGAAGAGGACATATGGAATCATGCTTTTCCGCTAGTCACTTGTACATTTCTAGGAATAACTGTCAAGACTTTGGATATAGATTGTAGCGTATGCATTTGCATAATGCTCGCGAATAGTGTGTGTTCAATTGTAGCGTATGCAATTGTATAATGCTCGCGAATAGTGTGTTCAACATTTGCTAGCACACTAGAGTGATAGGCAGCTTCTCATGTACATAGGACAGTGTTAAGTTTGGTTCGACTTGAAATTGATTTTGGATTTTTCTTGTATCTATAATTTCATCATTTCCCTGGTGGATTTTCAGGGTCGCGTTGTTCCATGTGATTTTATTGGTGTGGTTAAGAGTCAACAGCCTGTTTACCTGAAAGGTATCAGCTTTTTATCTGCTCGACATCTGGCATTATCAGGAAATGATAATAATAGTTTAACATAGTATTTTGGACACTTGCTTTTGCAGGTGAAACAGTTAGTAACCATGATGAGCTCATGTCAAACTTCTTTGCCCAACCAGATGCACTCGCATATGGAAAGGTAATAAATATTTTGCAGTGATGTGATATATTAGTTATTCCCATTTTTATCTATTTGAGGCAATTGTTCACATTTCAGATATGTGAAGCTGGAAATATACCTTTGATGTTCTGAAATTGAATTGTTTGTTTCTCTTTGGACATTGCCAGTCTGTAGTTACTATCTCTCATATTACTTATATTTTTTTATCCATCAATGAAGTTTCTCAATACCAGCATTCTGATATGCTTAATTTTAACTCCAGACCCCAGAACAGCTGTTAAATGAGAATGTTCCTCGCCATCTCATAACTCACAAGGTATTTTCTTGCAGCCTCCAATGTGTAGGACAACATAACATCCGCTAATGTTTGTTACCCCACCTTGATTGCAGACTTTCTCTGGGAATCGCCCTTCTCTCAGCCTTCTACTTCCTTCACTGAATGCTTACAACATTGGACAGGTGAGTTTGTTGTTCCATAAAATGTCTGGAGCTAGGTATATATCAGTGCGTAATCTTAGTAACACTTTTTTATGCAGCTATTGGGGATTTATGAACACAGAATTGCTGTTGAAGGATTTGTGTGGGGTATCAATTCTTTTGACCAGTGGGGAGTGGAACTGGGAAAAGTATGCAGAACTTGATTGTATTTTGTTGGTTTTGTTTTGTCTTGTTTTTTTTTTCCAGTTTTTACCATTTATATATTGTAATCTGTGGAAAACTGTTCGTTTTGTGGCTACTTTTATTAACAGTCACTGGCTACTCAAGTTAGAAAGCAGTTCCAGGCATCTCGAAAGAAAGGTGAACCGATCGAAGGCTTTAATTTCAGTACTACAACCTTGCTTACGAGATATCTAGAGGTATGTAAAACATCCTCTTACCTAAGCACACCATTTTTTTTGTTGAGAAAATCACATTTCATTAGCTCAAGGCATACAAGTAATTACATAAGTCCCAATATCTGATGGACAAAAATCTACACATTCAAGATTATGCCATCTTTGGATTGGAGTCCCTGGGAGGCCAGATAGTCTGCTACTTCGTAGGCATTTCGGTAGCAATGCTTTATGAGAATCCCAGGCCGTTGCAAACAAAAAAGTCTGATGAAATTTATCAGTGGTGCTTCCAGAGCTAGTGGCGAGACTTGATGGATTGCTTTCACTACATTTGTTGCATCAGATTCTGGAATCCAAGAGGGCCATTGAAATCGAAGGGTGGTTAAAACACCAGCTCGTACTGCATATATTTCAGCAAGATGTCGTGAGAACTTCTATTACGGCCGCATAGACATTAATTTTTACCACACCCGTGGAGGGGCAGACCACATAGATGGTTGGGGCTGAAGCATAGAAGAAGACCCATCCTTTTGGCAGAACAAGAAATCGCTCCAATGGCTGTTTTCACGAGCAACCACGTGTTGTGCTGAAATTTGTCTTCCCTCAAAACATATTGGTTGCGGACCAACCATATACTCCAGA
The DNA here is from genome assembly GCF_025594145.1 of Primulina tabacum. Taxonomy (NCBI): domain Eukaryota; kingdom Viridiplantae; phylum Streptophyta; class Magnoliopsida; order Lamiales; family Gesneriaceae; genus Primulina; species Primulina tabacum. The sequence continues at coordinate 36,767,527 of NC_134563.1, forward strand.
GCAACATAGCAAACACACCCAGATCATCCCCATTGGCATCACACACCAACCAACTCCAAAGATCAAAAATAGTTTTACTTTTGAAAGAGCATAGAATCGGCCAAAGAGCTGAGGTCTTCCAAATCTCTTGTACCCATTTGCACTGCCAGGAAACATGGAAACTAGTTACAACAGATTGAGAGCACTTGGGACAGAGAACATCAATGTTTATCCCACCGTAAGGCTAATAGAACACGAGCTGGGAGTGCCTCGTGAAGGGCTCTCCAAACATGGATCTTTACTTTGTTAGGAAGTATTAGATGCCACATTTTGCGATAATAAAAGGAAGAGCGCTGCATGGTCCCCACACTTCCTTCAACTCCTGTCCTCATAGCCAGGTGGTACCCAGACTTAACTGAGTACTCTCCTGATGATGTATAGTGCCAAACAAGAATGTCAGGTTCGTCACCAATGACCAGAGGAATACGGCACAATTCATCATGATTAATAGGCCGTACGTTATGTTAAATCACAGTCCAATTCCAATCACCGGAAGGCAACAAGAGATCATGTACCTGCATGTTTTCATCGAAGGGGTGGGTGAAGTTATAGGTTTGAAAGATAGCGGCTGGAGCAACCATGGATCTTTGAAAATACGAATTGTCCTACCTGAACCAATGCGCCTCGGAGGCACAAGGAGTTCACACCCCCAAACAATGCTACGCCAAACATAGGAAGCAACGTGTCCCATTGGCACTGATAAAAAACTGGAATTTGGATAATTGCCCGCAACACTCGGGAGAGGAGTGTATCAGGGTATTTCAAAATGTGTCAGCCCTGTTTAGCGAGAAGTGCTTGGTTAAAAAGTTGCAAATCCCGGAAACCCAATCCTCCATGAAGTTTAGATTGACAAAGCTTACACCATTTCATCCAGTAAATTCCTTTACCTTCCTTATTTGAACTCCACCAAAATTTTGCTATCATCTGCTGCAAGGACTTGCACGAGTGAATGGAAGTTTGAAGACGTTCATTGTATAAGTGGCACTAGCCCGGGCCACAGCTTTTATAAGCACTTCATGTCCCCCTGCTGAAAATAACTTGGCCTTCCAGCCTTGTATCTTTTTTCAGACCCTCTCCTTAGTAGTCCACTTCTAGAATAACTTTCCACCTTAATGTTCACACAAATCTCACTCCTGGAGTAGGGATAAATTTATGTGATTCTGTGTTGGGAAAAGCACCGAGAGAAGAGTCCTGGCTACACTGTCTGACATAATTTAGCATGATTAGTCTATTCTTATTAATTCGGTGTAGGTAAATATCTTAAAATACAAGTAATATGAGATTCATATAAAGTTAATTCATGCTGATTATATTGCTCGTTACTCGTTAGACACCTTTACTTTTTCCAGACATTAAATATTCCACTACGATGACCGACCATAATTATTTATTGCATATGCCCATTTAGAATATTACAGTTCTATATGAGCTCGTTGTTCGCTTTTCGCAGGCAAGTTCGGATGCTCCAAAGGAGGATTGTACAGCTCTACCAAAGAGTTATCTATGATTCTCTCGGAATGTCAATTTTATGGAAATCTTAACTCAGGCGAACAAACTAATCTCGTCTCCTTTTGATTCATAACAATAAGACGCAAGGGGACGGTGCTTGGCCCCTTCTAAGCAGAAAATCGTGCAGATTTTGCACAAACTAGTTTTCTTTATAATAATGCTCCCTCGGAGGCCATTTTCGTATTTCATTTTCAAGGTATTGCATTTTCATCCCCTTGCATCAAAATTTAAGTGAAAATGGGTGAATCGTTCATCAAGAAAATGTTATTACAGTTTAATGTCAATATATATATACATATATATCCTGCAGAGATCTTTAAAAGGGGAACAAAAAATGATAATACTGATATCCTCGGGATGTTCGACAAAATGGTCCCGCCAATTACAGGAACTCCTCGGGTAACCTAGTCGTGTCCCCGAAAAGTTAAATGCCGGTCGATCCAAACCCTCCAAATCCCCTGACAGTTGAATCAAGATCATCAACCTCAGCAACCTCAGGCGCCATGATCTTCTCAATGATCAGCTGCGCAATCCTGTCACCAATCTTCACTTCAAAATCCACATCTGAATGATTGAACAATATCACCCCAACCGGTCCCCTGTAATCGGCGTCGATCACACCCGCCCCCACGTCTATCGAATTCTTCCACGTTAGTTGAACTATAAACACGAAAATCGTCTAGTAAGAGGCGGCATGTCATCGCACTTAATTAATCTGGTTGCAGGTTGATACGATGTTACTTTAAGCATTGCTTGGTGTATAAAATATAAAATTTTGATACATTTTTGTTTCATCCGGTTATTAGAACTACTATAAGAAAAATTACGTCAAGTACAATTATTTTATACAAATATATTGATTTTTCATTCTTATATCATATATCATTCATCTTCTCATCTACTATATATTATTATATAAAAATGTTTCCTATGATCTACATTCATCTTCGTATACGTGGCCCATGTAAAAAATAATTTTACACCACATGTAATGTACAAATAAACATGGATCATTGGATAGATAAGACAATGTCGTAAGGCTTAGGTTGAACTCAACCCTGATTGCCAAAAAAAGTATAAATCCCAAACTAATGAATTTAAAAGGAAATTGAGAGTCTCATAAGAAATCGATAACTTATTACAGGGTATTCTCCCAATTATAAAGCACTTAAGTGGTATTCAAATTATAGCACTTAAGTGGTATTCAAATTATAATAAGTGGAAATATAACATGTAATTCATCTAATTGCTTCGCAATTAAGATGCAAAATACGTATGACAGAAATTTTATCAGCTGCATGAAATTTAACCACTAAAACTGAGACTTCAATGTATGAAAACTGCTGCCTAAGTGCTTAGTTTCTTGTCTTCCCCACCTGCATTTTCGAAGCCTCTTCCTTCTTGGATACCCTGTTTAGCGTAGGAATGAACCAGAACGTGGCGTTAGTATTCATCTTTCAAAGTTCTAAGAATTCCGAAAAACGTTTGAAGATTAACAATAAAACTATGAAAGAATCAAGACCATGCTAAAAAACTAGCAAGCTGCTGACGAATGTCCTGCTGATTCGGGTTTACTACGTTTCTTTGTTTTACAGTTTTTGTGGTCCGCCTAAACGATTATTAATTGACACGGCGGAAGGTATAGCTTCTTAGAAGGATGCCTCGGATGAACAACTGACTAGTGCTTACATTTTTAATTGTTAATGTGAAAGAACAGGATCTTAGGTACCTAGTATTGGATTGAAGTGGAGGCGGCTCGTATAACATCCTCGATCGGAACGACAACTTGGCAATCTCCAAGAGTGCTGTATCCTGCACACTGGATACCTCACTGGTCAAGTCGTGGTACGCTGCCCCGAATGCGTCTCGCCAGAATCTTGGCAGCCTAACAATCTTACTGTGCTTGTACACGTTCCACATTTGCCTCACCATCTTCTCCCTTTCATCCACATCCTACAAAATTTTCCAATACATGAAACCACAGAATACAAATCACAAAAAATTACAAAAGACAATCAAGGAAATGTTGCAAGAACTATATAAATATGGTAAAATCATCGACCTATTGAGGAATATGAAACATTTGAAACTGACTGGTTTCAAATCTGTTATGCTGCTACAAGGAATTCATGGGTTGTCTTCAACTTACAAGAATTCCAAACCAAAAATTTAAAATCCATAACTATTATGTTGCTTCCACCCAAAAACAACTATTAGTCTCAACTTCAAAGTCTCGATTCTTATCCATTCCTAAACAAAGAGCTCAAAATTTTGGCCTCAAATTTAAGCTTCAAACGAAAGCAAAAATCTCTAACTTACAGATGCGCAAAATCATTAGATCTATCAAAACTTAATCTTTACACTTGCATAATGCAAATGATTCGAGATAGACGAAGCCCATAGAATAAAAAACCCAACCTTAAACAAAAACAACAAACAAACGATGATAACAAAAGAAAGACAATAAAACGCTGTACCAAAACATCAAGATCACCATGGATGGAGGGGTCCAATTCATTCGAGGAGCTTTTAAGATCAGCACCGGACCATTTCAGAGTCACAGAGCCAGTAAACATGGACCAAAGTGCAAGCAAAACAATTGCAACCAAAGCCCATAACTTGTATTTGCCTCTCCCAAACAGTCCCTCAAAACCTGATCCATCTTTCTTGAAACTCAAACTTGTAGCTGAACTCGTGCTACTGCCCCTTGGAGTTGATTGCGGAGTCTGGGATTCTTCATCTTTCATTTTTATTTGGTGGACTAATGGTGAAAATCAGCTACACTTCCAAAAAAAGTTTCAGTTCGGCTTTCTTGCACAATAAAGTGACAGACTTGCAGAAAAAGGTGGAATTTTTGAAGTGGGTTATTGAATTAAATTGGGTGGCTGGATTCCTAAATAGTACATGTATTTATTAATTTGGAGATATGTATTCTGGGTAGTACATTTTAATTCTTATTATAATTTTTTTATTTTTATACTCTCTCAAACAATCAAATTGAAACAAGAGTCGCTGTATTCAAGAGATACACAGTCGTATATCTGTTATAGCCATTTGAGGATTTTTGAAAAACCCACCACCGACGGTGTAGTGTCCTGAGACATAAAGACTTTTTAGATTAAAAAAATATATTTATGTATTTAATTAAATAAATATGAAATAATAATATTTTAATATCATTTGGGATGAGGTGCGAACTTTAAAATATACCACTGGATTGAGACTGCTTCTAGGGAGCGTTTGGTACGCGTGATTAGGCGAGATTATTTTTTTTATCCTGCCTAGTCAGCTGTTTGGTACACGTGATTATTTAATCAAGTCAATTCCTCCTATGAATGATTAGGTTATATCAGGTAGGTTAAAATAATACATCCTCACCCCCTAGGATTATTTATCAAACTCTTAATACCTCCTATTTTTCCAATTTTACCCTTCTCTTATATTCAAACTCACCACCACTTCCCGCCACCGACCGCCGCCGGCCGACCGCCGACCATTTCCGGCGCCGGCCGATTTTTCCGGCCGCCGCCCCCGTCATCCGTTTCCGGCCACTGCCGCGACTGTCGCTGTCACCGCCGCCGCGTAGGGAAAGGGCAATTTTGTCTTTTCATCAAAAAATTCAAAATTATCCTACACTTAAAAATCTTATCAAACATAATATTATTTTACACCATATATTACAATCCTACCACAATCATTTTCTTTATCATTTACATACTAATCATTAGTTTATTTTATCCTTCCAACAAAACGTAGCCTTAAAGTATTAAATCGTCCTTGAATTTGTTGATTTATCCCATTTCACATGTTAATTTCCTTTTATCTCCTTATTAATTAATTACTTTACATTAATTGCTTATTTTAATTGTATCTTTTCTTTCTCCTTATTCATTTTTTAAATATGTGTGATTATTATTATTAAATTTTTAATGTCTACCCACATTATAATATATTTTTATATAATGATATCTTTTTTTTTTTTTTACAAAAAAGCTCGCAATTTTTATTACTATAGATCATCCATTACAAGCCTACTCAATCAAGAAGGAAATTCGCCATTCACCCACACAAAGGATGAACGGGAAGAAGAAGCAAAATGAGCAATAATATGAGTTACTCTATTAGCCTCTCTACGAACATGCACAGTCTCTGAAACAACTAGCTGCTTCAACATGGGTATAATCTCTGCTGCACAAGCTCCAGTGTAACTATGGTTCTCTATGTCGGTAGTGACTGCTTGCACTGCCAAAAGAGAGTCAGATGCCACCTGCACATCTTTAAAATTCAATTCGTACAGGAGACTAACACCCTCCCTAATTGCCAAAAGTTCGCCATGAACAACAGAAATTGGTTGGTTAATTTTTATCTAATGATATCTTTTCATTATGTAAATTAGTATTTGATTTTTTTATGCATACTCACATTATAATATGTTATTTTTAATCCAATTATTTAGATTTTTTATTTATCTTTTCATTATATAAATTAAATTAAATTAATTAAAGTTTAGAAATAACTCATTATCGAATTGTGAATTTTCTTTGGTGTCTTATTAATTTTTTTCATGTCCTCAAGTGACAGTTTGCTAGAATTTATGTGTTTAAATTAAAGTTTTTTTGAAAATTGTGAATTTTCTTTGGTGTCTTATTAATTTTTTTCATGTCCTCAAGTGACAGTTTGCTAGAATTTATGTGTTTAAATTATAGTTTTTTTGCAAACGAAATTTTTTTGCGGTTTATGATTATAATTTATTTAAATAAAACACGATGAAAATCGTTGTGATCTTTCGGTTTGACCTGCATCGCCAAACAGTTTAAGTGAGTTAGGTTGAAATTTTGTCGACTCATTTAAAGGTGAGCCTAAATGAGTTCGCACAAGTTTATATTCAATATCTATATATATAATATTATCGATTTTCAATCATGAATTCTTGATATAAAATGGAAAATATCAGTTTGATTTCAAAATTGTGATGTTATTATCTTGTCCAAAAATTGTGGGTTATTGAGACATTTTGGCAGTCACTCAAAATTGAGTGTCAAAATTGACATTTGAATTGTATTTTTGGATTCCTGACAATATGTTCGTCAACATATTATTTTTAAGTTAGTTTTATCGGTATCATGAGGGTAATATGTTTATTAAAATATATAAATATTAACATCTCTTTAAATTAATATTCACTTTCATGTTTGACATATTATGAGTCTTGGTAAAATGAGGAATAATAAATTCAAACGAACGAATACACAAAATTCTGGGTCGAAACCAGAATTATATGATAGCGAAAATTAATATATAATTTTTTAGTGAATTTATCGATGTTAAGATGTATAATAATCTTATATCTTAATATATAAATTTTCAACCTTATAAATGAAATAAATCAAACATATATGAGATATACAAAATTTTATTACATATATAATCAAGTAATTTATTATAATTGTATTTTATTCTACAAGAATTCTTGTCAAACTCAATGATTATAGATTTAACATCTATTAAATCAGCAAATTAAATAGCGTGTCAGTTAAACTAATTGAGCAATCACATATTCATGAATTTCTTAATTAATTTTTTATCTGGATAATTTGTTTCATTTAATATTTTAAATTATAAGACACCATTACTATAACTAAATACACATTTTTTTAAATTGTTCATAAGGAGTCAATCACTAACTTATATGGAAAAATATTTATCGACATACTATATTGAAAATATTTTAATTAATTCAGCGTATTTGCTGAAATTTTCTAATTAATTAAGAAAAATTCATTTACAATAATCATATTTAATTTTTTTGGGCTAACACCATTTACTTTATAAGATATTCATCGCAATTCTTTATTTGTATGTTAATCTTTAAATCTAAATTATGATGTATATTGTTTTTCTAAAAGTTCTTAAATAATGATTTAATATATTTATTTGACACTTCAATATTGACATTTAAAATATATTAACTTATATTGCATGCGTGCAACATTTCTAATCATGATTATAAAAATTCAAAAAAAATTAATTAGGTAGAGCATAAAAAATTAAAAAATTAATCAAAAGACATAAAATAAAAACTAAATAATTGTCTATTACCTATAAACTACTAATACCAACTTCTAAAGATTGAAGCCGGTGAGAGTAGGGGCCACTATGTACTAAAAAAATAAAAAGTTAATGCTTGAATGAGTCACACTGCAAAGTTAGTGAAGTAAAAACAAAAGACAAAGTGGGTTAATAAAAATATTATAATGGGCTAAGTTGAATGAGACTCATATATATAAGTATCTCACATGGTCTCACCTTATGTTTTGTCACTGTACAAAACGAAAGTTTATGCACTGTAGTGTTCTACATCTTCTTAATTTTTCTCTTGATTTCAAATTTAATTTCATCATCTATTGGTCTTTAAAGATATATTAGAATTTTTTATAAAAATCTAATCTTAATTGTGATCAATTAACCAAATAATTATTATACTTTGTATACAATAATAAATAGATCAATATATTTAAGATAGAAATAGTAATGTATTGAGAAAAATAAAAAAAGAATGTTGGAATTAATACTATAATTATATAATGTCAATATTAAATTTAACATCTTACATTCGAAAATGTGTTTATTGATGTAAAGACTATGATGATAAACTAAAAATAATAATTTATTTATCATTGTAACGTAATAATAATGTGATCGTTATTCGGAATCAGAAAATGATGTACTATGACTTTTTTTATTAAATTGTATAAACAATTCTTTCAATATTTTTAGTGGATAAACATGTTAAATATATTAAAATTAAATAGTAAAATTTAATGATAAATATGTATGTGTGTGTGTGTGTGTATATATATATATATATATATATATATATATATATATAAATGATGTTTTTTCTCTACTACTTATGTAGAATATCAATTATATATTCTACTCAAATGACTTATAAATTCATATGATATATAAAAAGGTTACTTGCATAAACTTATTTGTTTGGGTACAATAATTGATCATATTGGGCAGAGTAATTGAAATGTTGTGTTTGAGTTGTTGTACTATTTAAAATATTTGATTTGCACTGTTACCATAATCTATATGTTTTTATAAAACAGTAAACGCTTGATCCTACAATTGATATCAGAGCCAATATCGCGAATTTGATTTTCATTGATTGCAATTGGTGCAATTATTAGGAGATAGATTGTTTGGTACAATAATTGTCCACGATAGTCAGGCGCTTGAGTTGTTGTATGATTTAAAGATTTGACTTGTATAGTTATCATCAGTTATAGCTTTTGGTAAAGCGACAAACGCTTCATCCTATATTATTCGATTGTAAAGCTAGAAGAAACATGTTGCATCAACTTTTAGTTTTTAATTGACCCCTTACGTGTTACTCGATTTTTAAATTTAGAAGCATTCTACAGTTTTCAAATATTATTATATATTGAATTATAATTTATCCATTTCAAATTGGATAATACACAATAAAGAGTATGTCTTTTGTGAGACGACCTCATGAATCTTTATCTGTGAGACGGGTCAACCTACCGATATTCACAATAAAAAGAAATACTCTTAGCATAAAAAGTAATATTTTTTCATGTATGACCCAAATAAGAGACATGTCTCACAAAAGATGACCCGTGAGACCGCCTCACACAAGTTTTTGCCTACAATAAAACTCATGTAAAAATTATTAACAAAAATATTTAAATAAAATATTGGATTTGTTGATAATCAAAATAAGAAAAAAACAAATCTTGATATGTGATTGAGAAATATGATATTTAAATAAAGTTATAATTGCCACAATGAAATAGTACACCTACATGCATTTATCACTGTATTTTGCAAATAAAATGTCAAAAAAAGTTTCCACATATTATTTTTATATCATATTTAAAATAATTATGAATCCTAATTTTTATTATTTTGAGTTGGCCTTTGTTATGAAAATTCATTGTGAATAAATTGGATTTGAAAATTCTTATATATGTATATATCACATATTAATATATCTACCTAAGTCCAGGTAAAAAAAAACTACAAAATAAACTTATTGATCTTCAATGTACACAAATTATATACTAAAGATATATTATGACAATTAAGACAATGAAGTGGAATATATGTTCACATATAACAAAGTTTATAGACAAGAAAAACAATAAATAAAAATATTTTTCTAGATATAAATATTTTTATAACTTTTTACAGTGAGTTGGAGAAGATAAAAGAAAAAAAATTATTAACTCTTTTGGGTTACACAAAAAAAATAGAAATGGAAGATACAGTGAGTTGGAGAAGATAAAAGAGAAAAAAATATTAACTCTTTTGGAATACAACAAAAAATAGAAATGGAAGAAGTGTTTGTCATATAATGAATTCAGTTTCCAAATTAAATGTATTCTATAAAGCTATATTTACCGTTCAAACTTTATAAATTCAATGAATTTTTCTCAAGATAAGGGTACACAAATATTCCCGTTAAGATATTTAAGAATCAGAAAAATTAAATATATTATTTTTCTGGAGATAATACCAATATGACATTAATAATTTGATTGTGCTAATTATACTTATGAGTTAATATGCAATATTAAAATAAGTGTCATAAGAGTCAGTAAAAAAATGATTTATTGTCAAAAATATTATTATTATAAATTGCAAATAAATGACAACATTTAATCAATATTTTTTTAAATCAATCCATTAGTACTTTTTATGTCATGATAGATTTTTATAATAATTAGGGGTGAACATTCGGTCGGTTCTGTTACCGATCGAACTGAATTATTCATAATCGGATCGAACCGAAATATTTAGCAATAACCGAACCGACCAAATTAATTTTCATAACCGATGAAAACCGAACCGAATTAAAATCGATGAATTCGGTTGGTGACCGAATTAACCGATTAATTTTTTAAAAAAAATTGTGATTTGACTTTAATTACATATGTAATTTTTTTGAACACTACAGTCTACACAAATGCATAAAAACATAAAATCACATATATCACAAATTTTTCTTTAGAATTATGGCTGATTTTAATATTAAAATTAAAAAATATATTAAAATGATAAATAATAAAATTTATTAAATAATATATTTATTATATCGGTTAATTCAGTTAGCCTATTTCAAAATTATGAAAACTGTAACCGAATCGAATTAACCGATATAACCGATTTTTTTTAATTTGAAAACCGAATTTTCGAAATAATCGAACCGAATTTTCGAATTGACTCGGTTCGGTCGGTTAATTCGTTTAACCAAAATTTTGCTCACCCCTAATAATAATGTGTAGTTTATATGTTATCAAGTATAAGTGTCTAATAAATTAAAGGTGACTAGGAAAGTAAAAGCATCCAGTAGAAATTGTTGTCAATTTACATGAAAGAGAATAATAATCAAAAAACATGGTAAATAAAAAATTGCATATCATTGATTGTCAAAAAAATTTGTAAAAAATTGAATATCATTGATTATTATTTATCATTATTAAGAGAATATGACAAATAATAAAAAACAATATGATAAAAAAGATATGAGAAAAATTTTAGTAGTCCAAATCTTTTTTTTTAAAATTAAAAAAATATGTTTTTTTTTCAAATTAGTTACATATGCTAATTAACATGAATTGTCAAAATTTACAATACTATTATCATTATCTTTTGTTGAGTTAACTAATTTTATTTCAAATTCTAATTAATTCAACATATGTTTCCTACGTGCAACGCACATATATTATTTCTAGTTATAAGAATGTCTCTCTTTCACATAATTATATGTATAAGATGAGTTAATTCAGTATATATTTATAGTGAAAAATAATATTTTTGACAGAAAAACATATTATTTTTTCCATTTGTTAGGTCGGGTAAGAAATTTGGTCCGAAATACGGTCTCAATTTCATTTTTTAATATTATGAAATCAATTATTGATTTTTGGACATAAAACTGCCTTAGCATAAAAAGGTGGTTGTTTATGGTTTAAGGTGCGACATTTTTTTTGTGTTCTGTGATATTTAGGGCTTTTAACCTGATTGTAGATTATAACGAAAAATGTGTATTAAAAGGTCAAAAAAATATTATTACAATTTAGCCCATTTGCTTGAAGTCTTGAACTTCAGACAATCAGACACCCGTAGAACTATAAATGATCATATGGAAATTTTCATCTGTAATTTGTTCGTGTTATTTTCCTTCATGTCTAAATTTCTTAATTTCCGAACCATCAAAATGAAATCGAACATATAAAAAAGTTGTTTTTAGCATGAAAAAGAAGAAGCGAGATTTACATGTCTTTTGTTCAAGGCCACAAACTACTTTATGGCAGATTGGTAGAATTACTTGTGGATTTAGATAAAATATTTTATTGAGATATTTTAGGAATCAAGAAAGACAATGCCTCAGACTTCTCTTTGTCGTGTTCACCCAAATTTCTGCCTATACCTGGATTCATGGAGTCAATTAAGTTTAATATTTGTATAATTATGTTGCTCCCTTCAAATAAAATCACAAAAAGTTCGATTTATGTATGATATTAACACATATTTTTCTTTGAAGGTGAAGGGCACTAGCTTATAATTTTAACTTGTTTGTGAAGAACTGCCCCGCCTCTTCCCACAGTATTCGCGGACAACTGACATAGAATCATGCTAATCGGACAAAAAACATTTGATGATGATTTCGATTGACAGTGTAACCATTTTGTGAAATTTATTTGGAATCGATGTTATAAAAACAGGCAAAGGCGAGAAAACAAGAACATATTTGGTTGCATTTTCATTAAAAAAATTAAGAATATATTAGGTTGATCGATTTTTTAGTTTGAGTCAATCAAGCACTCTATTATTTTAAGCTCTCGTGTACATCAATGCAGGAAATGATTCTGGATAAACAGATTTTTCGACCCAAAGAATTAGTGGAGATATTGATGAGCTTCCTTTCTCTCAATTCAAGACTACATCACGAAATTATAAAGGCGTTTACAGAGACTAGTATGAAGCACGTGCATCGCAATTTATATGATAAAAATAAAAAATTTGATTTTTTTAAAAAATAATTTGAATCATTTTTTTTATAAATTTGAGTTCAATCTCTTTGTTATATTGGACGAATAAATTAATTAAGAACTTATGTAATTTACTTTCGAATTTTTTGTCAAATTAAAATTCAAGTTGATAATTTTATGTTATCTAATAAATTATAATTAGCACAATATATAGAATCAAATTAAATGAAACAAATTTTTAAAAAATATATATCCAAACATCAAGTATAAGACATAATAAACTAAAAATCAATCAACTTATGGACTTTAAAAAATGTGAAGGATAATAACCATAAAACATGTTTAATTAGTATTAATTATTAATTAATAGACTAAATGTGAATTTACTTCATAGGTTACTTGATTGATAATTGAAATAAGTAAAAAATGTGAAGGGTAACGACGTCCATTCACAATTGGAAAACATTTGAAATATCCACACTTTTATAGGTATATAGATTTGGAAGGAAGTGTGACGGATCATGGAACTAGTGTGGAATTTCTATGATGTAAAGACATCATAATATGTAAGTGTGATGACCGTGGTCGGCGGAAAGGGTTACACAACAACACATAAACTCTTTAGGAAATATGGCTTAGAGGGGAATTGATCACCCAAAACTTCATCTTTCAACCATGGTTTATAATAAATGAATGGATACACAAAAACTTAAGAATTATGAATTTTTTGAAAAAATTAATAAATATCCTAGAATAATGGCCACGGGAGACGGCACTCTTCAACATACATTACAAATTCACAAGAGATGATTTCTCAGATCTAAATCTCAAGAGCATCAGATGCACACCTGATTAAGCATTCATACAAATTGATACAACATTAGATTAAAATGAACGGCCTTACTGTTCGATACAATCAGAAACAGAAGACACCGCTGTACCCTCAAAAAATTTGACATGACATAGTTCTCCACCAGTTTCATCGGCAAACCTGATCTTTTTCCCCTCCCTAGGGGCAGCATATTTGTAAGCATCTACGTTGTTTGGAGCCAGTTTCTACAAGAAAGAGTAAATGTTATTAAGTCAGGACTCGGGAGATGTCTGAATGCAAGAGTATAAAAACCGCATCTTTGATTACTAAAAGCAAAATACTGGCTTCTTTTGCACAAGTACATGCTCCTATTTACTTTTTTTTTAAATAACCTTTTAAAAATTCAAATTTTCGTTTTAGGCTAAATGCTTCAGATCGCCTAAAACCGTTCCCAATTCATAAAGTGAATTTCCAACTTGAATTGGAGATTGGAGGTACGAACAAAAAACTTATGGCAGAAGTACAACCATTATTTTACAAAAGCGGTTGCAGTCCCTCGACATCATATTTAGCCACTTTGTTGCTGCCTCTTCAGTTTTTGTAGCATTATCAATGGCTAGTTTAACCTGCCAACCAAGAAAAAGAACATGACCAAGTTAAAACTAGGGCAGTGTATCTGCTCCATGCAAGCGATACTTTTGCATTTTCAGAAATCTAAGAAGTGTATATCATCCAAAAGTTATTGTGTTCGGGCTAGTTCACATTATTTTTCATATCGCATTTGTCCGAAAGAAGATTGAAAATGAAGAACAGTTCATTGATTTGATTTAAGGATTTAAATTACTATATTGAACCCGTAGCCAATCCCCTGGATACATTAATATTCAGGAATTTTGAGTAATGCTCATGTCAATCAATTATCTCCAAGACATTAGCTCAGAAGAAGAATACGGCAGAGAAGAGAGATTGAGACAGAAGTTACCTCATTATTGTGTATAATGAGACAGATCAAGGTTCAACAAGGTTGAAGGAAAAAACAGTTTTTTTCGAGAAATATTTGTAACTTTTACATGGGCTCAAAGGAACAAGTGAAATATAGAATTTGATCGCCAGAAGTCTAGCAATACTTTTAATTCATAGAGTTTGTGACCTGAATTCTGATGAATCTGCCCAAAAAGTTAGTGGTACGACATATGTGATACAATTTTAGTTATGAGATTTTTTAGAGGTCTGAATGGTGCATTTTAGGTTCAAGGAAAGTATTATGAAGGTTCAATCTCTTCCGTACACACACCATATGGTGGAAAGGTCTTAAACATCCATTCGACACATTAAATGCTAATCTATACGTAATTTCGTATTTGTAATATCCGTAAATGAATTTCCAAAAAGACACGTGATTTTAAGATACTCGAGTTCCTAATTTTGAGTAAAGTTAGACATCATTATAAATAACATATTATTCTACATCAAAAAATTTCCTAGAACTTAAGCATGTGATGAAAACTAATGGGCATAACTGAAATGTGCATTTGGAATCACCAACAGAAATGGAAGTTGCTAAAAACAGAAGTTCAGTGACGTAACAAAGAGGACTACATTCTTAAGAACCTACAAATGCAGCATACATACCTCATCTGCGTCATTCTTCAAGGAAGAATTGCGACATACTTCAAATAGTAATTTTTGTTCCACGATGTCCTTCATGGACTTCAACTCACTCATCAGCTTCACGGCAAGTGACTCAATGTCATGCATCTGCCGCTGTGAGAATACAATAGCACTTTCAGAACAGTATTTGATGGATGCACATCCAGTACTAAGGTTAGGTAGGCTGCGTGAAATACGAGAACTCTCATCATTGCGTTGGGTTTTCTTTGGTCTCTGCGTGATTTGTCTGGGATTTGTAACAGCTTTTCTTCGGCTAAGTTTCCCAAGGTCTGTGCGAATAACATAAAAATTAAAATGTTGGATATCAAATGAAGACTTCTTCCCAGTTAAAGAGAATGTAGACAGTGAAAAACCACATGTTAATGTGTTAATCACCATACTACATTTTTAAGACAAGTAAAAGGTGCCATTATTATGAAAGTTAAAATTTCCTTTAGTGAAAAAAGTTGAGATGGAGAAAAAGATTACTGTGATATGAAATGTGTTGTGTGCATCTTTATTCTGAAAACAAGCCCACCAAACATCACATATTTATCTTTGCGGAGTATATAGATCCTTTTCCCCAATAGCATTTAATAGAAAAAAGATGCAAGATACTCCACATCATCATTTCAAGCCCTGGAAAAATGAAGTGTCGTGCAAAAAATTTGCTTCACATGCAAGCCTTCTGAAGTGGCTATATCTTGACGAAAGCCACTCAATAAAACAGAGTTCCTCAACCCTATAATGCCAATATATTACCAAGTATACATAATCGAGTAATTGTGCATTTGACTTACTGCATCCCGTAACATCATTGCAGAGTTCAACTGATTCCATCGCCGAGCACAATTTCTCTTGAGTAGATGGAGAGATAGCCTGAACATTTAAATCATGAAATTTAAAATGGTTCCACTGAGTATATTCAACCGAAAATCTCATGCAGAAAACTATTTTTAACCTTCCGTGTTGAGAGGAGCCTTTCAGGATGCTGATGTTGGTCGGGAGTTGAGTGCACATGAGAACCACCGTAAGCTTTGTTTTCTGGAGATGATTCCTGTTCTTTCAGATAATCATATTGTCTTTCTGGAAAGTCCAGCTCATCTTTCTCCTCTGAGAGGTTAATATTTATTTCATGATTAAGTCTCATGCCACCAACATTATTATCAGCAGCCACATCAGAAACTTGAATGCCAGAACTGTTGCTCGGGTATGATATCTCTTCCATGCTGGATTGACAAAGCATGACCGAATTCCAACACTCGGAAGGTTCATTTCTACAAGAAAGTGCCCTTCCAACCTCGTTTCGTCTCTCGAATGTTGGAGGCAAAACTAGAAACTCTGGACAACTCAAATCTAGATTTTCCCCCTTGACGCCCACACTATCCGGTGGAAAAACCATACGTGTAGGCTCAATATCCTCCAAATGGTCATATGAGATCTCATTAGTGAGGCAAATTTGGAATTCTTTCACAGGCAACAATGGTTCTCTATTTTCACTTTGAACAACCTCCAAAAATTTGTTTGGCGCTACACCGCAATAACTTGATCCTTTATTATAGTCAAAGGATAAATGGACTGGAAAAGTGCTTTGGCATCCTAATTGTTCGGCTTCTGGAGCCTCAGATTTAACATGAATAACTGGAGCTGTCTCATGTCCAACCAGAAGGGAGTCTTCAGAAACTAGATTCTGTTCAGATTTTACAGCAAAGGCAAAGGTTGAAGACATAGCAAAACTTCCATTCACGCATTTTCTTTTGGCATTTGAGTTCTTTGGGAGCTTTAATTTCAATCTAATAAGGGGCTCACCAAGGTCAGATTCATCTTGCAGATTCTTTTCGTCTTCATCAGCTTTGACTGAATGCAGACCAATGCAACTAGATTTCTTTCTCTTCTCTTTGGATCTTTGTTTAAGCTGTTCCAATGTGGTGTCATCATCCAAATCACTTCCCATATCATTATGGGAACATGGAGTAAAGTTGTCAGTTCTAGGTTTTATTTCACGTAATTTTCTCTCAGCCTTCGACAAACATGACATTCTACTTTCCGCTTGGTCAGGGTCAAGCTCTGAATCTTTACCCGTATATAATGAAGCAATTATAAAATGTCGTCTGAGTCTTTTGGCCTCTTCACTTTCGTATACTTCAGTTAGACTCTTGAATGCAAGAGCTGGCCTTCTATGGGAATCTATATTGCAAACTTTTATTTCCACGCCACTCCTAATAGTATGGATAAAATGCGTATAACCTGAATCCATTGTTGCAGCAAGACTATTTGGCTACCTAGTGAACATATAGAATCAGAAAAATATGATGGACCAGCAATCGATTTCCAAGAACGGGGTGACGAATCTGATCACAAGGAAAAATCAAAGTTAAGCTTGTGTATGAAAATAAACACCGAAACTTTTTCCATATCAAAAAAACCATAATATCAACAAAACAAATTTGAAGCAAGCACATACTTCCGACAGAGTCCTTGTACATCTTGGCATATGTACTTTAGAACTAATGAAGTGCTACAAGAAAAGCTTCTTAAAGCATGCATCCGACCAAAAAGCACAATAACACTTGAGATATAACCAATCAAAGTAACAAACCACTCGAAGAAAAGTCACCAGCAATTGAAACTCAAAACCGATGGATCACAACCCTAATCAGGAGTTTTGACTCCCTAAATTAAACATACAAAACATAAACTCTCCAACCATGATTCATTTCATCAATCCCTCATAATTCATAATTCAAACTCTAATAAGCTAACCCCGAAAGAAAATTTTCGACAAGTGAAAACGACAGGCATATTTTTATTTACACAGCCCGAGGAATGATGTTCTGTCGCAATCAAAATATTGTAGACGTTTTTCAGATTTAGGGCATCAGTCAACATCAAATCACACAAATTCAGTAGCTGACAAACAATTTTTTTTAAACAGAAATTATTCAAGCTCCATTGGTGACATTACTAGACACTATCAGAAATGGGAACATCGAAGCAGCTATTTTTCTGTAGATTTTAGCTAGCGCTGTATAAGCGTATATAACCTTTGCATTCAAGCACCGACCAGCGTCCTCCTCCTAGCCATGTAGATAGATCTCTCGATTTGGATGCGTCTTATCTGCAAAAAACATAAAAATAATTGAAACGAAATCAGCAGCCAAGATTCGATTCGCGAAAGTCCAAAAAGTACAAACAAACTTGAACGCAAAACCACAAAAATCCAAAACAAAGAGGTCTCACCTTTCTTCGAAACCTCAAAAATCAGCCGCTTGTAGGCAGAGAAAGGAAATGGATTTTAGTGACTATGGGGTTTAGTAGTTGGTATGTTATCTCGCGCCAGCGTTTGGCGGGAACATGTTTCATTTTTTAATTATTTTATTATTATTATTATTATTAACTTTCATTAATTTTAAGCGGCCGGGTTGCTAGCCCAAGAGCCTAGAGCGTAGAGGGTAGATATGAACCCGGTTTATCTTTTGTTGGCCCAAACCGAAGTCGAGACCAGATCAACGTGGACGGATGTTGCAAACAGGATGGTCGAATGGCAGATGGAGGTGGATTACTGCGTGCTGAGTCTGGACATTGGATTGGATGTTGTTCGATCGAAGAGGCTGAGCTATGGACTGTTCGCATGAGGCTTGAACTAATATAGAATCGAGAGCATCAGAAGTTCATGCTTGAAATTGATTATGTATCAATGGTGAAATGATTGCATAAAAAAATGTCTTGTTCATCATCACTGAATTTGATTTCCTTGTGCATAAATCTTCTAACCAAAGACTGATAAATAAGAGTGGTGCATGTATATAAAGAGCACAACACGACGACATCCAATATTAACTCACAATTTTAAACCGCATGTCTAGCTAACCACGACGCCTTGATTTTTTTAAAATTATTATTTAAGTAACGCCGACACCTTAATTTTTACTTTTATTTTATTAAACATGGTGTTTCTTGTTTTTTGTATTGTTCAAAAAATAATTATTATTATTATAAATTTATTTTATAATTTTTGATGGTGCTGGAGTTTGGAGCTGTGCCTGTCTGCCGTCTGGGCTGGAGTAGCATGGTTATTCGAATCTCTACAGTACAGCGAGACAATAACTTTATATATTTGGAATAAAAAAATTTAAATTCGAACATTTGCAATCTCGATTGTGAATACAACAGAATAAAATTCAATGTTGATGAGTTTAATTATATACCTATGAATTGTACTATTTTAAAGAAATTAATAATAATGATAATAATATATATTATCAATGAAAATTAAATATCTTTTACTAACTAATTTCGATAAATATATTTTTTTATAATTCTCAAAACACCTAATCATCCAAATATATATACCACATTTATTTATTTTCCTAATATTTCAATTTAAAAAACGAGAAATTCTATATCCATATCAAAATTTGTGGTTATATTGTATAAAATTATATAAATATGAAATTTATATATTGATAGAAAAATTGAGAATATGGAATTGGACAAGTACAATAACAATCGTACAAATAGAAGATGAAACCTAAGGACAAATTAAATGATAAATTGAATTACGTGGGATTTCCAATAGAAAAATGGCAGCGCCAGTATCAATTTCCCCTGACCTTTAATATTGGGTCGGTAATTAAATCGACAAATTCCAGATTACGAGTCGAATTTGCTCCCAATTATCTAAAAATAAACATCCATTTTGAGATCGAAGAAAGTTGTTAATCCAGTGAATTATCGATCACCGTGTGGAACAAACACCAATGGAGAACTCCGGTTTGTGCTTGTCTGTTACTGTTTTCTTTCAGTAATTTGTAAAATCTGTCAAATCTATGTTATTTTGATTCAATCATTCTACTGTTCTTTAGAGTGCAGGGGAGATATTGATTATTTCCTCATTTAATCTTGCTGCCATTTCTTTTTGGTCTGTTTTTATGTGGTTTTATCAATACCAATTTATCTTTGTTGTGGGGAAAATCCGAGGAGGAAGGAATAAGAAACTATTCTGTGGAAAAAGTGATTTTTTGCTGTTTCTGAAGAGTTAAGATTCCTATTTTAAAGCGGGAAGTCAAATATTTCACTTTCAATAGTTTCTTTCGGTTGCTTATGCTAAGCATTATTTTGGCTCCGGGGTGATTTTGAAGTTCTCGTCGAGTTTAGTTATTGAGAGGAATATATCTGGAGTAACAAAGTTTGACGCATTAAGATGGAGATAGGAGTCAAACTTATTTTTCCTGCCCCCGGTCTACACTTATTTTCACTTGGATGAACAAATGTTTAGCTCTTTATATTTATATAGTTCTTTAAATCCTGCAACTATGTGCTTACTATTGCCATTAAACTCTGTAAACTTTAAATTTTATAACCAATTCTCCTTTTTCATCTGGATCAAACCCAAAAAACTAACGGAGTTGGTATACTGGTTATATTAAGTCTTTGTTGTCGGTTTAGAAATTTACCTTATTTTATTTTTGTTTTCACATTATGTGTCTAGTTGCAAAACTCAAATATGTGTAGTAATAATAATGTATTATCGATACACTTGTCATCAATAATTTTCTACAGTAACGAGGCTTTACAAAATCCAGTTCCACGATTATCGATGCATTTTCAGATAATTTTCTGTTTCAAAGAAAGCACTGATTACATGTTTTTAATGCAATATGATTTTAGGATGTAATGAACAGATACCTCCCATGTACTTTGTTTATTATGTACTGATAAATTGTGACTTAATGTATAACATACTATTTGAAGTATGAAATAAGACAAGTTTTAATTTAGTTCATGTCGGTGGTGATTGCACTCGAGCAGAAAAGAAATCACATGCCGCCTAGCGTACCAGCAAAGATTAGGAGTTCATAGGCAGAAGCTGTAAAATTAGAATAAATTAATGAACCTTCTGATTTTTTTGCTCACATGAAATAAGGGTGTAGATTCTATCTATTTGTGTTAGCAAAGATAAATGAAACAGATTTGAAGATCTGAATTGCTCCATGATTTTGTCTTTCCTGCATTGTAGTCACTTCCACCGTATCTCTGGACTAATGTTGCTGCTGCCGAGTAATTTTTAGGATGACACTGAACATATATTAGGGCTGTTCTTTTACAGGGAGCCATAAGGAGATGATGGTGCCACCTGTTGAAGGTGTTGCAGGAGGTGGGACGGCATATGGATGGAGTGAAAGTGGCACACAGACTCCAAGTTTACCAACGGGATTAATCGATCCACTGAAAATTCATTCTTCAGAATTAGTGCATGTATGGTGCATACCAAGCTCAGCAAACGTTGGGCCACAAGACATGCCTCGAACCTTAGAGCCTGTAAGTGTTGATGAACTATATTTTCTGATGATATACATATAGCAGTTGGTGTTGTTTCCATGTTATACTCATAAAGTCTGCGAGTTCCCTTTTTTATGTTAATGTTGAATGATATATCCATTATGGTATGTTAAATGCTTACCTAAGTTATGCGTCAGATTGATAATACCTCAATGATCATATATAATTTCCAAAATGTCATTATTATTATGGTCTGTTTACCTGATTTTCATGTAAGATATATGCATGCATTTATGAGGATGTGCATTCCCTTAGTGATTGCCAACTTTATTCGAGTGGCTGTTCATGTGTTCTAGTACCTTGTGAAGAACTTAATCGAGGTGAAAATCTTTTTATGTTATTGCTACTTAATCATGATCATATCTTACTTGCCACTGTTGGCATTTCAAGGATGAATTCATTAGATGCTATAGAATGATTTTGCGACAGTAGTGCCTTCTATCTGACATGGTTTACCTCGAAGATATCTCTTTTAGCAGCGAGAAATGAGAGGGAAAGTGTTCAAATAGCTTTACGCCCAAAAGTTTCATGGGCTGGATCCAGTTTTGCTGGAACTGTGCAGGTGCAATGTAGTGATCTGCGTTCCACATTTGGTGATAGGTTTGGCTCTTCAATATAAAATTTCATAAACTCATGGTGTGTAATGAAATTAATCCTGATGACCTTTTTTCATCTGTTAGCAGGTTAGTAGCTGGTGAGTCAATAACAGTAAGGCGTGTTGTGCCCATTTTAGGTGTTCCAGATGCTCTTGTCCCCCTTGAAGTGCCTGTGTTCCAGCTGACCCTGTTTCCTGGGTACTGGCATCCTTTTAATCATAAAACATTAATTGCTTAACCATTAAGACTCAACATTTAGCTTACGTGTTGCATAATGCTTATTGCTTTGCAGAGAAACAACTGCAATATGGGTTTCAATTGATGTACCAACTGCACAGCCCCCAGGTCAATATGAAGGAGAATTAATAATTACAGCTAACAGAGTTGACACAGAGTGATTGTCTTTACTCTTTCTTCAGTTAAATATTGCATTGGAATTAGACATACCATTGTTACTTCATCAAATTTGATGTTAACAACATATCAGCATAAAATGACTAATTAGGGTATTTTTTTAATATGCATTTCTCATTCTGGTTTATTAAGATCTACTGCACAATGCCTGGGTAAAGATGAGAGACATCAAATGTACAGAGAATTAAGGAATTGTCTTGATGTCATGGAGCCAATTGATGGAAAACCACTGGATGAAGTGGTGGGTCAATTATTACTTTGATAGAATCTCATCTTCTTTTTATTTGAGGATTCCTGTGGTTACTGACATTAGCTTCTAATTCTTTTTATTGTTCTATACCTTAACTACCAGGTAGAACGAGTGAATTCTGCATCATCGTCTTTGAAAAAACTGCTTTTATCCCCATCATTTTCTGATTTTTATTCAGATAACGGGTCAGTAGACATGATGGATGAGGATGCCATTTCAAATCTTTCAATCCGGGTGAAGCTAAGTCTGACAGTGTGGGATTTCATTCTTCCTGTGACACCTTCTCTTCCAGCTGTTATTGGAGTATCCTGCTTTTTTTTTTAATGATCAATGTTTCCCTGTTGCTATTATGTTCCAATAGTTTTGGGTCCTCCATTTCATTTATAGCTAATCTTTTTCCTTTCCATTGTTTCCTTCATCTTTTTTGCACAACTCTCGTAAATGATGATGCCTTATCTTGTAGTTTATATTTTCTATGTTAACTACTCTAGAATGCTACTTTACAGATGCTATTCAGAAAAAAATGATACTCGTAGCATATTGGATTTTTCGGTAAATTGATGCAAGCAATTTCACAGCAATTAAATATTTTGACACCTTTGGTAAATTGGTACTGAATAAACCTTTCATCTAAATGAAATATAATCTCCCCGAGATCGAATCTGCTTAACTATACACAGATATCTGATACAGTGATTGAGGACCGTTTTGGTGTTGAACATGGAAGCAGCCAGTGGTACGAGGCACTGGATCAACACTTCAAGTGGCTGCTTCAGTATAAAATCAGCCCGTACTTCTGCAGGTGGGGAGAAGGCATGCGAGTACTGACTTACAGCTGTCCCTGGCCTGGTAATGCAGTATGGCAGTATTCACTTAACCTAGACCACTTAACAGAGATAATTCATTTATGTGCTTTGCAGCTGATCATCCCAAATCAGACGAGTATTTTGGTGATCCAAGGCTTGCAGCATACGCTGTGCCATGTAGGCCAGTAGTCTCATGGTATACATGCGCTTTCCCCAAACCCCGTTTAATTTTATCGATAATTCTCTTTCTTATTTTGATTTTTTTATATTTGTCTCTTAATGTGCGTTAGTGGCGATACAGCAAAGGATTTTCTGCAAAGAGAAGTCGAGATTTTGAGAACGAAAAATCATTGGAGAAAAGCTTATTTTTACTTGTGGGATGAGGTATGCACATGAAATTTTTAGCGTCCGCTTATGTCATATCCTACATATTCTGGATTGGCTCGTTATGTCATTTTCTGCATTTCTTAAAGTGATCTTTTGAATGACAAGGAAATGAAAAGTGGTGACCAATTTAACAGCATTTGGTTTCGTTGTCTTTTATGACTCGGGTTTGAGTTACATCAGATGCTTCCATGGGTAAATAAAGGAATAGGGGTAAGAAAAAATAACATTGAAAATGGGAAGTTATTGACCTTTGTTAAAAAGCTTGAAGAATCTGTGGAAAATATATTTGAAAAATCTATCATGAAATATGTCAACAGTGGGATCATTTTGTTTCCGATGGGCCAAAGTAAGAGTCAAAAGTTAGTTATATTAAATTATACACCTCACACAAAGGGGTACTGATGTGTAAATTAAAAAACAAATTATAGCCCTCCCCAGAAGCAATATTCGAAGTGTATGGGTGTTGAATTATATCATGAAATAGCAGCTGGAAAAACTGTTAATTTTGCTGTTATTGAGTTGCTACACCAAAGTATGAGATAATTGATCTAGTTATGCAATTAGAAGATAATATTTATAAACCAAACTTTAGATTTCTGTAGACCTTTTTTTTCTTCCAAAAAAATTGTTACTCGTCAAGTATGAACAAAATTCAGTATCACTTGGGAATGCTAGAGTTTCTTTGTCTGAGAAACCCAAAATGAATCTACCTGAATCTGCTTTTTCTTTTTCTATTTCCTACTGAATGTTATAAAAAAAACTGAAGGTCTAACCCCTTTTTTCTATTGATTGAAAATCTCACGTTTTGTACATATTGTCACTTGATTGCATGTGCCAAATTTTAGCATCAGTTGAAAATATGTTTGGTTAATGAAGCCACATTTGAATTACAATTTTTTTTTCGAACTTGTTTCTGTTGCTTCTTTGTGAACTGGCATTCTATGACGTACAGCCACTAAACCTTGAACATTACAATGCTATTCGTGACATGGCGAGTGAGATTCATGCTTATGCACCTGATGCCCGTATTATGACTACCTATTATTGTGGTGAGCAGTTTCCCTTACGCTTCACAAATTGTAAGACTATTTAGGTTCTCATTTTTTTCCTTTCATTGAACTAGATGTAGAGCTGGTTGATATATATATATATATAATATAGGAAAACTGATATGGCTTACCCATTCTACTCTTAAACCAAGTTAAAACAACAAATAAGCTGCAGCTTTAAGTGACAAAAAATGGCTGAAAACTTGTTTCCTTTCAGAAACCTGTTTGCTATGTACTTGCAGCTGAAATTATCTTTGGTATGGCATTGGTTACAGGGGAAAGCACATTCGCTGATGTTATTGCAACCAAACATTGATCCGAGATTGCATGTTATTTCCAAATCATTTATTTAATGCCTGGACGTCTTGTTTTTGTTATTGTGCTGGGTGCAGTTTGATGTGCACCCTATCTGTTTTATCCAAGATTTTAGTAGCCTACTTTAAATGGATCACATTGTTGAATACACTGTTGACATCTTTTGAGTACGATGAATTTGTCGCCACTATATTGTACTTTATTTAAGTATGGACTTGTGACCATTATTGAACACATTTGATATTTACCCATAAACTTTGCATTGTCTCTGGACTTTGGCCTGCCATCTGTCTGATGTTCGCAGCTCAAACAATTGCGTGCTGTAGCACGGTGTTCACAATAAGATGTGATTTTGCTGAAAGGGAGATTGTTATATATCTCAAGCAGCTATGTGGTTATGGAAGGCTGATTTTGAACGAGGGGACTGACTGGAGAGATTTTTTGTTTGTTTACAGTTACACTGACTAGACATAGGTTATATTTCAGTTTTTTTTTCTATGATCACTGCTACTTAGACATTTTTTGCATACTAAACTAAGATATTAAATGATGGTGGTGGGATGAGGGATGTAACTTTGTTATTGAATTGCAAACAAACTTTGAGCCGTGCAAGTATATAAATAATAATAGAGCTAGAAAGCTACAGCTGCTCCACTGGCTGGTCGATCTAACCATTTCTATTACACATGCTACTGTCAGAGAGGCTCTCTGTATGATAGTCAAGTCATTTATACCAGAGATCTTGTCAGATGAGTTTGATCTTATTGCAGGCCCAAGTGATGCACCCCTGGCTTCCAATAACTTTGAGGCTTTTGTTAAAGTTCCCGAGTTTCTTCGCCCTCACACTCAAATCTATTGCACAAGGTTTCTATTTTCACCCATATCTTCATGGATTTCAATATATTTTAGTTATCAAGTGCACATATTCCATTTCTTGAACCCCGACATGCATCTGAAGTTGGAATTTTTACCCTACTTAGTCTTCAGCGCCAAAGTTCCTGGCAATCTTGAACTTTGGCAATCTTGATCCAGGGCAATCATTGTAAATATATATAGTCTCCAGTCTCTTGATTATTTATCCTGTCCTTATTGTTGCTTTTAGCGATGGAGGTTGCCATGGATGTGCTTGGTAGAATTGAATTTGAGATTTCTGGTTTAATTGCTGTCATTGGTCAATTATAAATGTAGCTTTCCTTTGATGGTAAAGATTTCTCAGAATCATCAATCTTTCCCTAACAGTGAATGGGTGATTGGCAACCGTGAAGATCTGGCGAAGGATATTATTGCGGAAATTCAACCTGAAAACGGTGAGGTAATGTATCCTGCCTTTTGGAATGGAAAAGGGCACAGAGAAATGATGACATCGGTTCACAATAGAATTAACCATCTAAAATGCAATGTGATTGGAATGTTGCAAGGAATGAGCAAGGCTAGTTCATTCTTGCTATCGATGCTATTAGCAAATATCTGGAGCTAGATTTTACTGACAGATGGGACTTCTAATGATATGTACTGTTCCTCTAGCATGTTGATATGCTACGGCAGAATAGTCATGTTTACAAATGATGGATTCTCGCGAAATATTTACTCCTGATTAGTCTGTATGATTTATAAATTGAACCAGTACATTTGGGTTCTCAGACTGTTGAACTTGCTCATTTCGAATCGGCATTTGCTCATCTTCTAATTGTCATTTGCTCATCATTTATGTTTATCATTCAGGAGTGGTGGACTTATGTGTGCATGGGACCATCAGATCCTCATCCAAATTGGCATTTAGGGATGCGAGGCACACAACATCGTGCAGTAATGTGGCGTGTATGGAAAGAAGGTGGAACTGGCTTTCTGTATTGGGGTGCCAATTGCTATGAGAAGGCAACAGTTCCTAGTGCTGAGGTTATTGGATCTACCTAGACAACATTATGTTGATCGATATGTATTGGCTTCTTTGACGCATACGCTTATTCTTTCCAGATTCGGTTTAGGCGTGGCCTCCCTCCTGGTGACGGGGTTTTGTATTACCCTGGTCAGGTGTTCTCATCTTCACCGGAACCTGTTGCTTCACTACGACTAGAGCGGCTCTTGAGTGGCTTACAGGTACTTTTTTATTTTAGTGTAAAAATTTGCAAATGTTTGTGATTTATTTAGTTTTTTTTTTACTAATTTTGTTGATGGGATTCTTTTTAAAGAAACGGATACCACTTTATGTTGCTATGACACGATGGGTATCATGGCATTGAAGCTTGTGAACGACAGCATGATTTCTTTAACCCGGTCTCTGATTACCTCTCTGTAATTTGATGTTCTAGGACATCGAGTACCTGAAATACTACTCCTCAAGATTTGGTAGGGAAGAAGGACTTCATCTTTTGGAAAGGACAGGAATATACCTAGGCCCTGAGAGGTACACTCATGACCACATGCCAATAGATGTTATGCGGGCTGAAGTTTTCCGGACTTGCCAAACTGAAAGTGAGTTTTGATTTGTCTGCATCCGCTCTTGTACAAGGATTTTCCAGTTTAAAGCCATTACCTTGTTCTAGTGTCTGTTTACGTGGAAATACTGAAATCTTGAACTTCTTGTGTTTTGTTGGGAGATTATATACATCGTTATTTATGTTTTCTCGTGGAGTTTTTTTTTGTTTGATTTCTTAGATGAAAACTTCATTTTGTTTGCATTTATATTTTTCATATTTTGAGAAAATTATGTTAAGTTACACCATACTACCATAGTTTCGATATGACTAGAATTATAGGCACTATCCAAATATGGGGCGAAATATTCTCCATTTTGATTTATCCAACTTTGGCCTAACCACACATCGAGCGGTTGAGATCACTTTTGAGCACATCTAAATGTAATTGTTAAACTAGGGTATTTGTTTTGGTCATATTGTGGACATGCTTATCTTATGGGTTGACTTGTCTATTTCTTTTTCTTTTGATTTAATAATTTGTATTCATTGAAATCTCGACCATGCAAAAGAACTAGATTTCTAAAATTATTATGATTCTACTGGCGATCTTAAATTTATTTTTAGGAGGCAAGGATAAGTAGTTTTCCTAGAAAGTTGTCGTATGCATAATTATGTACAATTGAGTTGAGTCATTGACCAAAGGGAGTTGTGTAGTCATCTTTCACATATGCCCCCACAATCTACTCACACGCCCTACTAATTGTTATCATGATCCAATGTAGGTGACGGGTGGATTCAATGATTAATTATGAAGAGAAATATTTTAAGTTGTGGTGTAAAAATCTAGACTTTATTCACTAAAATCTGAGAGAACTGAATTTTTTTTTATAAAAAAAATTATATTTTGAACTTTGATAAATTATCGATTCTCGTTCATCTGTTCGTTCCACTGTATTTGTACTTTGCCCATTGCCTTTTTTTATGATGGAGCTTTAGAAAGGTGGTGATGAGAAAATATTTATATTCCCTAAAAAATTCAACAGACAATTGGAGCTTATTAGAATAAGGGAAAAAGGGACAGGAAAAAGCAACAAAAAAGATGATCAAAATGGTGATGATTGCCCCTCATGTCTTTCACTTATTACGATCTCTTTATTGACAATGTTTTGATCTTACAGCTGTGTGCGCTTTGCAACCAGACTTCTTTTTCCTCTAGGGATTTTCATTTTTCCCCCACCATGCCCTTGATTATGTAGATAGAAGAGAGTGGGGTAGATCTATTTTTATGCTATGTGTGGGGTTTTGGACTGTAATCAATGCTAAATGAGTCACAATATTCAAATTATTAGTGTGACATAAATTATACCGTATTGTTTTACCTCAAAGTTGAGCGATGTTGTGCCTAAAGATTTGGGTTTTTTAAAAAATAAAATCGTGGCGGTCCGCAGATGCTACGCTACGCTTTGTGTGCACAATTTGTAAATTTTCGGGTTTAACGTGGCAGTGTGCAAATCACGGTGAAATGTACCAGTTAAGTTTTGTAAGATAGCTTTGACTTAGAAAATGTGGGAATTGAAATCATGATTATTTAGTTGAAAATTGGGTTTTACGAGTGATTATTTGTTTTCGGAATACACGACAATGATATTTTGTCAGTATGAAAAATCAATCAGGGGGAGATTGAAATGTAAGCATGGGAAGTGAGATCGGAAAATTGCTTGAAATTGATGAGGGAAGTTATATTTATTTTCATTTACTTGACATAAAAGAGAGTAAAGTAGGGATCCCGCTGGTCTCTGATTTTGCATTTATTATATTATTTTACGTGAAACATTTCCCCACCACTCCCCAAATAGAATGTCTTAATCCCTAAAGCTCTAAATCCGGGGCATGTCCCGTTTGCACCAACTCGTGGCCACATGTTAATTAAACAATTTCATCTAAAAACAAATTTAAACAAATCTAATCAACTCTAACCCCTAAACAAATGTCTCCTTTGATTTGGCTTTTAAGACATGGTCAGATTTGTTGGTCTTTAATAATACTCAAAGCAGTCACCCAAGTTAAAACAAAACAAGTAATCATTATTTTAAAATTGCCTTGCTCAAATCGAAGACTCAAATTCTCAATCATTGTATAATATTGATATATTTAAATATTTTATTACTATACGATAGAAAACTAAGTCATGAATAAATAGTAATGATTGCTTTAAGGAACTTAATGCTCTCGGAGATGTCCTGGGAATAGGATGACAATTTTCTTCTCGGGGAAAATTTGAAACGTAGATGGGGATTTTTTATTTTTTTGAGTTCGGATTCGAGTTTTTTTTTAAATTGGGGATATTATCATATCTTCGAATTCGACTCGAAAATAATATTAATAATGAAAAATAATATTATGAGTATTAATTACATAATAATATTTTTTAAAAATATAATTATTATTAGTATTGATATTATTATTATCACTAATAATAATAATATATAAAAATAAGTTATAGTTCAGGAAATCTTTATACTCGTCTTCGTTTTCAAGACGGATATGAGGATAGAAATAAAATTCGAGGACGTGGATAAAGATAACGAATTCATCTCCGTTTCGTCCCATCCCGTCTCGTTTTATTGTCATCTATATGTATGATACATGTTATGCTATCGTGCATGTGTTTGCTAAATATTTGTTAATGTTTACATTTTTTTGTTTTGGAAATTTAAATAATTTTATTCTATGCATATTATTGGGTCACGTAGCGAGATAGGCCAAAGTGTATTTAATGTTTAAACAGTGGGTTTGTTTGGTACCAAATTCCGTCACGGGATTTACCAATTTGGGATTATCCCATTCTCCCCCAACAACCGATTTATTTTCTACTTTGACCGCACTGACTCATCTTCATCAGCATCCATCCACACTTTTCACACTCTATTAGCATTAATGTGATTTAACGGTGTCTATTTTTAAATTATTATTATTAATAAAAATAAATTTCAAGATTTTATTCTTCAAATATCCAGATTTTTAGAAGGACAGAACCAGATTTTACAAGAGTAGTGCGTACAAAATGAGTTTGAATGATAAATTTGTGGTAAAAACTTGTGTAAGACGGTCTCACGGATCGTATTTTATGAGACATATATCTTATTTAGGTCATCCATGAAAAAGTATTACTTTTTATGCTAAGATTATTATTTTTTATTGTGAATATCGGTAGGGTTGACCCGTCTCACAGATAAAGATTGTGAGACCGTCTCACAAGAGACTTACTCTAAAATTGATTGTATTTCGATCGATAAATTTCGGGACAATAAATTATAATTATATTTATTTAAATTTTTTGATTTGATTGGATGAGAAAATTTAAGTGAATAGCTAGTTTTGTAATTTGTAATAATAACTATAGTACATTTCAAATATAAATGAGATGAATATCATTTGAAATTATGAAATCATTTTTTTTCCAAATTAAATTTATTGCATGATTAATCTAATGTGAGGTTTGTTTCTTTCCTTCAAATATGATAAGTCATGGAAAGGTGTAGTTTAAAGCGTAATTTTTTAAAAAATTAAACTTTCTTTTTATTGTTTCTACATATTTATATTATGAAGAAACATATTTTACAAATTATATTTTGAAAATAGAGACAGTGACAACAACATATGATATAGTGTGTTGAATGAAATAATTTCTCAATTATTTGAAGTGAATTTATTATTGGAGGCTAAAAGCGTCTTTACAAACCACGAGCTTTATAAAAAATTTGAAGGTTCAAATTCCCAAGGGATCACTAAACGTCAAAACAGTGCACAGAGCAGTAGCGAGTTCCTCCGACAAGTGTCCCAGCCATGTCAGATCTCGCCACGTGTACGGTCGGATATCGATCAGTGTTATCTTCGAACCGAAGAAGCTGAAATTCACGGCTTGGACAAGCCCAACCAAGGTTAGATATCCAACCATGGTTAACTGCCGCCGCTTAAGAAAACCAAGAAGTTGTATAATCAGAGAGGAGCGAGGATTATTTTAAATTCCAATAACTGGTTGGAATTTTATAATTCAGTTCAAATCTCTCTTTTTGTTTTTTGCTCTCTCTATATATACAAACAAAGCACAATAGTATATAATAGTAGGCTTGAAAAAGCGCCGTTGTGTATGAACATGGGGTGTTTTGTGGAAGGTGGTGGGTGCTGATTTGAAACAGCGTTCCGATTTTTGCTTGCTCCTGTGAAAAGTTATGATGCTGGTGTTTTTCAGGGGGTTTTAATGTTTATTAGATTTTCTTAGGAGTTTGGAGTCTTGGGTTTCTTTTTTGGAAAAGGTAATAATTTTCCCAGAAATGTAAAATTTTACTGTTCTTTTCCTCTTCCCCTTTTGGTTTCGTTGCTCAAATTTATTGCTTTTTGCAAAGGGGGCGTGATAGTATAAGTGTGATTGAGTTTGATTTTGCATATGTTTTCAGCTGCCTTGAAGTTTTGGTGTACGTGTGCTTCAATTATCTTTAGCTCTTTTGCGACGTTTGTTGATTTTTACGCAAGAAATCATGGCGGAAATTGAGAACTCAGCGTCGCAAGCTTCTGGAGAATCCAGTTTTCTTCTTTCTGATAATCATGTGAAATCCGAACAGTCCGTAGAACCAACTTTGCCCGTGAAGAAAAAGCGGAATCTTCCCGGAATGCCTGGTAAAAGAAACTCGATTCCTTTTCGTCACAGCTTTTTTTGAAAAACCCGGATGAAAAAGAGTTTAATGTTTTGTTGTTCTATACAGATCCAGATGCAGAAGTGATTGCTCTATCACCAAAAACCCTGATGGCAACGAACAGATTCGTGTGCGAGATCTGCAACAAAGGATTCCAACGCGACCAGAACTTGCAGCTACATCGAAGGGGCCACAATTTGCCGTGGAAACTCCGGCAGAGAACCAACAAAGAAGTCAGGAAGCGAGTCTATCTATGCCCCGAGCCCACTTGCATTCACCATGATCCGTCGAGGGCTTTAGGTGATCTTACTGGAATCAAGAAACACTTCTGCCGTAAGCATGGCGAGAAAAAGTTCAAGTGCGAGCGGTGCTCCAAGAAATATGCAGTCCAGTCCGATTGGAAAGCCCACATGAAGACTTGCGGCACTAGAGAGTACCGCTGCGATTGTGGCACATTGTTTTCGAGGTGAATTTTCAATTTCTTGTTTTCGAGGTGAATTTTCAATTTCTACGGCAGTAAAATGACACGACGTATGGGATTACGCTTTCAATACCGTCAGTTTTTGTTAAGTTTTTACTCCAATTATGGTTGTATTGGGATTGTTTTCCACTTATTATTGAATGCTTTTTTTTTTTTGTGTTGTGTAACTATATATAGGAGGGATAGTTTTATCACGCATAGAGCTTTTTGCGACGCATTGGCTCAGGAGAGTGCGTTGGCTCAGTCTTTGGCAATTACGAGTTCTGAAGGAGATATGACGAAGCTGCAAGTTGTTGCGCCGTCAGTTTCGGCAGTGGTTTCAAGTCCGCCGCCACCACCTCTTACTCCATCTACTGGCGTTTTGTCGCCGGTGCTATCCATTCAAAGTTCAGGTTGAGTTTTGCTATTGCTAATTATACTGATGCAGACTCTAAACTTTAAAGTTACAGCGAGAAGATGATCTATGATTTGGCTGCATTGTAAATTCCAAAACGAGGATTTAGTGTCAATTTCTTGCTTTTGTTTGCTCCCCCTCCCTCCCTTTATCTTCTTCTGGAAAATGGGTTTTTCCATGGAGTTTGATTTTGTCCGGTTTTTCATGTCTTTGTATATATATATGTATATATTTGCTTATTAATTGTTATATGAATCTTGTTACTTAAAATCTAAGCAGAAATTAATTTCTGCTTAGGAACGAAGTGCATCATTGCATCTGCTTTTTCTGGAAAGGCTATTTTTAATATCGAATTATTGCATGTAATCGAGAACGATCAGTGTCCCAATGGCTTTACTTTTGGAAAAAGTCTTATACTTTCATCCCCGCCTTTTCTTGATTGTGTGATCTTTACTCGCTTATGTTTTGTTCTTTCTCCTGTTGTCGCAGAGTTACCTGAAAATCAGACAGCCCAATTGCAGCTACCACCAGGAGCAGCAGCACCATTCGCAGATGTAGCCACCGTCACCGCTAGCAATTCCTCCACGTCTAGCGGCAACATTGCGGGTAATGGTGGAATTTTCGCTAGTATTTTCAACGTAGCGACCTCTGCGGAACTCTCCCAGTTGGCGGCTCAGCCACCTGTGGCATCTTACTCCACCATGCTTTGCACAATGGCTGGACAAGATCAACCCATTATCGATCCTATGTCACTTTCTTTATCCTCGACTTTATATCTGTCGAGCGGATCATCATCTCTATACCCTGCGGCATTGGAGCACCCTCATCGGCACTACACACCTACTCCACAGCCGGATTTATCCGCAACTGCATTGCTACAGAAAGCAGCTCAAATGGGCGCCACTTCATCCAACTCCTCATTTCTCCGTGGCCTTGGATTAGCCACGACACCGCCTCCGGACCGGCAAGATTCGAGAAATTCCATTATAGCCCCATCACATTGGAACAACACTACTCATGTTAAGCTTGAAAACAGCTCAGTGGCATCTGGTCTTGAACTTGGGCTTCCCTCAAGTAGCTCGCCCGCGAGCTTCAATGAATTGATGATGAACTCTTCTTCGCTGTTTGGGAACAGGCCTGCGACCCTGGATTTCCTCGGTCTAGGAATGGGTGCCGGTGAAGCCTCGACTGGCGGTTTCTCTGCCTTCCTGAGCTCGATCACAGATGGACTCGACATGACAACAAGTAATTCGTTTGCAGGAGTAGGTTCGACGGTGGATACATGGGATTATCCGTCTGATAGGAAGCCTTCAATGCTTTAAAAACATGTCAAAACCAAGATTTAAATTCCCTCTTCATTTTATGGGGATGGATGGAGTGTGTCTCGTGAGATCTAGCTAATATCAAAAGCGCTCTTATATATATACATATATATATATATATGATGCTCGTTTTCATCAACGGAGGCAATATTTATTTTCTTGATCTTTTTTAAAATTTGAGTAGGGTTTGACGTGGGAAGATTGTATAGGAACTCCTGTAATTTTCTTGCATGGTTTTTACATTTAATGTTTCTTTTTATTAATCGATCCTTGATTTTGTTGGTGATGTACCAAATTTGTTTTCTTTCCCATGTAGAAACGTGACATGATGCCTCCGTTCGTTAACATCCTTAACATCTGAAAGGAAAAGTTTTGCATGCTTTGGCACTTTTGCCTGTCGTAAACGTAAACGAAGGAGTTGGAGGTCATCGTTCACGGATATTCTTCGGACCTCACCCTTATTTCGATCAATTGATTATTATTATTGATGCGATTTGGTTAAATTGGGTAAGCTGGATTGGGTTAATCCAATGAATCGGATAAGAATTTTATGAAGGAAGGTAAATGAGCAGGGATATATATTTTGAGACCAAGATATATCTGTATGTAATATTGACTGCAAATGTATCATGCAAACAAGCCAATAAACTCGTGAATCGGTGCTGGAGAGATATCTGACGTGATCACTTCGATGTTTAGGTCAACAGATGAAAAAGAGCTTTAATAATGAAATGGGGAATATATGTATAAAAATATATGCGAATCTCATCCTGTAATGTAAAAGCAAACTATTACTTATAAGAGGAAAGTCAACTTTGTGACTTTGTTTTCAGTATCAACTTATTAATTATGTCAAAATGGTAGCTCATACCCTACTTTCTGATAGCTTTTTTGTGACGTCAAATCCATGTAGCTCTAACAGATAGAGTATCATGTATACATACTTACGCACTTGAGTGCAGTGTTAGTATCGAGGTAACCCAGGTATATAGTCAATCATCCGGGAACTCGTCTGAAATCTCGAGCTGCTGGTAGCTCGAGGTATATGTCCGGATGTTAATAAACCGAAGAAACGATGTCTCGTGCACTTATTAACTGAGAGTACACTAGTTAATTATCAAGTGATGTTCCAATTTTCTATTGGATGTAACAACTAACTATGATTATTTCCGCTCAAGTTGTACTATTATTCAGCATTCACAATAATAATTATAACTTGAAAAGGAAAAATAGAGTCGGGCCGAAATTGGAATATGGAATAGTAAAAGAGGTCGCGCAGACAGCTAGAGTTGGACATATATATTTTTAATATTATTAGTAATAATAATAAATACTTATTATTTAGATGATATAAAAAGGTAGGAGTAGTCAAATCCGCACTTAATGAAAGCCACGTAACCTTACTGTCGGGTCGACTTCAGCTCCTCCCCACATATTCAATGCATGCATCGATATTTCGGTTCATTCCATCCTACATGTGTGGCACTGCTCACACATGATTTGGATAGACAAGATTCACATACATATGTGATTTTAAAAAAATTAGTGGACCCCATGCATGTATGGCTAAATTTGAACTTTGATTCTATCATGGGATAGTGTCCCCTACATGTAGGAATGAAATGAACCGATATTTCGGACTCCAGATCTTGGTCCGCAATTGATTTTTACATGTCATGTTATCGATTGATATGGAGAAAATAATTTAATATTATAGTATTTTTTTTTAAAAAAAAGTGTGTAACTGTCAATGAATTTTATACATTTATGAATCATGCTGTATTATTGAGCACAAATGCTTAAAACAAGGGGAATAATTCATTTGCATCAGTTTTTTTATATCCATTTCTGTTTTGGTAATGTAATTTGATACGGTTGTTTTGAATTTTTAGCGTTGTCATTTACACTGTTTTGTTTTCAATTTTTGATCATGTTAATAGTATATTTACATTTACAATCTTGTAACTTGCATTTTCTTTCCCATTTTCGGTCTTTTTAGAGAAGTGGATACTGACATGAATTTTTGTTGCTTTATGTGTAGTGAAATTTTTAAAATATTATTTGAAAAGAAACGCGACGGACTCGGGTAAAAAAAATAACCATAAATAAATAAACATATAAGTTACAAAGTTAAAAATACAAATTGACTGTTTCCATTACAACAAAATTTAAAAAAAATACAAGTTACATTATTAAAAATACAAATTCACTCTTAACATGACAAGAAAGTTACAATACAAAAAATAGAAAATCACTATTAACAAAAAATAGAAAAATACAAATTACATAACCAAAAATATAATTCCTTCCTCTAAAATATATCATTCATGTGGTAAATGAATTATAAGCCTATTCTCTAAGGCATATAGTTTGGTACATGTGTTAAGGAAGAGATTGATAAATAATCCTCTTTATCTCATGTTTGGTACTTTTTTAAAAAGCTCATGATAATGTCATGATTATCATGGGCTCTTGATAAATAATTTTTTAGAAGGATAAAATGTCCCTTCTATTAGGTGTGATAATTTTAATTTAATGATAAAATATACTACAAATGACCTAATTGTCCTTAATATATCACATCCTAATTTATCACTATTGACATGAAAAAAAATAGAAAAAATACAAATTACAGAATCAAAAATATAATTTCTTCCTCTAAAATAATAGCATTCATGTGGTAAATGGACTATAAGCCTCTTTTTTGAACTGCATTTTTTTTTTGTCTCATGTCAATTGATTACTTACTGAATAGGTGCGGTCACAGTTTCCTAAATATAGAACTGGAACGACCATATTAAAATAGGCTAAAACAAAGGTTCTACTATAAATAAATCGCTTATCCCTGCGGAATGTAATAAATTAGCATGATGGGTCATTGTTAAATATTACTGCAGTCACAATTAATTAACTAATTAATTTCCATTATGTCATCTAATAACCCCACTGTTTTCAATTCATTTATTTCAATTTTTCTTTTTTCCCAAACATAGTCGACAGACATTAACATGGAAAATTGTCGGCATCTCCAACACCATCTGCAGATTATAAACACGGACATCAATATGGTTAAGAACTCTCCGTCACATACGGTAATCCACTTAGAACATCTCCAATTCAAAACTCTATTTCAAAACAACTCTATTTTAAAATAGTATAGTTTTTGCATCAAATACAATATTTATCTCCAACTCATCTACTTTAAATCTTACTCTAAAAAAGAGTATTCTCGAATCATTCTTTTTTATTTGATTTATTTAATTTTTTTCTTATTAATTATCAAATGTGTATTTTTAAAATTTAGTGATATAATCATAATTAAATTTTATATTTGATATAAATAATATTATATTTTATTAATAATTGTGACCCATGTGGGTCGAGCTCGACCCACTCATTTTTTATTTTAAGAAGAAGAGCTTGACCCACTCTTCTTAATTTTTTTCAAAAAAAAAATGAAAACTCCTCTGGCGCATATGGAAATGGCACTGCGTTATTTTGCAAAATAGTGGAGCTCCACTGGAGTAATACCAACATCAAAATAGCATGAAATTGGAGTTGGAGGTGACCTTAGAACCCAAAGTTATAGCACTCTGGTTAGTAAATCGATGCTATCAAATGGATATTAGCTTTCAGGCAACGAAACATTAATGGTCAAGACTTGATACATGAGTCAGGGCTATGCGTGCCCGTGAATCAATCGAATCGAGTTGAATATACAAAAATTTTAAAGGTACAAACTCAAATTCGAACTATGGCGGAGCCATGTGTTGCTCCGCACGGGCGGTACTGCCTAAATGATTTGTGTTTTTCGATATTTTTTATACATAAAATTGTCTTATTTTCGGTAGTCCGGGATTTCATTTGTCAATTTTAGCTCAACCATGGTTTAGAAAATTCTAGCCCGAGTAGAAATGAAAACCTGACTCCGCCACTGAGCCTCCAACTCTGACTTCAAAAATATTTGATTATATTTATGACCTATTCGAATGGTTACTCGTAAATAAATATTGGAAAGATTACAAATGTATAGAAAAAAGTTTGAATCCAACTATCCAAGTCGAATTCAATGACTGAGAAAATAAACCAAAAAAGTTTAGCTCGCTCAAGTACCTTAATTCCTTGATGATGATAGAAAAGTTAAAACCGAAATTTCCATATTTCGACTCATCAAATTTGGGTTTGGTGACGTTTAGTGATAAAAAAAAGAGTAAAAAAGTTTCAAATAATTGAACACCATGTATGACGTCATCATCTTCTCGAATGTCAACATAACCCCAACTGTCTCCACTCACCCCGACCTTCCCACACACACACACACACACACATTTACTCGACGCAGTGTCTCTGTCCACCTCCACGAATCGCAGCGTAATTTCGATGGAGCTTGTCGCAGTTGTCTTCTTCTACCTCACACCCCTCGTATTCCTCGCGTATTTCATCCGAAAACTCATAATCCTACCTCTGAAATTCCAGGCGCACTTCAGAAACCAAGGTGTCGAGGGGCCTGCCTACCGTTCGATCTTCGGGAACTCCGCCCAGATACGACGACGGATGATAGCCGACGCGGAGTCGAAGCCGATCTCCGGTATTTCGCACGACATAGCTCATCGAGTGATGCCTCATTACAAAAAATGGTCAACACTGTACGGGAAAACTTTTCTTTATTGGTTTGGGCCCAGGCCCAGATTGGCTGTGGCGGATCCGGATATTATTAAGGATATTTTGTTTAATGCAAATGGGCGGTTTGGTAAGATTCAGTTTAACCCGAATTCTAAGGTCTTGTTTGGTGAAGGCCTTGTTATGCTCGAAGGTGAGAAATGGGCCGTTCATAGGAGGATCACTAGCCAGGCCTTTAACATGGAAAGAGTTAAGG
Source organism: Primulina tabacum (assembly GCF_025594145.1). Lineage (NCBI taxonomy): Eukaryota > Viridiplantae > Streptophyta > Magnoliopsida > Lamiales > Gesneriaceae > Primulina > Primulina tabacum. The sequence goes on from NC_134563.1 coordinate 36,806,909, forward strand.
TGAATTCGCCCTTGCGACTCTCCCCTCTAATAATTCTCATTAATAAATATTTTATTTTTAAAACTAATTTATGTCGACTAATGTCGCCCTCCGAGTGTTTCTTGATAAAATATTAGGACTCGGATCGTAATTGTGTATTTTATTATGATATTTAATTAACAGGGTTGGATTCCTGAAATAGTAGCTAGTACTCAAAATACGCTCGGCAAATGGGAGTCGAAAAGAGCAGAGAGAAGTGAAGTTGAGATGGACGTGCATAAAGAACTGCATGAACTCTCGGCAGATATCATATCCCGGACAGCTTTCGGTAGTAGTTATGAGGATGGGAAACGAATCTTTGAACTTCAAGAACAACAAATCGGTCTTGTTTTGGAGGCATTGCGAAGTGTCTATATTCCTGGATTCAGGTGACTTGCACGCAGCATGCTTTCTTGGTTTTCTCTATAAATGGGAACTTAATGAATAAGATGTATTTTTTTTTGCCAAATTGTAAATTGCTCCATTGACTAGGTTCCTAGGTCTGCCTCTGAGTATGTGTTAGAATGGTGTATTGGATTACTGTATTGAGGGCCTCGACTAGCTGCGAGCATAGCAGTCTGACTTAAAAAAATACTCAGATTTTGTGTGTTTAAAGTCTCGGTGCTTTATTTACTCAAAAAAAAAGTCTTGGTGCTTTATGTGAATTTCTAACCTGTGTACGTTTAATTCATCGTTTGAAAACAAAGCATGTTTTATGTGCTTTTCAAAATCCTTAAAAATAAAAAAGAAATAGAAAAAGGAAAACTTGATTTTTGTCCTTGTGGGACTCATATAGACTTGGTTGTCTTGATTTGTAAGAGTGGAAATTTTCTACAATGATTCCGAGTGGGAAACTTGATTCAGGTTTTTACCAACAAAGAAAAACAAATTGAGGCATAAACTAGATCAAGAAACTCGACGCTCAATCCAAGCATTGATCGAGAAAAACAGCAAGAGTAGAGAAAATCCAAAGTCTCTGCTCACATTGTTAATGTCTCCATACAAGAATGAGGATGGTAAAGAAGAGAAACTTGATGCAGAGGAAATAATAGATGAATGCAAGACATTCTACTTTGCAGGAAAGGAAACGACTGCCAATCTTTTGACGTGGGCACTTCTTCTTTTAGCTTCTCATCCGGAGTGGCAGAGCCGGGCACGGGACGAAGTCCTTAACATCTGCAGTGACAATGCGCTGCCAAATGCCGAAAATTTGTCCAACTTTAAACTTGTAAGCTCGACTTATAAGTTAAATTTAACATATCTGTTATTTTCTTGAAGAAATCATTCACTATTTTTGTCATGATAATCTAGATTGTTGTGGTTGCAAGAAAATAATTCGTATATGCTAGAGGGATGGACGAGTCTGGCAAATCTGTGCATATTTAACATGAATAATACAAGTTTTTTCGCCCTTCACTAAAACTTTCTGTTTCCATTGATACATATCTGAGTTCTTTCCTAAAGCTATGGTTCTAATTCAATATTTGTTCTGTCAATGATCCATAATTGTCAAAGGGATAATTTTTTCTGGATGTTCAAATGACAGATAACCATGATAATCAACGAGACCCTCCGCCTCTACCCTCCAGCAGTAGCAATGATGAGGCGAACATCAGAGAATGTAAAATTGGGACGCCTTGATGTCCCAGCTGATACACAGTTCTACCTTGCTATGACTGCTGTCCATCACGACACTGATATATGGGGATACGATGCAAATGAATTCAACCCTCTGAGATTTTCTGAGCCTCGAAAACACCTAGCTTCGTTTTTCCCATTTGGTTTGGGTCCAAGAATCTGCGTTGGTCAGAATCTTGCTGTTGTCGAGGCCAAAATCGTGTTAGCCATGATCATTAGACGGTATTCTTTCGAGGTTTCTTCCTCGTATAGGCATGCTCCCATGCAGTCCATGACCTTGCAGCCTCAATATGGTGTACAAGTCCTTTTTAGCAGGATTTAACGTTAGAAATGTATGTTCATGGATTGTTGAATTAGTCTAGTTTTTATTTGATAAAGACGACTGCCTCTACCGTGGGCATGATAAAATACGGAAATAAATGTGCTGTGTATATTCTCCATAAAATATGAACTCCCCTGAATCTTGTATTTTAATCAGATTGCTCGATTCTTTTTTAAAAAATACTCTTGTTTGATTGGTGAATAGAATAAAATTAATAAATCATTTGATTAAACACAGAAGGCTGGAAACGTAAATCTAGAGTAAATATAGCGTAGAAATATTTTAAATTTTTAGAACTATTTATCTTTATCTATATTTATAAATTTTTAGATAAATGTGAAAAGTTAAAATAACAAAAATTATTATGTTAAAACACTAATATATATGACACATGAATAATTCATGATTAAAATTTTAAAATATAATTATCTTACGAGCTGCTGTGAGAAAACATAATTTTGTTGTATTTTTTAGAATATCGACACAAAATCATACAAGAAAATTTATGAGTGGATAATCCTGCCAAAATCCTTGGATGTTGGATTTGCCTGGTGGGTGACCACGTGTTGTTTTAAGTGAAATCAATTATGGTTACCAAACTTTCACCAAAAATATCGATTCACCAAATCAAGTTCTAATTTAAAAACTATAAATGTTTCAAGGAAAACACTGTATCTATTAATTTATATTAGTTTTGGTTTGCCAACGTTGTATACATGTGTATCTTTTGACTGTGATAAACAGAAAATGACCTCTTACTAACTTTTTTTTTGGCTAACCTGATTACATCTATATAAATTATACATAAACATTCCAAAACATCAATGTGTCACATGTTCCAGGGATAAAATAGTAAACAAAATGTCTACTTTCTCCACATATTTTTACAAATGCAATTTTTTCTTCATCTAAACTCCCTCAACTTACATTTTTAACGTTTTGTTTTTATTTTTTTGGTCTTCTTTCCTACTGATTTTGAAAATATTAGAGTGAGTACAAAAAATTCAATCAGATAATTTCAAATTTTTTTGTTCAATTTATGCTTAAAATTTTTGTACACACATAAGATGTACCACGGTTACTAGTATACAGAAAAATTTGGACTCAAATACTTTATAATGTGCGTCTTCAATATTGAAGTAAGATAGTTTTACATGAGAGTATGTATCTTATGAGACGATCTCACAAATCTTTATCTGTGAGATGGTCAATCCTACCGGCATTCACAATAAAAAAATAATATTGTTAACATAAAAAGTAATATATTTTTCATGGATGACCCAAATAAAAAACCCATCTCACAATATACGATCCGTGAGACCTTCTCACACAAATATTTATCTTTGCATGAAGTGTAAGCGGTATCATTGTTTACCGAACACGGTGTCAATCATATATATCTTTGCTACATATGAAATTTTGATTTACTCTAAATTTAGTTATGCACTTTATTTTATTAAGAATCAATTAATTTTATGGATAGTAATATAAATTATTTATAGTTTTATACATGTTTATTCCTTTCCTATTTTCTTGAAAACTAAATAAATTTAAACACAAAATTCTATATAAACTAATCATAAATAATTACATTTTTTAATGAAAATATAAAGGTCTTTTTTTGGAGCGTATATTTTGATAAAAATTTGTGCGAGACGGTCTCACGGATCGTATTTTGTGAGACATATATCTTATTTAGGTCATCCATGAAAAAATATTACTTTTTATGCTAAGATTATTATATTTTATTTTGAATATCGGTAAAGTTGACCTGTCTTACAAATAAAATTCATGAGATCGTCTCTCAAAAAACGTACTGGTATATTTTTGCATTAAACTATTTATACACTTATCGCACGCCTTTGATTACTCAAAACTTTGTTGGGCTCTCTCTCGTTACGAAGCTTCCGGGTGCCACCTCAGTGGGTGAATTGGCACGTGGTGTACGTGTTCCCTGCAGATAATCGTGCGTCAAATCTCCGAACGTTCGACGAATTCGATGTATGCTGCAATATTCTGTTGGGATATCTCATTGGTTCCAGTTCCCCGATATCAGTAAAGGTGAGTTTTTTTAGTATCTTTTGTTTGCTGAGTGATGATGAGCGAGCGAGGTGGGTTTGAGGCTGGGGTTTACGTGGATTTGACAAGTTAATCTTTTTTGTTGTATGTATGTGTTTTGGAACTGAGGGAATGGCGCATATGCTGAGATTGTGTTCTGTTTAGCGTTTGATTTGAATTTTGATTAATTTTTATGAGTGATAATTGTTTTGTTAATGACTGAATAGTATGGGGTATGGGCACTTGGTAGAATTTAATCTCACCGAGTTTCACTTTCTGGCCTTTTCTCCGAAGGATTTGCTCTTTCCAACTTTCCCACGAGGCTACGCCGACTCAATTTCTCCGGTCCCATCCTGCAAACGAAAAAAAAGACAGTTTTATGTTGTTGTGTTTTCGACGTGCAAAAGGGAAACTTTAAAACTTCGTAGAGTTGGAAGTTGATCACGACGCGATATACTCTCTCCTTCCTAGTTGGCTCTAGGATATCTTACGGGTCAAAAGTTAGAGGACAATCTTTAGCAGTTGTTTTTCATATTTGGATTACTAACTTGTTGTCATAATAAGGTAATTTGGAATTGTAATGAAAATTATAAAAATCAGTAATTATTTGGTTCACATATTCTTACACGAGCCAAATAATTTTTCATCTACTTCGCACGGCACAAATGCACAGATTCTGCTAATTCAAAAGTGTAAATCATTAAATATTTTCAGTAAAAGCTTAGTTGTTACTCGTTGAAATCTGTGTATTAAGTTCACATCATGCGATTGGTACAATGACAACGCATTGAACTATTCTATTTTGTGTTTTTATCATCAGTTTATTCATCATCCATGGACCCGCGTTTAAATTTTTCAGAAATCTGAGTTCTCATAACTTAAATTGGAGAGGAAGGTGCTCCTCCTGACTGTTGTGGATAGACGAACTCCTAGTAATGAGATCATCTTTCATTCATGGTCCTTGTAGCTCCTGCTGCTTAAAAAGGTGCTAGATTTACTTCAATCGAGTCAGGAAATGCCATCTAACTATTTTTTAAACCTTCGTGGTGCTATCGAGCACGAAGTCCGGAGAACAATCTCAAGGAATCATAGACGAGTACAAGAACATGAAAATGCTTTGATTGGCCAAGCGAAGTTGCTTTTTGGTAGCTCAGGGTTTCATCACGTGTCCTCAAGGAAATTCACAGACCCACGGCTACTTGTGAATCCTGGCATTGTTGCCGCTGCTCAAACGAATTCTCATATTACCCAACGAAGAAAGAATCTTTCATTTGTCGGAGCAGTTTTTCGTGCAATTTCTATACCATCTGTATCAGGTCCTTCATTTCAAGTTTGTGGATACCACTTTGAGAGTCTGTTTTCAGAGGCTACTCCAGTCTTAAGCATAAATTTGCAAAAGTCACTTATGGCTGCTTGTGTATCTGGATCATCTCTTACCAACTGTTCAAGTTTGACTACTAGGCCTGCTGATCCTGTTGTGATAGCACATCATTTTTTCAGTTCTTACAGAAGAAGAAGCTTTCACAGCCGTAGCAAAGTTAGCATGATTTCGAGAAATAAAGAACAGCCAAATAACTTGATGTTCTATGGGTATTTTATACACAATGTTTCGAAGAGAAATGGCAGTGGCATTCCATTCCCAGGGTTTGACTTTGAGGGTATCCATATATCATCATCTGCTTGTTCCTTGGCTGGGACTGCTCATGATGTTTCTTTCGATAACTCTACGAGGGAGGAACAACAATTGAGTTCTGCAGATTCATCGGAGCTGTACGTTCATTTCAATTTGTTGAATTTATAACCACTTCTAACAATAAAGGGATTGAACATTCTGCTGCTTTATATTATAATATAATATGCTTTTTGGTTGCTTTTAGTTTTAGTTTTGATTCTCCTATTAGATGCTATTTTTGCTTTAAATCTTGCGGGTGCATTTGTCTGACATTCTTTATTTCTTTTAGAGGCTTGTTAGGCATCAGCATTTGTTTTTGTTGTTCGAATTCTTCTGACTTTTTGACGGTGAAATACTCTCCTCATCCTCGATCTCTGTAAAGAACTGTTCATAAAGTCCTTTAAAGCTGGAAAAAACTTTAAGAGTGTCATCTATACCTTGTTACAAATCAAATAGTCTTGCAATCAACATCAAACCTCAGATCAAGATCCACAATGTGGCTCATGTTCCTTGTCAAACACAATCCGCGAGTCCACCAAAGAAACTTTCTTCATTGTTAAAATCATTTTTGTATTTCTTTTTGGATTTATATTCCTGGTTGGTTGCAGGAACATTCCAACTGACAGTAGGCTGAAACTAAATCCAGCATCTTGTTACCTGCCCCACCCTGACAAAGAAGAAACCGGTGGAGAAGATGCTCATTTCATTTGTACTGATGAACAAGCAATTGGTGTTGCTGATGGTGTTGGTGGATGGGCTGATCTTGGTGTTAATGCAGGGTATTATGCTCGTGAGCTCATGTCTAATTCAGTTAATGCAATTCAAGACGAAACTCTGGGTTCTATTGACCTGACTAGAGTCCTAGAGAAAGCCTACACTAGCACAAAAGCTAAAGGGTCATCAACTGCTTGTATAATTGCTCTCACTGACCAGGTAGCTTGTAATCAGCATATATTTTTTGTGTCATAAACATGATGATCTACAACAGTGGATCATCATACTTGTTGTATGTATGGTTTAATGGACTTTGACCAATCCCCTATTTTGTTCAGGGTCTCCATGCCATTAATTTAGGGGATAGTGGGTTTTTGGTGGTTAGAGATGGATGTACGGTTTTTAAATCCCCTGTTCAGCAACATGATTTCAATTTTACATATCAATTGGAGAGTGGTAATGGTGGAGATTTGCCTAGTTCTGGACAGGTTTGTTTGTCCCTTCTTTGTCTGTGCTTTCTTTCTGCTAAATTTTATGATTGACTTGTCAGTTAAGAACAGTAATCATTTGGTAAATTACACACTAATTTTTTTAGGATAGTTTTTGTCAAGTGATTTCAATTGCTCTGTAACGTAATTGAAATTGTCTGCTCAGTGATTGGTTGAACATAATTGTTTAGAACTCTGATATTTAGGTTGTCTAATGTCTATCATTTCAGATTGCATTCCAATTTCCTGAAATTCCAACATAACTCGATTCTGTTGCTAAAATACTGTTGCTAGAATATTTTACTGATCACAATAACATTTTGCTGATGGTCGACAACTAAATGATGCCTTCCACTGTGCTTTAAACTTTCAATCCTCTCCATAAATTCACTCTTGTTTCGTTGTACATCTGCTGGTAGGATATTGATATTATGATCATGTCAGATTTCAAATATCTATTTGGCCTTCAAAATGCACACTATTTTGAATACTGTTGCTAGAATATTTTATTGATCACATTTTGCTGATGGTCGACAACTAAATGATGCCTTCCACTGTGCTTTAAACTTCAGATCCTCTCCATAAATTCACTCTTCTTTCGTTGACATCTGCTGGTAGGATATTGATATTATGATCATGTCAGATTTCAAATATCTATTTGGCCTTCAAAATGCACACTATTTTGCATGGACCTTTATCTTTATGTTGGAGAACTGCTGTTGAACCCTTGACCCTGAATTGATTGAATTTTTCTGTGCCATGCAGGTATTTACCATCCCCATTGCTCCCGGAGATGTTATAATCGCTGGGACTGATGGGCTTTTTGACAATTTGTACAACAGTGACATTACTGCTGTTGTGGTTCACGCTGTGAGAGCTGGTTTAGGACCTCAAGTGGCAGCACAGAAAATAGCAGCTTTGGCACGACAAAGGGCAGAGGACAAAAACCGGCAGACACCTTTCTCCACAGCTGCCCAAGACGCTGGATTCCGTTATTATGGTGGGAAGCTAGATGACATCACTGTAATTGTTTCTTATATCACCAGTGATCACAGTGTATGGCCTCCCTCTACCCCCTCTCTGTATTCACTACACGTACACACGATGCACAGATTCTCGTGATTGCTGATTTCCTGTCTGTTACCTGTGAGACGTGCATCATTAAATAGTTTCCTTTTTTGAAATTTAGAATTTCCAGTGTCTAGCATCATTAACCATTATATTGTTTCAATTCCGTAAACCGAAGAGAGTGAAAAATTTGAACATAGAAACGTCTTGGTGATTGGGAGGGGCTGGAAGTTTTGTGGGAAATATTTTTCTTCTTTTGTATTGTTGGATGTATTTTGGAACATGAGTAATTTTCTCATAGAACAGGTTTGTCACGCTTGTGCTTTTTCTCATGCAGGGTAGCCTTTCAGCCAAAAGCTCTAAATAGATGAGCAATGAGAATTCTCATCATCTTCCACAAGTCAAATTCCATCAAATCTTTTGGGACGACACGTGTTGTGCGCGCTTTTCCGAACCAGTTGATGTTTTTATGGTGCATGCAAACTGTCTCTCTCTTGTGTGTGTATATATATATATATTTCCTTCGAGGATTCCATACTCTGTGATTTTCAAAACCGATGCGTGCTCAAATATTCTTGAAATGGTCTTATATAGATATTATATATTTTTGGGATTGTGCTCATGGATTTCAAGGCTGGGAGCCATATCTTGAACGTTTCGTTCTTTCGGGATCCTTGTGATGGATATTTTATTAGTTGATTCATGTTTTACGTCGTAATTGTTTATTCTTAAACTTCTTGATGTCTCACAAAATTCCATTTTCTGTCCTTGTGTGTGATGTATTCAACCTCAAGTTGAATAACTTGTATCGGAATTGAAGTGTTATTGGTCTTTCAGGTGAAATATATTGGACGTACGCGTTGTCTGTAAATGCATTATAGTATGAAAAATTATATATCAAGACATTATAGTATGAAAAAGTTAATCTAATAAAACGACGTGGACTGGGATTAAGAGTCAAAATTTTAAATTTGCCATACATTAACATTTTTTAAATTAAAAAAAGTCTTTGATATTATAATAATTTTATATCTTTGTTGATTTAACTTAATTTCGCTCGGTGGTGAAAAAGAGGCAATTACAATTTGCAGTTGAATTGGATGGATAGGTGACAAAGTAGCAAAGTCACAACTCTGTAGACGTCTGAACAATTAAACATTTGCTACATCGGTTACGTGAAAAGTTCCGATTGCTCGATCAGCTCTCGTGATATTGCGAGTCTAAAGTTGCATTTGGATGGGAGGACTTGGACTTAGAGAGTATTGAAAGGAAGATTTTGAAATGATTTCATATTGAAATATATTTGAAATTTCCTTTTCGAGACTGTTAAAAAAGATGTGAATCTGAAAAAACCGAAACAGGTTATTGTTTATATGAACTATCCACCCTAACCAGATGAAAGCTGTTGTTACGGACTATGCAATGGCGAGAGATGCTTCGACCCTTTCCCAGATTGATCAGGATTACATGAAATTATATATCGAACTCTATTTTGTAGGTTCTCCACATTTTCCTGGTTTCTCTTGATAATCTGTTCCTTCTGATCTTCATTTTCATCGAGTCCTTGACATGTTTAACTTTCTGTATGTGGTTTACTTATAGTCAAGCTTCCAGTGAATTTGCCCTCATATCAATATTGTACCGAAAGTATTCATATTAAACACTAGTCCAAACATCTACTACTTTTGATTGGTTTGTACCATTGATAGTTGCTGCTCCTAGCACGTAGGTTAGATGGATAAATCCATCATAGCAGATAAATCAGTTTCATACTTTTGTACTCGATTTCGAAAGGCAACTGATTTATGCCACATTTTCAGTCTCGTTTCCATTACTTGATCAACAAATTGTTTGTCCGTTCACTCCGGTTTAAATTTTAAACACATGCACTGATTTTTAACTCAAGAATAATGGGGTTTTAAGAACCGACTATTAATTGCTAAAGGCCTAGTATTGTTACTCACCATTCTTCCGGTAAAAGTCGCATTCATAAGCAAGATCCCTACGATATGTTAACGATTATTCACTCAACCTTTTGATCCGGTGGATCATTGGCTGGTGAAGATGGTGCGTCTGGGGTATCCATTGAAGCTGGAGATTCCTTTAAATATACTGTAGGGTCAGTTTCACTTGAAATTTCTTCTGAGGTGTCCATCGAGAGTGAAGATTCTTCACTGGGGAAAGGATCTTGTCTTGTTGGAGAATTAGTCTTGTCATCAGGAAGGGGTTCGAAGAAAATATAGATGTGGGAACTGTCTTGAACCCCATATTCTTTGAGAGAAACGTCGTCTTCATTCATCACATCATGCTGTTCAGCGTCGAGCATCAGAATGAGTCGATCGATGGGAAGATTTTCTTGATTTGCAATCTCGTTTTTAAGGTCCCTTACCGTGGCTTCTTCTTCCACTTCTACATAGAACAGGCCTCCAGTCAATACCTCTGCCACCACCTTCATTTCAAGAAAAAGAAGCCAATTTTGAGTTTTGAGTTTCATTTTAGATGAGTATGTAAATGTGGTTTAAAGAATTTGTTCATGCAAATTGGATTTTTGTGTTCATGGAGACTGCATGGTCGTGGGTCAGTTCTTCAGCATGCTCTGCTTATTCTGTGTTGTTAGTTGTGTTGATGAATAATTGAAGCAAGTACTCTAGGACTTCAATTCATGCAAATCTTCTTTTTAACTAAAAAGGGAAAACACAAAACTTTGGTTAAATAGATGATATTTTAGATATAATTTCTTTTCAAAATTTTTATACAATGACCAATTGTAATTTTTGGGAAGCACTTGCCATTCACGTCATTAATCATAGTAATAATAATAATTAAATAAACGTGTTATTAATTAGCTGCAGAATCTTCGGCTAATTAATATGAGAGATCCTTGGAGAAATTGAGTAATTGACTCGATGTGTTTGGTGAAATTGTTTCTTTTACCTACTCCTATTTCAAAGTCGTAAAGATTAATAATTATTTTTAAAAATATTTACAATGATATATTATTTATTTTATTTTATTTAAATATATACGTTTGCAGTACTATTTTTTTTCAATTTAATTTATATTATAAAAATTTAAATATGATTTGTATAATTAAATTCATATTTTATTCGCTATTTTTAATTAAATTGGTTTTTTCGTTAAAACAAGTTCAAAATATAGAGTAGATCTCTTGTGAGACGGTCTCACGGATTTTTATTATAAGACGAGTCAACTCTGCCGATATTCATAATAAAAAATAATATTCTTAATATAAAAATTAATATTTTTTCGTAAATAATTCAAATAAAAGATTCGTTTTATAAATATAATGCAGGAAGTAAAGAGCCGTGGAGGGAGAAAACACGATACATGTGTGGATTTGGATTGTTCGAAAATTTACAAGTCAACGGCTATGTCTTTGTGCCATTCTATATTTCTAATCGCAACAACTAAAGCTTAACGCAGAAGTGTTCCATTTCTTACAAAATTTCTGCTATAAATTACGCTTCAAAGTTCAACCACCGGAAATTGCGGTGTATACAGCACATGGAGTACCCCTACGGCAACCACCACCACCACCACCACCACCACCAGTCACCACCACCTTCATGATCGAGACAGGAGAGAAGTAGAAGATTACCCACCTCCGCCTCGGCCGCCGCTTCCCATTTACGGGAAATTCGCGCCTCCGCCTCCGCCTCCGCCGACGTCGGAAGTCTACCACACCCCCTATACTGATATTCCAGACCCATATCCTCCTCCGCCTGGACCGGCCTTCAGCAACTATCCTCCGCCGCCACAACCGGCGGGAGATCACCACCACAGCCACCAACCTCACTTACCCCACTTTGCGTCGATTGTGCACCAACAACGCTCCCACCACAAGGATGAAGAAGAAGCTGTCAGATCCTCGGTTCGAATGTATTGTAAGGCAGAGAGTAATTACTCCTTAAGTATTCGGAATGGTAAGGTTATTCTTGCCCGCCACGATCCATCAGATCCATTTCAGGTGACTCATTTTTCCTTCAAAACTGATTTGTTTCGTAGAAAAATAGTATCTGAGTTATTTGTATGATTTTTGGTGATTCTGATTATTTCAGCACTGGATTAAAGATGAGAGGCACAGCACGAGAGTGAAAGATGAACAGGGATTTCCTAGCTTTGCTTTGATTAACAAAGCCACTGGACAAGCTATGAAACACTCGATAGGCGCTACTTATCCAGTATGTTTTCGCTTCTTTTCTGTTAGATAATGTTTCCTTATAATAGCTTAACTTTTTGTCTAAGTTTTACTATTCGAGCTTAATGATGGTGATCAAAAGTTAAAAGTAACATTGTTTGATCCGCACCCATGTTTCTAGATGTTTGAGTTGGATCCAAGAATGATCAGTCCTGGGAAAGTCAATATATGATAATGATTGTTAGATGTTTTCACGTTTAAATCGAGTTTTTTAATTTGGTGGAGATGAGCTAACAATAGTTAAGGGAGATGAGCTCAAAAACATCAGTTTTTAAGGAATGTTTGAGATTCAAGATGATAAGTGTGGCCTGTCCAAAAGGGACACTGAATTCAGTTTACTAGCATGAGCAATTAATTAATGACACTAACTCGGTAGAGCTCTTTCTCAAATAGTTTCAGCTGCTGCATGGACTCTCAATGAGAACATTAATTAGATTATAAGATGAAAGTTGAAATTCGCTAAAGACTAGTCTTCGACGCTGAAGACTCTTCTAAATTTATCAGCCATTCCAAACTAAAAGGATACTTGAGGATGTGTCACGGGGTGTGATAATTTGGTTCCCTCACACTCTTGGATCAATCTATGTAGTAAGGTTTTTTCAATGATCTCACACATAGCTAGGCTAATCTGAAGATGAGCGAAGGATGTGAAAAGTTGGTCTGGATCCAAAATCAAAGATATTCTTGATTCATGAGCTTTAACCAGAAAAAAGGTCTCTGCGCATGTGTTGAAATCCACTGGCAAGATGACGAGGTGACGAAGTTGTAGACCTCAAAGATTTAACTTTGAAACTGAAACTACCATGCAAAGAGAGATTACATTTATTTTTCATGCATCCAATATGCGGCTATGTGTAATGTGTATCCAGAAAGAGAACAGATGACATGTAACCGTTGGGATAATTCCTTGACAGGTTCAGTTAATTCCATACAATCCTGATGTTCTTGATGAATCCATCTTATGGACTGAGAGCATGGATTTTGGGTGATAGCTACCGATCTATAAGGATGGTTAATAACATTCGACTCAATGTCGACGCTTTCCATGGAGACAAAAACCATGGCGGGGTTCATGACGGCTCCACGATTGTTCTTTGGGAATGGAAAAAAGGCGATAATCAGCGCTGGAAGATAATTCCTCACTGTAAGTCTTACGAAATCGTACTAGCTCGGTTCACTTGCCAGAACCGTTCATTAACTTTGTTAATCTTTGCCAATGTTTTTAACTTCTGTGAGGGTTTCCTATTTCTTTTCTGTTCTTTGTAGGAACTAAGAAGGGTTTGTGAGCTGCAAATGATCTGTGGCGTTGCTGAGATTCCCATATTCAGTTGTTTCTGTTAGGGATTGGAACTTGTCTGCGTTGTAGTTTGTCCTATGTATTGTACCCAATAACTTGTGATTTGTATTTATCAATTTGCTTCCACGCTACTCCCTTTTAATAATATTTATTTAATATATCGGTTTTATACATAATTCTTTCGCACGTACTTTTTATTAAATTTTCAATTTTTTCATTATGCCCAATGAAAAGTAAACACGTATTGCATAATACTTTTTTTATAATATAAATAACAAAAAAAAGGGATATTTTACAATAAAAATTAATAATATTTATGAGTTAAATAATGTTAACGCAAATCAACATACATTACACAATATTTTTCATAATATATAACTAATAAAAAATGATTCTTTTGCAATGAAAAATATTGCTCTGAACAAAAAAAAATAAATACTTTACATGGTTTGGTCGGATATCCATGCATCTTACGTAGGGGCCAACATTCGGTTTAATCTTGTTACCGGTCGATCTGAATTAACCGAATTTTTCGAGACTAGTCGAACCGAATTTCTATTTAAAATCAAATTTATCGAATCAAATTAAAATCTTTAAATGAATTAACTGATTTTTTTGTTAAAAATAAAAAATTATATACAAAATTATTAATTGAAATATGAGATTTTTTTATCATAATAAAACACATCATGCTTTGGAAATTAAAAACAATAAAAACGATGTACAATAATAAATATGATAATATTTTTTGTGAGTTTTCAAATTATTTCGGTTCGACCATTAATCGATATAATGTTCGATTCTAGTATTGCAAAGTTGAACGGTCAGATCTCACTCAGAATTTGTTAATTTTTTAAACTTAAATATAATTTACTTCAAGAATAAATTTTATAAATTTGGTTCATATACTTGGACGTAATCGAATCGAGTTGAGTCGAACTCTTGAATGTTTGAGCTTGACTTGTTTATATCAATTTGAGCTCGCGCTTTATTTAACGAATATATTAATGACTCACGAGCTTATTCAAATTTTTATCGAATTTAAACAAATTTAATAAATATGAATTATAAATTAAAATTTTCATTTAAATTTATTAAAAATAGATTATATATTTTAAAAATATAACATTCTTATTTAAATTTGTAAATTTATTATAATAAATAAATTTAATAAAACTTTAAATATTTCATAAGTAATGTGCAAATTCAATAAATCAATATCAAAACTATTATTTTTTCATCTAAAAAGTGATTCATGAACTTACCAATGAATATGTTCACGAACTAACGAGCCGAATATTATAAAGTTTAAACTTGATTAATTTATTTTAACTAACTTCATCAAACGAGCTCATATAAATTTTTATGGAATTTCGAATAAGTCATAGAGAATTTTGTTTGTTCATTTACTTCCTTACAATTTGACCGTAAATTATCACAATAAAAAAACTAATTTATTTTTGTATCTGAGATGCAAATTTTGTCATTTGTTTGAAGCGATTAGGGACCCCGAAAAAAATAAATGTCCACACACACTACAAATCTCGCGCACAGACATTGTTGGATCTTGCCTTCGGCAATCACTTCATGTATTTTGTAGCTTGACGCCGGCAAAAATTCCAAGGACTGGATCGATTTGCCGAACTGTTGTTGGATTTGGATCTTGTTCCCTTACGGTGATTAATTAATCTGATTCGGAAGCGATTTATTTATTTATTCTTTAGGTTCGTTGCTGGTTATCATGCGAATGTCTTCTATGGTGATTTTAACGAAAGATTCAGGACTCGGATCTGGAAATATGGTTGAAAATTGATGGATTTATTTGTTTATTTTGTTGATACTGTGTGCTCATTGAGTTTACTACATGTGTTGAGGGTTAAAAATAAAAGTGAAACTATGGAATCGTGTTCCAGTTGTGAAAGATGAATTCTATCTGAGTCTTTTGTGTCATTGGAAAATTATTCCTTTATGATTGTTCATTATCTGTAGCTGGTGCTTCCCCACCCAAAGTTCAACTAAACTTAACCCCGGGAAAACGTTCGTTAAATTTTAAATGTTGAATCACAAATAATCTTGCTAACTGTCACCTGTTTGAGGGATCAGATTGTGTTTATGTGCCCCATATCAGCTCCATCTGTTTATACGACGTCATGTATGTTTTCCTGTTTATTCTGCTCGCAGTTGTAGTTTTTGGGAAGGATTTGATTGTATAAAACTGCCTTTTTAATCTCACCTCCATCTATGTTTGGAGATCTTGTACCTAACAACAGTCCGCATTTACGCAAGTCTGGAAGCCGATCTGTTGTGTTTGATGTTGGTGAGAGAAGATTTATCTTACACTTTCTTTTAGACATGGTTTTTCTCCTTTTTCACTGATTTATTCCATATATTAACTGTGTTATGATGTTATCTGCCAGGTACAAATGAACTGGGAAACAGTGCTGAAGAAGATTTCTTACATTCCACAGTGTCAAATGTAATGAAGGGTATGGGTTCACCATTGCCAAGTGTAGCTATTATGCCTTCTCCTGTTCTGCTATGGAGATTCAAGGTATCACTATAACCAGGTTTATCGGGTTAGTTATAAATATAATCTGGTCTCAAGTGATCTTTTGATTTGTAACCTTCTTTGAATTTTTAATTTCCCGGGTATATCAACAATCCTTCATAATTGAGGGAAATAGTATTATGATGAGTACATTTGGATATTCTAAGGTCCATTTACTTTTTTCATATATTTTTCTTGGTTGCTTGAAGAAAGGGGAACCATTAACAGGAAAAATGAGGGAGATTAACGATTTTTATTTTTCTCACATTTTAGTTTGATAAAGTAGGAAATTGTAATTCGGCTACATGAGTAGAATTTTCATCACAATGAATTTCTTTTTTAGTAGAACTTATTATGTGTACACATGGTTTGATCTTATGATGTGAAAACATTGTTGATGGGAGGTCATCGATGCTGGAATCTCTGATTGGAGCAATGAAATTAATGGGATAATATAATATTTCATCTTCAAATCCTTAGAACTAGGAGTCCGTCTTCAATATGCCAAAATTGTTGTAATTTTCAATGAAATACGACATTTGCTCTAGAAGAATTTCTTCATTTCCCGTTTACATCGAAGTTCTGAACTTAAAAACACCAAATGAAATTTGACTGAAAAGCATATTTCAAAATTTGAAGATTATGAAAACCAACCAGAATGAGCTAAATGTAAAAATAAAGTATATTTAGAATTTGGGGCGATGAAAAGTTCAAAATAAATAAAAAATATAACAGTTTGTTCTAAAATTATGAAACAGAAAGTATCTTTACATGGGCCAAAATGACTGGATTTGCAGAGAACTTTAACGTGGTCAGCAACTTTGCGAACACTCATTGTTATCATCTTGTACATCTAACAATTCCAAAATTGTCAAAAGTTATGGGTCCTATGGGCATTTGAAGTTTTATCAATATATCACTTTTTTGTTTGGGCTTTTGTTCTATACTCTTTGGAATCATACTCACCTTGTAGGGCCCTTGGTCTCACACTAGGGAACATATATGGGGTACCGTGTTGTTACACCTTTTGTCCTACTTCAATTTCATTTCTTACCGTAGTTGTACAAAATTCACTCTCTATAAATTGCGGCAAAATCTATACTCCTTGAGCTTTACTCGTTATGTTTTGGATGATTGGCATGTGTACAATTTTAATTATTTTATTACTTTCTTTTCTATGTTTCTTTAGAAATGATATACATGTCAATCATCCAAGTCATGAAGTGTCAAGCTTCCAGAGGAGCATAGACTTACTAAAACTGTAATGATTCTGGTGTGGCCAAGTGGGTATTAATGGATTTTTATGCTGGAAAGAATTTCAACAAATTGAATTTTTGTCATTATGGTAATTTATTCCATCTCGGGTTTCTGCTTCTGATTCTTCATCTTTTTTCTATGATTTATGTCATGATATGCTACTGACTTCAGGTTGGCACAATTTTAAATATGTAATTGACAGTGATAGTTTTGAATTGAGTTTACTTGAAGATCTTGCACCTAACATATTCAAGTCGATTATTTCTCTTTAATGCAGTAAGAGTTAATCATTTTTAACTTAATATTTTTGTGTTACTAAATTATTATTATTATTATGAAATATTGTGATGATTGAGTTCAAGCAAGGTTGACTATTGTGTTGCTCAAATCACTGCATCAATGACAGAATCACAGCTTCTGTTTGAATAATATATCTTTTTGTCCATCGCCTCATTTTTAATCTTACTTTATGTCCAGGTATTGCTGTTTTTCATATGGGTATTCATTTGTTGCAAGGTCAGTGTTGTACCTTAAAATGGATGTACACATGCATGCATTCGATGTCTCTAGTATGTCTTTGTATATGTCTCGGTTACATGTATTTTGGTTGGATGACTAAACCTCAAAAGTTTTGCATGATATATACTTCATTTCTAGTTGGCTCCTATTGAGTTTTTTTTATGAATGACATTGCAGATTGGATGGGATTCTGTCATGAGAATGAGTGCAGATCTGAGGGATTTATTTTTGTATGAGGCTTTTTTGTATTATAATCCACTTCTTCTTGTGGTGAGTGAATACCGATATAAGTTGATCTGTTACACGGAGCAAAAATGTTAAAGTTTATTTGTTCTATTGGCCCGGAATTCTTTTTCAACATATTATGTTTGCTTTATTGCAGACTATGATGGTTTGGCTATGGGGAATAAATCTGTGGGTTTTTTCCCAGGCTAATGTTGGTTATGCTAAAATCTTTGACTTAGATCAAAGTCATCTCACTCATAAAGAAATATGGACGGTATGCCTTACTGTGAAATCGGAACCTTTAATGCTCTGAGATGTTTGATGGTCCTCCACTGCCCTTGAACCTGTTTGCTGTTTGTAAATTCCCTATCATCACTGTGATATATAAGTTCCCCGTATATTGGGATTCTTGTATGTGTATCGTGAAATATAATTGTTTTAAAGGGTCGAAATTATTGATGTGTGCTTCATTTTGTTATTTCTTTGGGGAACTTATAAACCGTGTCTTTTATTTCACTTTTTTCTTGTTCATGTGTTATGCTTGAATTAAAAATTTGATAACCTTTTGGTCCTTGTTTTATCGTGCGGTCGTTGTTTGATGCAGTAATTCTTGGCATGAAATTTGCAGTATGCTTTTTCAATTTTTTTTCCAGGGAAGCGACTGTTGGATGTGTATGGACATCAATTTGTATTGAGATTTTCTAGATGTATAGTTTGCACATGCGTTGATAGTACATTTATGCTATCCTACAAACTGAATGCATTTCATGAATTTCCAATGCTGTAGTCTTGCAAAAATTGGACTTCAAATTGATGAAAAATCTTCTAATGATATTTCTTCTCTGGTTATGAGCTGTTCTTTTACAATCGAGTCTCGGCCAAATAATTTTCGAGTCCTATTTGGAATATCAATACTCACTAGTAGCCTTTCGACATCAGTTATTCAAACATATTGTCTTTCCATAGTGGCAAACAGCATTTGGCATCAGCTGTCAAGAAATTGAAGTACCAGTATCTTTGTTTGGGCTTGAACTAATTTTTCTTCGATTTCATTTCCAATCAAACTTTTAAGTATCAAAAGATAAGATTTGGTTTCCCTGTCTCATTTATCTGTGCCATACGTTTGTTATTTGTTACTTACTCATGATTTAATTAATGTCTCAGTGTGCCATCTGGATGACGATCATTGTCCCAACTAGCATGACAGCATATTTGTATCTTTACTCTCATGGAGAAGTTACTTTGGCCGCATCCCAACCAGTGTAATAGATGATTCCTTTCCTGGATATTATTGTAATGTGTTCTCCATTTCAGAATTTCTTGCTGATGATTTGATAGGCCTGTACAAATGATGTGAACCGAGGAGTTCTCTCGTTTTTCTTTAACATATTCTCTCGTTATGCTTTCTTTTGCTATGTAGCTTGGAAAGGAAAAAATGTAGAGGTACTATAGCTACAACAAATGAGGTGACAATGTTTATATATCACATATCCACAAGACGGGATGCAATAAATGTGATGACCATGTTTGTGATGTGTGTTGAAATCATTAGACTTATGGTGAAGTTTTTTAGTGTTTAAATCATTTTAATTAAGATAAGCTATGGGATTGAATTCCTTAGATGGAGAGGTCAAGTTTGGAGATTCATTAACTATGGACACTTTTATGATTCTTGTCAGTTTGTAGACTAGTTTTTCAAAAGGTCAATGGATTCTATGGCATGCCTCTTACTAATGATGTCAAGAGAGCCTTGATTTTGAAATTAACTTTTCCCATACAAAATTTTCTTGTTTTCCTACATGAAATTATATATCTTGGAACGTATTCATGGGTGAATTTTTTGACTTGAAAATATTCCAGTTGATGTCGTCATGTTAGTGGCTAATTTGACTTGTGATTCACTTGATTGGCTTCCTTATTAACTTCATTGTTTTGGATCATCATGCATCTGGCAAAATCTGACCAGCAACGACATTCATGTTGGCACTGCAGGTACTCTTGTATGCCGCTGTTGCTTTGACTCTCTTATTTCCCTTCCATATTTTCCATCTTGCGTCTCGCTACTTTTTGTTAAGGACTCTCTGGCGTATAGTGTTTCCACTACAGGTAAGATAGTGCATCCAGTGTGGGCTTTCAATTTTTGTTGTCCGAAAACTTAGATCTAACACAAATCACTTTGTCATTATTGGTCATGCAGCACTTAAGAACTTTGGGCCATATTAAAAGTTTCTTTTAGGCTCTTTTGTCCTTTCATCGGAATTAGAGATCTATGAATATTAGTAATTGATTATTTAAACAGTAGTTTTTTCCTTCTCTCATGCAGTTTTGCTTTCTGAAAACAGGCAATTACATTTGCTGACTTCTTTTTAGCCGATATACTGACCTCTATGTCAAAGGTAGACATCCTCTTGTTGCCTATTGTTTCTTGACAAAGTTATTTGTAGTACAGGAAATCTGTACCTTTGTATGTGATTTATCTGTGTTTCATTTATTTAAGTGGTTAGTACTGTTGTTTACCATGTTTTGTACATGATGCAGCTGATGTAAGATCCTATGATTTGTGGTTAATTTTTCTCATGGTGTCTCTTTTAAGCTGTTTTAACTCTTGTAGTGCTATGCCTCCCCCATCCATGCAGGTTTTCTCAGATTTGGAGCGTTCTGTATGTCGAATGGTCCATCGCCAGGTTAGCTTTTCTATGATTATCCAAACTTTTTATTTTATAATGTTGGATATAGCTGACAGGATTCTTCCAGTTTCCTGTTTCATGAAGCCACTTAGATGTGGTTTATAAGGCTCGGCTTTTAATGCAGTCAAAGAATTTCATTGCTGATTAAAATTTGATTTCTTAGAATTTCAACCTTCTACAACTGTGTTGGCCTCCGGAGTTCTTGAATTTTATTTTTAACATGTTTGATGATGGAATTTTGGTGAAATTCGATTTGAAATTTTCAAGTACATTCCTTGTGCTTTCTTTTTCCTCGAAAGCTTACTCCATTTCTAGACACTGCCATCAATTACAGGTTGCTACTATTGCATGGTTTGAGGCTGATTCAATTTGTGGAAGTCACTCTGTTGCAATACCTATAGTTCTTGTCTTGCCCTATATTTTTCGTTTCTTTCAATGTCTTCGGCAATACAAGGATACAAGGGAAAAGTCATCTCTTTTAAATGGTAAACTAGTGCGTACGTTTTGTAAGGTCATTGAATTTGTGATTTAGACCATGCTTTTTATATCATCCTGAAGAACTTGTTTATGTTCTACTTCTAATTCGCGTTTTCCCTCTCCTACGTCTCATCATCATCACTAGGGGTGTAAATGAACCGAATCAAATCGAATGTGAAGATAATTTTAAGGCTCAAACTAGATATATTTGAGCTCGAGTTCGAGTTCGACTTGAAATATTTGAACATGTTCGTGGGTTATACGAAAATAAAAGCTCGAATATAATTATTTAATATATTATTATATAAAAAATTAATAATAAAATATTAAACTCACAAACTATCGAACATCGAAAAAAGTTCAAACATGTCCGAGTTTGGCTCGAATTCGATAATTTCGAAAACGAATCAATATTTTTCAAGTTGGTTTAAAAAACTCGTGAGCCGGCTTGATTATTTTACACCCCTATCATTGCTTACACCTTTTTCTCATGCCGATTTTAGAATTTTAATGAACATTAGGAATTACAGGCAGATGATAAATGACAAAAAAAGTGATTGATTTGAGTCATGAAATTGTTTATTCGCGTGATTCCTTTGAATCATGAATTGATAAAATTTACATATTGTGCCAGCCTTGAAGTATTCATCGGCAGTTCCAGTTATTTTTCTTTCTGCCCTCAAGTATCATGTCTTCCCTGACAAGTGGACGAGTATATACCGGCCTCTGTGGCTTGTGTCAAGTGTAGTGAACTCTTTGTACTCGTTCTACTGGGATGTTACCAGAGATTGGGACTTGAGGTACAGATGCCATGAAATTATTTTATCCTTGATTTCTAGTGAATTTATTTGATTTGATTTGACTTTCAGATCTCTTTTCTTGATATGCATCTTTGTTGCTTTTCGTTTGAGATGCATATTCAGTGCCTTGTGTGGTTAGCTGATGGCTATTTCTTTTATCTTACCAGTTGCTTCACTCGGATTTTCAAGTTCAGTAAACCACATGTCTTGTCCCAGTTGTTATACGGAAGGAAATGGGTAAAAGCGACACTTCTTTCCTTTTGTTGTGCCAAGTCTCTGATAAATATTACATTGCTTAGTTCTAGTGCATTGATTACCATATTAAAATGTAGATGTCCAAATCTTCTCCAACTCTTGGTTCTCTACGATTGATAACTAATATTTGCCATACATATCATATGTGGCAAACATTTTTCACAAAATATTTGGAACGTCTGTGTACACCAAGTGTGTACTATAGAAAGAACTGCGAAATATCATGTCTTATAACTATTTGCTTTGCACATCTGGTGTTGCTACCAATACCTTTTTGAATCAACTCTTTGTGCTCTCAACCTGGCAGGTTTATCTTTGGGTACTCAGCAGCAATCTTATCCTACGATGCACATGGACATACAAGCTGTCAGCTCATCTAAGACACAATTATCTGACGGTGTTCACCATCACTGCCCTGGAGATGCTACGCCGATTCCAATGGGTTTTCTTTCGAGTTGAAAACGAGTGGAACAAAATGAGCTCGAAATCCAACAGTCAACTATCCTTGATTGACATCTCCAGTGAGGAAGAAGAATTGCTCAATTCCAATAGTCATAATGTATAGATGATCACGCTACCATATTTGATTTTTTACATTTTCCTATGGCAAATAACTACAGTAATCTAACAAGCATAAATAGTTGTTTTTTTTTTTTTTTTGGGAACGGAGAAGCCGCTTTCGTCAATTATGCGCTCGAGGTCAGAAAGTTTACGTGGCAAAGCACGACTCTTCTGGATTTTGGCATTTTTGATTCATGAATTTATACGATGCATGCCAACTTTGAGGCTGAATTTTGACCTTATGTCGTGAATCCTAGAAGCTTCCATTCTTTGCCTTTGAATTTTCAGTTTTATTTGGTGTTCTTATGTTGCTCTACCACCCCCATTATGTTAAGTTCACTGAGCCAATTGTATCAAATTAGGAACATTGTACGTTAGTTGTAGTGGCTGGGCTCTCACGCACAACACATACTGCGGATGAAAACATGTGCACATTGAGGCACTGTTTGAAGTTAATAATGTTGGGATAATCGATCAGAATCGGTGCCTAAGTACGAGTATTTAATCTAACAAAAAATTCTGAAAATTTACAAATTTTGTTTGAATTGTGACCCAAAATTTTATGAGATGTTTAGCATGGAACAAGTGAACTTTAATCCATTTTAGTAAGTCACAATTCCGATCAAAATCGGTGAGATTTCCCCATCGTTCTGATAGTTGTTTTGTTATCTGACATCGGTGAAGTTCTATCATCTTCAGGTGGACGCTCTAACAACCAATCTACCCATGTGTTTAATAAATTTGTAATTTTTTTAAAGGAACATGTTTTATAATTAATGATACTCACAGAAAATCTAGGGTTCGCTTCCAGCGAGTGTCACTAGTCTCGATGCAGGTTTCGAAATTGCTCTGAGGCTGAAATCACGAATAAGACCGTTAGAAGGGGCTGGGAGGGTGTCCCGACTGATGACATAAAGGAGAACAGCTAAGTGTGTTGCTGAAAAATAATATAGTGAATAAATGAATTAAACATTCAAATCTGATATTTATAGGGAAATACCTGGGCTCGTCATGGGTATGCCTTCCATTTGGGTTAGGGATGAGTCAAGAGCATTGGGCACATTAATAGGATATCAATTAATATTAATAAATAATTATTATTATCATAGCATTTACAACAAAAGTGTCCTCCACAACAAAAGTCCCACATGAAAGCAAAGAAATCGACTTTTCATTCAAAAGTCCAAAAAATTGAGAAGATATTGTTGAAAAAAAATTGGTAAATTTGGAATCTTGAGTTCCAATACCCTTCACATGTTTTACAAAAGTGGCCCCGTTCTACTGTACACCACCAAATCGCAATGAACAGAAACCTAAAAAATTAATATTTGGCTTTGCCCATATTTTTTGTCTTTTGGCTTTCTTTTTCCTCATCTTTCTTATCCAAACTTTAATCATTCAGACCTTTTTGTTGCTTCTGATTTTCACTACAATATATTCGCTATATTGTAAACCCACTGTAGCTGTCTGCTTCCCATGATCCTGCGACAAATTTGGAAGCCACTTTGTGAATTTTCATTCATGCAAGAGATTTACATTTGAAAAAAATCAATTTGTTTTGTCTTTTGATGTTTCTTGAAGGAAAAAAGAAAGGGATTGGAAGCGTAAAAAATGTATCCTGTCACCAAATATCAGCGACCCATTTCTGAATTTTCCTTCATGCAAGAATATAAAAACAAAAAAGATTAACACCCACCATTTCGTTTCCTGTTTTCTAGCATTTGGAAATGAAGATACGGAAAATTGAAGCATAAAGATACAATCTCTAGCAAACTGCTCAAACAAATTCCGGTGCAGTTTCCGTACTGAGCTTTATCCTTGAATCCCAGAAGCAGAGACATGAGTACAACAACGGAGAACTTCATGCAGAGCGAAACCATCACGCTGGAACACGCTTCTTCCGGCGCATTCTCACAAATCCCACCAAAAACACCCAACAGAAACTCGGGGGATGTAGATTTTAACGATGTTTTTGGCGGTCCACCGAGGCGGTATTCGACGCAAGAAGCGAGAGTTAGGTACAGCTTCGGCGAAATAGTGGCTTCTGAAGATGACGGAAGCTCATCACCATGGAATGGGCGAAAGGAAAAGCCTGTGTTTAGAATTGATAACATGGGAAGAAACCGATACCCGAGTGACGATTTCTTTGACGATATATTTAGAGGTGATGAGTGTTATGGTTCACCACGAAGTTTTGATCGAGATAGTGTGATTGCATCTAGCCCGAGTTTAAGGATCACGAGTCCGGTCTCTAAACCTGAGTTTTTTGGCACTTCACTCCCACCTGATCAGTTAAGGTATTAGAGTTCATTTCAATCTGTTTTGAGTTGTTAAAATAAATATGTGAATCACACGTTTACATGTGGCCTTGAATCACGAATACTGCAAGCTTGAGTAGCCTCTGAAAGATTCCAATGCTTGGTTTCAACCTGATTGAGTGGAGATTTTGAGCTTGATCTCTTAATCATGTTCATGAAATTGCTCAAAATGGAGGAACTCAGTCTCAATCAATCGAGATTTGACAAAGCATTATTTGTCAAAGTTTTAAAATATGAAAGAACTAAGAGTAAAAATTGATTTAAATTTACACCAGTCGCTGTATATTCCAGTTACACACAGTGGTTTCTTTCTTTACTCATCGTGACATAGTTTATATGTTTACTTGTGATTCTTCCCTTTGTTTAGCCTTACCTCCAAATCGACGACCGCTAGGTTTTCTCCTCACGTTCCTCAGAATCATGGCCTTTTTAAGATGGATGGTACTGCAAATCAATTGAATAGCTCTCGCTCTTCAAGTTCTTCATCTAGAATTTATCGTAGAAGTCCCTTGGCTTCTTTTAGTAGCGAGGATTCGTCATCCACTGTGAAAGGGGTAGCAGAAAATTCTTCAGCAAATCTTGGTAGAAGTGGTGTCAAAGGCAAGGTGAAGGAGTTCGTTCAGAATTTCAACCATGAAGCTGATTCTATGCCTAAACTTGATATTCCTATTAGGAGTCACAGTCACAGATGGAAATGTGCAGGCATTGATCAGAAAGACAATGAAGTCAATGTTAATGAATCAAAAGTCAAAGAAAACGTTGAATCAAATGATGAAGAGAAAAAGCCCGATGTTTCGCTTAAGGTATAACTCACTTTTTTTTGTTGTTGAAGAATATCACATTGGAAGAACAAGTTGCAGCATACGATTGATGTTTTTTGGTTAACAAAAAGCAGTTTCTGTCTTGTAATGGAGGTTGTGAAACAGTGAATGTTTTTTCATGTTGTTTTCAGGTAGAGAAAAATATGAACAAGGATGACGCGCGACTAAAACCTCAAACAAAGAACCCAAGCTTTCGAAGTAACTACCTTTTTCCATTTTGTACTCTTCTTCTTTACCAGGCTAATAATTGTTAAAACTTACAAATCAAATTAGGACATGAGGGATGTTTTCTTCATTTCTGTCAAATAAAGTTTAGATTATTAAAATTCAGAAAAGTTAATTGCCCTTCGTTCTCTTTGAAATTTGTGGTGAGTTGTGAAGTAAAAGTGGTCATATTTATTAGAACTGCGAGATGTCACTCCAACAATTTGGTTTTCATTTTGTAATCATAGAGATGCTTTGTGTTTTTTCAGAGTCATTTCGCGGGGATTCTAAAGTATCTGTTGAAAATTCAGACGATCCTTTCGAAGATTACTTCTCGGTATAATTTATTGATCCCCCATACTTGTAATTATCTTCAAAAGTCTTCTAACTGATCAAGAATATTATTAAGTAGACATATTTTTTTATGCTGATAGTATATGATCTTTTGTGAAATAAACAATTGGATTTTGACCATTTGTCCTTGATTGTCATGTTTTCACAGGTTCAAGAATTATCTCCCTGTCATGAAACAGTTGCACAAAGGGATGAAGTTTCCGAGGAGATGAAAGTAAGTTCCGTGTCTAGACTTTGCTTTTGAATGCTTAAAAAATAAATGCTATGTCAATGGTTTATTATCAATGCATGCAGGCTATAGATGCTAAAATCCGTCAATGGGCAGTTGGGAAGAATGGAAACATCCGCTCTCTGCTTTCGACACTCCAATTTGTAAGTATTCTTCGCAATGCTAATCCCAACTGCAGTGTGCTTCTGTTGAAACAAAGGCTGGTACCTTACCATGTACGAGTCATGAGTTTCTAGAGCAGAAATAGTCGAAAAGACTAACTCCACTTGGCATTGAGGGCCGGCTGAAAATTCTGAGTTTCTAATATATACTTAGTCTGTCAGGTTCTTTGGCCTGGAAATGAATGGAAACCGGTAGCCCTTGTTGATTTAATAGAAACAAATGCTGTGAAGAGAGCATATCAGAAAGCTTTACTTCGCCTACATCCAGATAAGCTTCAGCAAAACAGTGCTGCTTCTAATAAAAAATACATAGCGGAAAAAGTTTTTGACCTTCTTCAGGTAATGTCACAGTTGGTAACTCTCTAAGCTGCAACAGACCAACCACTCGTCTTAAAGTAGAAACTAATTACAAAAAAGGAAAAAGAATCTGCCCTTTTCTCCTGTTGATGTTAGTTGATTTGAATTAAGATTAAGAAGCACAGTCATTCTATCTAATAGATTGAATCATTAATACACAACCAGAACTAATAAACAGGGAGTGGAACAAAAATAAAAAGCAATGCAAATTCTATTCAATGTCTTCGTGACTGTTAAATGAGTACAAGATGTAACATTGTGATGAATCTTTTTAAAAAATGGAAAAAGTCGTGCATTTTTCTGTAATATTTTCGAGTACACATGAAGAGTAGTTGTCTTATTTTCATGCAGGAAGCATGGGACCATTTCAATACTCTAGCACCTCTTTAACCAAGTAAGAAGGATGCATATGGTGTATATGGAGGCTATTCATTGGAAAACTCTCCTTTGTGCAGATGAAACTGAGGATTTGTTCAGATGAAGATATTATTTTCACAGGGCAAAAATTATACATTTGTTCATTCATGAAATAAATATAGCTAAATTGTAGGATAATAAGTGTGAAAACTCTCTCTTAGCTTTGTTTCCACAGAGTGCTGTAATTAGAGACCGCATAAGCATTACAAAGTTCTTACAGTTTTCATTTTCTGTGTAAAATTGGATGAGCATCTTTTATGAGGCATTCTTCTTCTTCTTCTTCACCTTCATTTTATGGGTATATTAATTTTCAGATTTAATTAAAATATTTTATTAAGAAATAAAAATGGTCAAACTTGTCGGATAAACCTTAAATTAGAGATACATAAAATGTTAATTGAATGAAGGCAATAATATTAATAATGTAAAAATAAATAAATATCTGTATTCAGCTCGTAAAAGTTTACCTATTTATTAATCGTATTTGTAAAATAATAAGAAAGTAATAAAAAAAAGGACGGAAAATTAATTTTAAAAAATAATCAACAGAAGCATTCTAAAAAAATATCAAACACTAACTATTAACTAACAATCCCAAAAGCTGTTATTTGTTGTTCAGCTTGCCATTATTACACAACACTAAAGCTATTTTCCCTTAATCGAAGGCAAGATTTTCATGAAGCCTATTAAAGACAACACCACAAGTAGCTGTACCTCTTCATTACAAAGCTGGCAATTTTTTTTAAAGTCAACATTTTCTTAATTTTTATTACAATAAACCATAACTTTGTGTGTTGTGTGTGTATATATAATATAATGACAAAAACTTGTGTGTTACGGTCTCACGAGTCGTATTTTGTGAGACAAATATCTTATTTGAGTCATCCATGAAAAATTATTACTTTTTATGCTAAGAATATTACTTTTTACTGTGAATATCGGGAAGGTTGATCCGTCTCACATATAAAGATTAGTGATACCGTCTAACAAGAAACCTATTCTAATATAATTGAAATTGTTTAAAACATTCAACCTATTTCTACTAAAAATTCAACGAAGGGCGCTATAAATTAGACAGACTGTATTTTACATGACAATATTACAAAATATTGAATGAGCGCTGTCAAATTTGGTGGACTCGAATCCAAAATTTAAAAAGAGAGAACATTGAGTTTTGGGATCTCACCGTGTAAATCTTGGGGAGAAATACCATGTGAGTCGGGGCCCTTTGGGGTATGGTAAATTTAACGTAGGACCATGTCACTATTTTTTCGTATTTGCAAGAGCATGGTTAACCTCGACAATTTCAAGAATTTTTCATCATTCGACTGGATTAATTCAAATTCTATTGAAGCACATGACCCAATGAAGGTTTCTTAAGAATAAACCTCGGTAAAAAAAATGTACATAATTTTGAGCAAATTTTCAGTTCCATATCTGCAGAAATCGACGAATGCTCAAAAAACAAAGAATCCCACAACGGTTAAAGAAAAAAAACTGGATTCTTTCTCTGGATTTCATTATGGTGTTTTCTCATTCATCGGCTTGTCATTTACTCTCTTATTTCACTGCTTTTGTCAGTGTAACTTTATTCTGGAGACCAGTGAACAAAGAGAGAGACTAAAGGAAGGGGGTAAAACAAGAAGGCTCGAATTTTATTCTTCCGGCTATTTGTGGTCAAAGACAAATAAAAAGGCATTTTAAAAAAATTATAAATAAAAAGCAGACAAATAATTGTTTTGTGTTGCGTCAGTTTCTCCTTTAACTTCCAAAACTTGGGGTCTCTTCATATATAATTCTCTCTACTTTTTTTTTCTTCTTTTACCTTTTAGTACTAGACTAACTAGCTTCTGGTACTACAATTTGTTTAGGATCAAGGGGTGATTTTGTTAGTGATTTCAAGGAGTTTGTTTGCGTTCCGCAGGGGTTCTTTTACCTGGGATTTGACAGAAAACAAGGAATGTGCGCTATTAATTTAGGGAGAGAAAGAGACGCTTGTGCTAATTAACCAATCTCCAGGTGCTCGCACTCATTCTCACACAGTAAAATTACATTCTTTTGTACAGAGCTTTAATTCAATGTCTGTAGAAGCTGAAAGGTGAATTTTCAGCCAGCCCACCAATGCCATTTCCACTTAAATCTGTGAGTGTCTCTTCTTGAAGCTTTGTTTTTCTTGTTCTTGATTTCTGTTATTTAGGCACAAGTTTGGTTTTTTTTTTCCTCTCCTTAATAAAGGGACAGTTCATTTCCCCCTTTTGGTTGCGTAATTAGGCTGAATTCTGTGGTCATTGGTTGAGCGCTGATCTGCTTTTTCAAGAACTTGTTGAATGTGCTGTTTCTTGATTTTTATTTTGTACTTTGCGGCAAAGGCTCAAAGTAGAGAACAAGATCTGATAAGATTATGGGCTCGTTAGAAAATCTGAATCTGATTTCAGAACTTCTGGTCGGTTTCTTGGACTAAAGTCACTAAATGCAGGGATCTCTGCTCAAAATTCTGTTGATTTATTTTACTTTATTCTGTATTCAGTATTATGAAGGCTTGGGAAACATCCTATGTGTTTTAAGAGATTTTATGTTTTAGACTGTGAAATTCAAGAAGGTTCCCCGAAGCACTTTTCCACAAAAATGGTAATATTTTCTGTTTAGAAAATATATTTCTTCCACTATTTGATGATTTTGTAACCAATTCTATGGTTATATTAAATTTGTATTTAAATTTACATGCCTTGTCCCTCTTATTCTGCTTTGAACTGCGTAACTTGCCTGTAAACTGCTTTATCTTGTTGCTGACCATTAACCGATTAATAAAATTATTTCTTAATTCTTTATTTCATAGTTTAAATGTGGGTGTACTTATTTTCTAGTTCATGCTGACATGATAAAACTGTAGAACATAGTATGCCAGAACATGTAAGGCATATGTTTTAAACTTTCAGATCCGGTTTTTCTTCTCTTTCCTTTTGGTTGATACTTTGTCATCAAGTTCTTTTTTCTATCACATCTGTTTCATGATTTTCGAGGAGTTGATTGAAGAATGGAACCACAATCCAACTCCTATAAGGCAATATGATAATGATCTTTGAACTTCTTAAGTTATACATGCCTCATCGTTCTCACCGCGTTAGAACCAATTTCAGCTGATGGCTATTTTAGTTAACATTTGGCTGGAAAATGTCAAATATTTACCTTATATCAGATTCAAGATTTATATAATCAACAATTATAGTAGTTGAACTATTAGTGGCTTCCCACTCCCGTCAATGTTGACTTTCAGAAGTTGAAATTCACGTCAAATATTAATTTTCTGAAGTTTCTCCTTTTGCCATCTACTTGAGAAGTTTTATACTAATATTTCTCCCACAGAGAAATTTCTTTTCTTGTTGGAATTTATAGCTCCGAACCCTTTGTCCTGGGTCAACTAGGTCTAACTGATATGTCACGGATCATATTAGAAAAGGCAAGGTTTTTTGGGGTTTTGTAGCTTCTTGAAATTGATTATCCATTTAAAAAAATATAATCAGAAGCATCAGTATGCAATACATTTGGCAGATTCGATGACGAAAAGGTGTTATAGTTTATCTGTATCTGAAAGTGTTACCTTGAGCAGATAACTACTATCTGGTAACAGACAAACATAGAGTACCCAATTCTATGTGATTTTCAAGTCATAAGAATCGGATTCATGTGATCTTCAAGTAATTGTTTCAATGTGTCTGAGATCGCAGTAGAAGCAGCTATACTGAGATGCATCGACAATATGAGTTGTAGATGAGAGGTTTATTGTTAGTTTATGTCTCTATTCGTCACCTGCGAAAGAAATTTCTTCCAGTCGATAGATGATTTGTTTTATACTGGAAATTGAGAGAAAATTAAATGACGGTTAAAACCAGTGAGAAAAAGAATCTACCCTATTTTAATTTTTTTTACTTTTGTTCAGCTACCCAGTGCGTTTGCATTACCTTGAGAAACCTGAGTATTCACCTAAGCTGTTGCTTCTTAACTTTGTACTTTCATGTTTTACCCAGATGCTATAGGGTCTTGTTTGGTGTTCAGTTGCCCTGTAGATACATCATGACATTGGGGTCGAAGAATGGGTGGAAATCCATATTGCCCCTCCATGTTTCTGCGAAATCAGCTCAGCGTTTCTGTTTGTTTTCGAAAGTGAAGTCAGATGATGATGGTGCCAAAAATACACCTGTTTATCTAAATGTGTACGACTTGACACCCATGAATGGCTATGTTTACTGGGCTGGCCTTGGCATTTTCCACTCTGGAGTAGAAGGTAGCTTTCATTGCATAACTTTTGTGACTACTTGTTTCTGGTTCTTATTTCTCATTTACCTTGTGTAACTTTGTTTAATTCACAATTTAGGATTATAATGTTTTGTTAAGTGAGTGTGTGAAAAGTTTGTAAATCCTTGATCACTCTGCAAAGAATCAACCTTTTTGTGTGCTTTACAGTTCATGGTGTAGAGTATGCTTTTGGTGCTCACGACTATTCATCGAGTGGTGTCTTTGAAGTTGAGCCTCGACAATGCCCTGGATTTAAGTTCAGGAAGTCCATATTCATTGGTACTACATCATTGGATTCTTCTCAGGTTCGAGAGTTCATGGAACGCCAAGCTGCAAGTTACAATGGTGACTCATATCACTTGATTGTAAAGAACTGCAACCATTTTTGCAAAGACATATGTTACAAGTTGACAGGGAAAAGAATTCCAAAATGGGTAAATCGACTTGCGAAATTAGGTATTTTTTTCGTACATCACTTGAGTGATGTTGTTCAATCATCAATGCTGTGTTCTAGTACATATTTGGCTAATATTGTTCTATCAAAGCCAGGTTCGATGTTCAACTGCGTACTACCTGAAGCCCTTAAAATTACAGCCGTGCAACATGATCTCAAATACCAAGCATTTGACGACAACGAGAAGAGAAGGCTGAGAAGTACTTTCAGTTGTCTCTCATCCATCTCGTCGAGGCAAAGACAGTTGTCTACTTCGTCATTGCTACTACAATCTCCTTTAAAAGGATGCTTACCACCTTGGGAATTGAAAAGGTCTTCAAATGGTTCGATCAAGGAAAGGTAAGAGGAGTGATGGCTTTGTACCGTTTCCTTGCTTTCGAAATATCTGAAGAGTTACAATATGGGTTAGTTTCTTGAGATTGTTGATGTTTTCTGTGTTACATTCAAGAAAAAATGTAGCAAAAATGTGATCTTGGAGGGAATATTGTGTGAATCATGGTGCGTTCTTTTGTCCCCCTCCCTCCTTTGTGATTATTTCCAGTATTCCATCCATCTTTACTGAGTATTCTTGTGTTAGCAGTATATGCTGTAAATCTGACCAACTCCAAACAAAGTATCATTAATCATGCTTGTGCTGTTCATTTGCCGCTTTCTGTTCTTTGCATGATTTTGTTTCGACTTTAAACGGGAAATACACTGATTCAGTCTAAAAGCATAAAATTTGCCAGAAAACCACATCAGAAACTGCTACTGCTAAGATAATAGACAATCAAAAAACGTGCGTTTATGCTCAATCTATCTGCATAATGGGTAGCGTATGCTACGTTCCTCAAAGAATCGGCAATCTCAAACTTATAATTGTGCTAAAAAGAAATACAAATCCCCCTTAAGGCTTCAAGACTATTTCTGATGCAGGAATTTGAGAATAACTCGTGACCACAAGAAATGGGGGATCTTTATTAGAATATTGGTGCCAACTAATACAAAAACAAAAAAAAAAAAAAAAAGAAATTCACATTCCGGTTCCCTCACTTATGATTTGAATTTCAAACTGTCAGCAAGAAACCCAATTCTTGTGAGAACTAATAAGAGCCGACAGCAGGCCAGCGGCTGATACCAGAACCGGCGATGAAAGCCTGCCTCCGCCATCTCTAATATCAGCCAAAGACATCAACCCATCAGCAAAATCTTGGATCACAGAAAGCCTCTTCATCAGCTTCTTCTCCCTCAATTTTCTAAGCTTTCCCTGCTCCTCCCCACATGCAATACCCCTCAACATCGCCAAATTAATGCTTGTCACCAAACACTTCTCCTCCGCATCAAGCGTCCGCAATTCTCGCACTTTCAAGCTTATACTACCAAAATACCCCACAAATTCGCACCAGGCACTCCATTTCTGCAATGCGGGCAAGTGCCTCTTATCAATTAACCCTGCTTTTCCCAACCACACGAACTGTTCGATGAAATAATACAAGCCCTCACCACCATATGCGATAACGTAAAGAATCAAGTTCAAGCAAGTAGTGAAACGGGTCGAACGCAAAGCGTTGACATCTTGAACGAATTTGCCCAAACGAAACGCCTTGCGGCTTATGCCTACGCTCGATTCGAAGGATCCGAGGCGAGTGATGAGAGGATTGTTGCGTGAGGATGGATGAGGCGAGGATGATCTTGGTGGCGTAACGCGAGATTTTGAGCAATTTGTCGACCCCATCTCGCTTGGCTAAGTAGATTTCGAGATGGGTCAAGAAATCTCTGTTGCTTGAGCTAGGCTTCACTGGGATTATAGGGTTTTGAGGGTGAGGATTTGGAGCTGGAGATTCGGATTCCATGAGAAGAAGAAATTGGAAGAACTTTTGAGGAGAAATCAATCAGCTCTGAATCCCAACGAGCCCTTGAACAGTTAATCTACTTGATATGTGTGCCAATGGTTCTTTGTACAAACTGTGTCGGGTGGGTTTGTTTGATCAGGTGTAACAATAATATTATTCAAAAATTGTTTAATTTGAATTTGGATTAATCCGAAAATATTCAATCCGAACTTAAATCAATCTGATTAACCCGATTTTGAATTTTTTTAAATAAAATTCAAAAATAATAACAATATTATTATTATTTTAATTTAAACAAATAATAAAATATCTCTAATGTATATTATTTAAATTTAAAAGTTTAATGGTAGAAAAATAAAATATATTTATTAAATCAAATAAATAATTGTTTAAGAAAATAAAATAAATTCAAAATAAATATTAAATTATGAAAATTTATTATAAAAATATACAATAATTTTATTTCGGACATACAATATATAAAAATGTAGGCAATATTTATTAAATATATTTTAAAAAAATAAAATTTTTGGGTCAACTCCAACCCGATCATTTTTTTCGGGTCAGCTATCGGGTCCAACCTGATCTGACCCAAATCCGAAAACCTCAACCTCAAACCTGATTTTTTTCGAGTTGATGATTCGTGTCTAATTTTGACATCTCTAATTTGTACTAGTTAAATTGAGCATTTGAAATTTTTACAAAATTATTTTTATATAATAATAACATCATTCAATTTTTTAAACTTCATTATTAAATTTTGTGAAATATGTCTAAATATATCAGCTTTAGACAGAACCCAAGGCAAATATGTTTCAAATAGAGTGAAAAAGAACAATCATGCATCAAGCACTGCATGTGACAAAATCCATTGAAAGCTCTAGAATATATAAAAAAAAAATCAAACCAAATATTTAAAGATGATAAGAAGGATATGCCCCTAACCCTGCATCCAGACCAGACAGCAAAGCTTATACGCAAAATTGTCAAAAAATGTTGGCCACAGTTACTTTAATATATGAATAAACAAATGAAGCAAAATAAATTAAATTAAAGTAAATATTAAAAGGAGACAATGAGGAAAAAATCAAAGAGAGAAGGCATGAAAAAAAGGGTTATAACTTATAATTTATAAAGGTCTATTTATTCAGATAAGAAAGAAGCATCAATTCAGAGAATATTCTGTCTTCACATCTATTTTCTTGGAGTATGTATACTAATGGAGTAAAAGATGAAAAAAGTGAGATTTAAATCATAAAAGTTTCCCAAATAATGTTCGATAGTAACCCCACATATAAAATGGTTCTCATTTGCCTAGGTATTATTGATATTATATGCAGGATCCAACTCAAAAATTATAAAGAAAATAGAGTGTCAGTGTGATATTTCGAAACCAGCACTTGCATTTTAAAACAATATGATATAGGGAAGTTTAAAAAATAGCATAATCATTCATTCCAGCCACATACCATTGATTAATTATATATATAAAAAAAACATCAGACCGAGCAACTGTGGATCAATCCACCAGTCTACAACAAATAACATAGTTCTTGATCACAATAATGTTTGTAAATAGGCCCCAAATCAATTAATATGGGAAAAATAATTACTAAAAATTGGAAAATAGATTAAAAGAGGTGAACAGAAGACAACTGAAAAAACAATCCAATCTAGAAACAGAAACTCATTCAAGCTTCAATCCCTTTGCAATGACTAACTTTTCTTATTTCCAACTCGTCATCTTTCACAATGGATGTGTACTTCTGCAGAAATGCTAATCTGCTTTTGCATGCTCATAGTTACACAGGAAGAATGACCCAATGCCGAATTTGAGAGTTTTTAGCCCATGATTTAATTTCGCATATTCCCACTACCTAGTGTGAGCTCAAGATCATCCATTCCAACCTCGTGAATCATCTCCCCTTCCCATGGCTTCACCGCCATATTCACCAACCCAAAATCTATGCCCTTTCCCTTGTCTGATGTGCCATCCTTGGAAGGAACTTGTCGAGCAGCAGGCTTCACAAGGTTAAAAGTTGGCGAAGTTGGAACAACATTGACTGCATTACCATATGCTTGAAAATTCATCCATTTCAAGGAATCTATAGTCGAGGTGTCTGAGAACTCATCGCACTCGGGTATAGTAGCTGGTGTAAAACGATGAGCACGAGTTGGACTGGCTGGGGCGGATGCAGCAAAGAAAGGGATATTAAATGCAGACATGGATTCTTTAGCAAGAGTTTCCAAAGTGAGAGTTTGTTTTGGGATTCTTGTGGGGGAGGAAAGAGGTGGGGTGACGGGAGCACTGTTTGATATTCGGAGAGATGGAAGAGCAGTAGGGAGTGAATTAAGGAGGTATGCGAATGGGTGAGGAGGAGCATTGGCATCATGGCGAGACGGGCTGGGGAATGAGGAGGAAGATGGGCTCGGCTGATACGAAGGAATCGGACTAGCAAAATATGAAGACGGAGGGCTTGGATTTCTTGAAGAACACGGGGTAATATTAGTTGAGGTCCCTCCTATTTCCATTGGACATGGCTTGCATCCCTGTACATAATTGACGCATAAACTCAGATTCTCCAGCAATCTACAATTCAACGAACTTCACAGAGAAAAAAGACCATACAAGGGAGAGTACACTTGATGCAAATGAGGCAGTACAGAAAAATCCGATTATAGTTTAATGAAGTTTTTCTCCAAAAATATTCTTGAAAGTATAATTAGCTATCAAAATCTCAAGAAAGTGACAAGATTAATTTTTTCGGCTGAATTTAAAAAAAAAATCAGAAACAAAGGGAAATGCAACAAAAATGAGAATAGCAGATCAGGATAGAACTTTAATTTTTTCTCATGTAAATTCTAAAAACAGTGGATTACAGATACTGAACAAGTTGATCCACTTCTAAAAATGCATATCCCCTTTCAGATTAATAGGAAGAAAAAGTAGGAAAATAGCTAGAAACAACAATAAAGAAAACACCAGCCATGATCCGAACTGGAACATATCTTGAACTCATAGATCCACACAAATCCAAGAATACCCCATTGCCAAAACTTAAAAATCACCTTCAATAGGAAAGATCCCAAAAATAAAATCAGCACCCCAGACTCCAAAAAAGAAAATAAGTTACGTTACCTTGCGATAAGTAGTGCCATCGGGCTCAACGATCCAACCAGCTTCAGCACAAAGAGCTTTCAGCACTTCATTGTTGTCACAGTGCTTAGGCAGATTATAATTCCCCTGCGCCCTTAACCCCGAATAAATCTTGGCCGCAATTGCTCTCCTCCGCCTCTCTCTTCTCCTGTTATTCTCTCTTTCTCTCCAAGATGGCTTCCTCCTCCCCGCTCCATCACCTCCACCGCCGGCATCCCCGCAGCCTCCGCCACTTCCACCGGCTCCCCCAGCTGCCGACGACGAAGCCGTCGATCCTCCGGCTTCCCACATCATTTTCAGGGATTCTCGTTTCCAAAATGCAGCCTTTTCTCTCTGTGATTATATATAAACCTGCGTGCTTATATAATAATTGGAGGATTGTAGTAGGCTAGACTGTAGAGTACTCACGAGGAGTACGCTTCTTCCCCGAGTGTGGAAGAATCTGTGTGTTTCTGTGTTAAAGGGTTTCTATTATATTAAACTAAATTAATAAATATACAAATAATAATAATAATAATAAGAGCAAGTTTAAACTGTAAATAAATGAAGTCTACTAAAACTTTTGGCGAAAAATAATGGCAAAAACTCGTGTGATCATCCATGAAAAAATATTACTTTTTATGCTAAGAATATTATTTTTTACTGTGAATATCGATAGGGTTGACCCGTCTCATAGATAAAGATTCGTGAGATCGTATCAGAATATACTAAAAAAATAATATATCTGCAATTCGGTTTCACCTGGTGGGGCCAGCCCCTCAATATTATTTTCTTATATTTATAATTAAGTTTTATTTAACAAAAAGATTGATTATATATATATATATATTTAACAACAAAAGAGTTTAAATAATATTATTTAGTTTTAGCATACTTATGATTTAATAAACGATGAAAAAAAGCACAATTTTTTTTATAAGATCGTCTTATTGGCTAATTTGTGAGAAATATGTCTAATTCGATCCGATTTATGATAAATATTATTTTTATTTTAAAAATATTATTATTTTTATTCCGATTTATGATAAATATTATTTTTATTTTAAAAATATTATTATTTTTATTATAATATAAATCAAATAAATCCATCTGACCAACATAAATTTATAACGTACTATTCAGGTTATTTGATTTTATTTATTGTTTTTATTATAAATATTCTCGCGATAAATCTTACTCAATTATCATGCTGTTGCAAAAGAGGTTTAGTACAGCGTCGGACCAGAAGAGTTGTCTCCTCGATTATTGAACTGGTCAACAAACTAATGGAATCCTTCCACGTCATCCATGTGATCCCACATCCTTGTTGTATTTGTCGTCCCTATCCCCAACTTGAGTAAGTGAGACGGTTTCACAAATCTTTATCTGTAAGACGGGTCAACTATATCGATATTCACAATAAAAAGTAATACTCTTAGTATAAAAAGTAATATTTTTTCATGTATGACCCAAATAAGAAATTCATCTCACAAAATACAACCCGTTAGACCGTCTTACACAAATTTTTCTCAACTTTCTATATTCACGCCATAAAATAAGTTTATACACTAATAAATAATTCATGGTTAAACTTACTCTTTGATTTATTATGGCCAGGGGCGGAGCCACATTAACTTTCAGCTTGGGTGGTCCAAAAAAATTTTAAAAATTTAAATAAATTTTTGTATAATTTTGGATAAATTTGATATTAGCTCAAGTAGATCAATTTAAAATATTAAAGAATTTTAGATTTTAAAATCCTAGCCCGGGTGGAATCGGATTCCTAGCTTCCACCACTGATTATGACTGTGCTGTCTCATGGTAGGTTCTAATCATGCATACCTCTGTAGGAGTACTTATGATTGAAATTTGAAATGGAGTTTCAAAATTCGATCTATTGATCATACTATCCACATAATTCGTAGTGGAATTATGATTTTTCAATGCATAAATATCTTAGATCAAGTTAAAAGATATATTTTAACCGTCTTGATTTTTCTAAAATAAAACAAGTATTTTTTTATGTTGTGTAATAAAACGTCTTATGCTATTAAAACTATAGAAGTGTTATAAATTTTTAACGAAGATTTGACTGGCATTCTTCATCAAATTTGTGGGAAAAAAATTCCAAATAATAAATGTAGGTTTATATATTTTGTCGGGGGAAAAAAACACAGTACACGAATAGTGGCGTTGGAACAAAAAGACAAAAGAAACAATGGAAGGGGCAACCAAAGCAAGAGGACAATTTGCATTTCGATGTTGGTGTTCCTATTGGAAGAGCACTTGAGATTTACAACCAATAATGGGAAAACGCTAACATGCATGCATATCAACTATCACTTCTTGGCCTCACGGTCAAATCTTTCGCGATCACATCCCCACATGCCTTCCAACCGTAGCATGTACAAATGCTACTAAATATGCATAGCTTAAAGTTCGAAGTTCACAGTAATTTTGAGCAACAAACTCTCTTAATAGATAAATCTCGTTCACGAGCTGACGATAACCCCTCTCATATAAAAATCGATCCTAGGGCATTTATCTAGAGACGATCCGAAAGGAGGCGACGGTTTTCTTATGGGATTCCTTAATCCGTCCACGGGGACATGGCATAAAGGAGAGATTTTGAAAGCTCATTAATAATTTCCAATGGAAGAAAATGAAAGAGTTATCTCAAGATAGTATCACGTTTGATGATGTTGAGCTGATGATGAACCAGGTATTGGGACAGCATATATACCTACTTACTACAGTACAAAAGACACAAACTATGAACCTAAGAATTAAGATGCACGGAGGCAAATCGACTTCAATTCGAAAAAAGTTTTAATCCTAAGAGTTTTTGCACAACGAATCATCCATATGAAGTTACAGAAGCATAAAAACACCTTTCAGCATTCAGTTACATGGATACCAGCGAATCTTTAAACAGGTTCAAGTTTTTGTGGCGGAAAGACTGAACATAGACATGCAGCCACAAGTACAGACTTCTATGATCTTACCAATTTTGCAAATAAATTGGTATCTGATATGATCTTCACGTGCTATATGCAGCGAGGGAACAAAGTTTGTCCAACGTAACCACCGATCATTGCCCTCCTAACATTAGACGCAAATAATTTTGGGTTGTCTCTCAAAACCGCAGCAGCTTCATGATTTAGAGGATCCTCGTAATTGGGTTCCTGCAAATACATGGTTTTTGGTCAAAAAACAAATAAAAATTAAGCCTTAAAAAACAAAAAAAAATTGAGCAACAAGAGGGACGAGAGTACCGTGAAAAGGTGATACAGCCCATAGATGATCGTGTTTATGTTCAGCACAGGTTTCCAGTCTTCTCGAAGAATGTTTAGACATACATTTCCTTCTAAGTCGATATTAGGATGGTAAAGCTGCATAAACACAATTAATCAGCGACAAAGCTTTATTTAGATACATGATGTAATAGATAAAATAAACCTTTCTTTACCTTTGTTTTGCACTTAACCTTTGGCGCTTCATGAGGATATATGGGAGAAATTTGGAAGGAAAAAATAAACACCCCACCCCTGAAACACATCGCACTAATATCAATGGTTGTAGAACAAATTAATAAGGCGTAAATTAGTAGGATAGTACCCTCCAAGGGGCCTATAAATGAGTTTGAATTGCCATAGTCAAGGATCCCCGATTAAATAGAAAAATTAGAAGAGTCTAACTGATAATATCCTTCATCAGGGCGAATGGTGACTTCAAAGTTCATCAGGTCATCCTTGCCATTGGGAAATGATATGCTACATGTGTTCGGCAGATTTAGTTCGCTGATATCTATATCAAATAGAGAAGAACAAAGTTAGAGTCGGAGGATAATGACAAAGGAAGTCTCAGAAGAAATGCAGAAAAATTCGAAATAAATTGTTTAGCACATGATGTGTGCATCAAGGAACGACGACTTTGAAATATCCTCTATGGGAAGGTGAACCACTATGGGTGTGGGCGTGAATGGGAAAGAGCAAAAATTTCTATGAAAAATCCATCCAAATAGTTTAATTGGAAATGGCCATTTAGAGTTAGTTCTCCACTGACAAAACAGCAGGATAAACAGCAAGCTGAAATGAGCTGTGAAATAGAGCATGTTAGGAGATAAAATTTTCATGCTGAAAAAAATGGCACGGGAAGAAATAATAGCTGCTGACAAGCTGAATTCTCTTTAAATATTAATTTATTTGAAGTACTACATGCCATTAACGGAAACAAAAACCGAATGAATAAGCATCAAAGAACCTTATGTGAATTTTGACCAACAGTTAAATGTTAAAATAGAATAGATCCACCATGAAGTTGCCGACAACCCATAACTTCTCTCCTTACTCAGTACTTGTTCTTTCAAATGCAACTTCAGGTGTTACATTTGAAACTTTCAAAAAGTTCACAGTTTAATGTACCTGGAATATCAGTAAACAGGTTAAATATGTGTGGAGTTTTTCTACCTTCTCACATTATTTTGGTCAAACTATTAAAAATAAAACAATAATAGTCATGAAAGAATCCTAGAAACCAAAAAGATATAAAAAGTCATAGGTATCCATTCATTTGAAGAAACAAAACAGATTATCATATTCATTCCTCATTCATCGCTGAAGGATAAAAGAAACCTTTGTGAAGCCGTAATTCACCAGCACTTTGCTTTTTCATGGGAGGCCCCCCACTGGAATTTTCAGCAAGTTCCCTTTGCTTTTCCTTTACTTTGAACAACTTGATCATGGTCCCTAAATGTATAATATACATATGCAATAAAAAAATAATGTTAAGAAGTATGGATATGAAATTAAAGATGTAAAAGATACGTATAACAAAGAAAAATGAACTGTGGGCACGAAGTAGTTGTCAACCACTGATCTTAGTTTGAAACACTTCTTTTTAAAAAATTCAATCCACAGGGTCCGAGTTTCACATCTCCGAGATACGAAAAATAAAGAATGAAGGTTACAGCGGTGTCACTAAAAACCAGGACAACAAACATGAGAGTTAAATAAACTCTAGATTTACCAGAAGGCAATTTAATAGGATATACCATAGACTAAAAGACCAAGTAAGATGATCTTGGCTTTATTGCTTCCATGGATACGATTAATGAGCATAGAGGTAATATCAATCATTTCACTTTAAAAAACTCCTTTCTGGGACAATAATTCAATATACCCAAACTGGCTAGTTTTGTATTAAAATAATTAACTAATAATCGTCATTACTATCCACTATGATAAAATTGAAGATAAAAAAGGGTGGACAAAAGAAATGAGAAACATAGAGCGGTCAAGTAGAAATAGAGAAGTGATCAAATAACATAAGCAACACCTACAACAAACAATCAGTTTATTTACAGAAAAGTGAAGAGATCATAACTATAGAACGAGGATTTTAATGGTCTAAATCAAAATCCTCGTTCATGTTTCAGCCACACTAGGTCATACAGATACGGGAGACTATATATTAATTTTGTAAGACTGTTGAATTACAATGGAAACTAAAAGCCCCAAGCATTTTCGAAGAATAAGAAATAATATTTATAAAATATTTAAATGAATAACAAGCAGTTATGCTGAAGCAAGAATAAAATCTAAACTTAATTCAAATGATCAAAAGCCAGCCATTAATTTTGAAATTCTACAATCTCCTTGCTTTATAGGTAATACTTCTAAACTGCATGATGCTGAAATTCAAATTACCCATTACTTTCATGAATCATGAAGCCATGATCTCAAGTAAAGCTAGAGGTAAATTTCGATCAACGGAATATCAATTAAATATATTCTGTTAAACATCAAAATAGCTTTTGCGACTAGACTTCAGAAAGATAACACCATAATTGTAAAAACTACTTTTTTCCAGAGAACTCGCTTGGTCTAACCATAGTTCTATGCTTTAACAATACTCTTAAGTTGCAGACAAGGAAATACATACCTAAAACTAACATCCAAGGTGTATCTTACATCTATTGATGGTAATTAGACACTAAAGATCAATGAAATATAAATATATTTCCCACAAGGGACTCGTGGCACTAATACCTAACTTGAAACATCTTTACCGAGAGCTCATGTTGGTAGCCAACAAAAATTATGTACTGTAATCTGAAAAACTCAAAATCTAAATAACTCGATTTAACGCAGTCAGAGCTAACAACAAAACCATCTCCTGAGGAACCATATGGAGCTAAAACTAAGCACAGACAACGCGTATAAAGTAATCTTAACAAGTAATCAGATGGGAGATCGAAACTATACCTGTCGAGGTAAAAATTCGAAAAAATTAAAGCTTCGTTCAGCTTGGGGATTTGAGATTTCAAGAGAGCTCTCTCGGAATGGAGCCTTGTAGAGAGAGATAAACCGAGTGTTTATATACAGCTGCCAAAACGTGACGTGATCATGTTATTCACCAGTTTTGCTTCTTTTATCTAAAAGCGTGTTTGCGACATTACGTGTTCTGTGAAAGTTTGTAAAAATATATAACGCCGTTGCCGGGGATCGAACCCGGGTCACCCGCGTGACAGGCGGGAATACTCACCACTATACTACAACGACTTGATGTATGAATTTTAAGATAAAACTCTTTTAATACTTAATAATATATAATTTTTATTCGTTATTGGTTATTGAACCAACGATAAGAGTCAATTTTACTTTCGATAACCATAAAAAACTTTAAGCTGTGTTTAGATAAAATGATTTTTATGGATTTAAATTTATTTTTATTGCCTAGCTAATTTATTTAAAAAATTCAAATTCATTTCACTAATTATTTACACTATATTTATATAACTCACAAAGAATTTTAAAAAAATTCTTACGATATCGGACACATTTGAAATTCATTGAGATATATATATATATACATTTGAAATTTATTGATATATATATATATATATATATATATATATAATTATTATGCAATATATATATATATAATTATTATGCAAATAAATAAGTTGAATATGGATTTGAATTTCTTCAATAA
The DNA here is from genome assembly GCF_025594145.1 of Primulina tabacum. Lineage (NCBI taxonomy): Eukaryota > Viridiplantae > Streptophyta > Magnoliopsida > Lamiales > Gesneriaceae > Primulina > Primulina tabacum. The sequence continues at coordinate 36,851,304 of NC_134563.1, forward strand.
ATTTGAATTAAGGATTTCAAATAACTAAATACATCTATTGTTGAAATATTAATATATTGATAAAATATAAAGTCGTGAAAATAGTGGGAACGTCAAATGTCTCCGGATGCATGATCCCATTATCATGCCAAGTGTCAAACATTTGACCAGTTTGAATTTAAATTATACTTTGACTGTTATATATATGTTGATAATTAATTACAAGATTAGGATTTAACCAAATAACTGCGAATATAATAAAACTATTTAATTGAAATAAAATAGACATTTGTTTAATAATTATGCTTAAACTAGATATTAACTGAAAATTAGAAATTGTATGTTCTTCCAATGTGTAAATTAAATTTTTTAATCGGATTAATGGGTAAATACCAACAAAAATAATAAAAGAATTCTTGAACTTTCTAAACAATTATAAACGCGTTCCTACCAATGACATTGTCTAGGCCCTACGGATATCGTGAATTGTTGTTTTTATATGCTCAAAATTTTAAAATTATAAAAAGGTACATAATTTTTAGGATAGGTTGTTGTGAAAGGTCTCACGAATCTTTATCTATAAAATGGATAAACATATTCACGATAAAAAGTAATACTCTTAGCATAAAAAATAATATTTTTTTATGGATGACTCAATAAGAGATCGATCTCACGAAATACTGCTCCTCAGACCTCACATAAGTTTTTATCTAATTTTTGTTGTTTTTATTTTTGAACCCAAAAAAAAATCGATTGAAATGCTCCGTCAATACTGAGAGAATGGCGTCAGCGGGCGGGCGGGCGAGTGCGTCAGCAAACCCATCGAGTTTGCGACTTCTTCGAAGAAAGGTTGGCTCTGACTCAAATGTGGGCTCCTTTATCAGGGGAGATGGAATCTTCACCTTTATCTTCGTACTCTGCGTAATCCAGCCACTAGTGAAGTGCCACGTACGAGAACAAATGGGAGAAGGAACTTTATTCATTGTCTCGCCACTGATGGCAGCATGTGAGCTTATCAAAACCCCGAAGCAGCCCCCTATAAATAGACCTGTTTATCCCAGATTCTTTCTTTATAAACCTAAGTTTGAATAGAGTTGAGTTGGTCCAACTCACGAAGTGAAGCAGAGAGGACTTCACTTCGGGTATTCGGAAAAGGTTCCCATTTTATTCATCTTGGTTTTGATAGTTCTTTGGCTATTGATTGTTGGGTCGTTACCAAATTTGGAAATTGATGCTCTATTTTATCGGTGTTGATTTGATGTTTGATTGATCGTTTTGTGTTTTAGATGAAGGGGTTGAAATTTCGTTCTGGCTTTTATGGCACATAATATTCTTGAATGAATTCTACGTCTATTTACTACAGTTTCAGCGGAAAAAAATTATTTTTCAAATTGTGGATACTTTAAGGCCGAAGATACTTTCAGTTTGATCAACTCGAATTCGTGTACTTTTCTTGATTCTTATATGATCCAGAATCCATTCCCTTTAGTTGTTAGACTTGATCAACTAGATCAAGAGTCGATTTGTCGGTTTATCGCTTATTCTTATTAAACTAGACTATGCATCATGCCTTTGTAGCATTTGGATTCCCATGTGTCCTCCAGCGCAGCCATCCTCTTCTCCTGCTGAAATTGGTTTCTACTGGAGTGATGAGCAAATATTTTTGTTCCTGGATGAATACACACACGGAGCCCGTCTCCCAGAGAACGTGCTGGCAGGTTCAAGCCCTTACCTGTACTGGCCCTCGAATTTACCAGGTTAACTTCGATTTTCATTTACTTATGGACTTTAGATCTGGATGACCCTAATGATATTATCAGTGGATACTACTGGCTCAATTCCGCGCAACTCGATACTCAGTTATATATATGACTAATGGTTTTTTTTTTTTGTGTGTGATTGATTTGGTGTCTCTATCATATATACACATTCAGGATTGATCAAAGTATGTCGTATACAATCATATGGATCGAGGTCTTTGAGTTGATTTGTTTTTGTAGTGAGCTCAATGTTAAGTAATGATATTGCCTCGTAGAGATCCGTGGACTGTACATACTTACTTACTGCTCTAAAGTTAAACTCGCTCGCTTCAATCTGTGTCGGGTACTTGCAGAAGGGATTTGGTACTTAGTACACTCGAATGAGAAAAAAGAATCAGGTTTTCGGATTCTGGAAGCCCAAAGGACGAGCTTGTAAGATATACTCGAACTCTGTGATAAATGGATGGCGCTCTACTTTAGAATATTACGAAGGTAAAGCCCATGATGCTGCTCAAACAACAGATTGGGTTATGCAAGAGTATAGCATTACTCAGAAGGAAATATCGGGTGAAAAAAATAACCCAAAGGTAGCTACCGCATTAAAAAAAAGGATGCATATTTTTATGATGTCGTTTAGTTATATATAAGCCAACCCGCAAATCACTTTGTTAGTTTGGTTGGTCATTTTGCAGGAGCCAACATCACTTTGTAGAGTTTTCCTCTGCAACGGGAGTAGTCACATAAACGGGGCACACACCAAAGGCGAATCAGAGGATATTAGTTTAAGGGCATCAGTTATTCCAAAAACTAATAATACCTCAGAGCAAGATTCTAAAAGTGAATCTAAGGTGGCAGATTTACATTTGCTGTGGGTTATATTTGATATAAACTGGATTCTTTTCTTAATGAACCCCTTTCCTCTTTGCTCTTTGTTTTATTTTGTATTTTGTAGAAAAACTCTTCTCCACGAGAAATTGTGGACTTCAAATGTTTCATGACTGGAGACTACTTGGAAGTGGATGATTTAGAAGACCCTGAATCACATTCTTCGAGTTCACAGAACTCAAGCTGTCCTAGCAAGTTATCAGATGAATGTTTTGATTGGATGGCCTTATTAGATGAACTTGAGGAAGGGGATGTTGCTGATTCACAGGGAAAGTATTGGAGTTCTAGATACAGTATCACCACGTCAGTTAAATCAAATGATGTAATTATGGTTCATCCCTCATCAGGTATGTCAGTATCTCCGACGTTGCTACTTTGAAGTCCACATACACTCATGACAAACTCCAGCACGAGAGTGAGGGGGTGTTATCACCTTGTAAGATTAAAAAAAAAACCAAAAATTTCATGTATGATTTTCTACAAGCTAAAGGTCTCACCCCCGTGAAATCTGTTTAGTTGGCCATCTCGCTCCTCCCTCTCTGGAATTCCTGTAAAGGCCTCAGTTGCACTGTTGTATAGATTTTGGCAAACTTGAGATACTTCACCCAACGAGATATGCAAGAATCACAAAGTTTTGGCATATAAAGTAGTAGCTTAGTTACTCATAAAGCTTACTTCTTTCACTTGAATATCTACCTAGGACCTATATTCACTGGAGCTGCAAGTACTTCCAAAAATGAACCATTAACAGATGAAGCACATGCTAGAGCAGTCTACAAAAGGGGATGTATCGGAAACGGGAAATGAAGGCAATTCAAATTTCTGCGATGCAAATATATGCGCAATCTTAAACGAGGAAAAGAATGAGAATGGTGCGGGCAGAAAGAAATTTAGGCTTAAGCAGTACTTCTGCTTCGCTTACTTTTAAGTCGATAGTCAACAAATCATACAGCGAAAAAAGTAGGAAACACGGGTCTCCTTAGCATCTTCGGATAGATGTCGAAAGAACGAGCAAATGAGATGAGGGATGACGATCGATGTTAATGGGAATTAGGGAGCAAGATGTTTTTACCACTTTGATTTCAGTTTATTTGTTCATGTCGAAGAGATTAGAATATTGATCCTGCAGTAAAAAGAAGTGAACTCTGGAAAACTGCAAGTGCAACATCCGTTTACATTTTGTATTATTCGAAGTATCAAATTGTTACATACAGTGTGATTTAGCTTAAACATACTTGAACACTTGTCATTCTACACTCCAGGGCAAGGCTTCAAGTTGTTATGTATTTGTGGCTAAGACTGTCAAAACAAGATAGCGAAACGGGCTGACCTGCAACTCGTGACACCCGCTATTTGGGTGGGTTGGAAATTATTAACCAAATCCACTTATTTGACGAGACGGGTTGACCCACGACTTGTCACTCACTCAGCGGGCAGGGCAGAAAATGACCAACCCAACCTGTCTAGTTGACGTGGTGGGCCGGGCCGGTCTGACGAGCGTAGCCCATTTTGAGGAGTCTATTTGCGCCTGATGTAATCAAATATAATGTCTTTTGTGTAGTTAATTTTCAATTTAGTTTAAATATACATGTCACTTTTTCCCAACAAAATAAAATATATTCGAATTTTTAACAACTTTGTAAAATTAACTGTTTACTGTGATAAAAAAATAAAAATAAAAAATTTGTTTATTTCACACAAAAAAATAATTCCAATAATCAAAATAGAAAATTTTAAAATTTAAAATATGTACAACGTATATATTTATTTTAAAACATTGATATATTTGAAATATTAAATTTAAAAAAAATGAAAAATGAAAATAAATTAAAAAATATGTTTAAAAGACTAAGTGATTTATCTCAAATTAAACAAACTGATGTGCGAACTTAAATTGGTTCAATCAACTATTGAAATTAAATCAAATTTATATGCAGTATCAAGATTTAAGGTGTATTTTAAATTATATAATTAAATAACGAGGTTATTATTATTATTATTATTATTATTATTATATACACAAAAATTATGATTAAGTTTTAGAATACAATTACTATAGTAGTGAATTGTGAATTTTGAAACTAACATTTTTAGGGAGAGTAATATTGACAATTAATTATTAAAATGATAAATTGGAGTGTCATTAACAAATTATGGAGTATAAATAACATTATCCGAACTATATTTAGGTAATTAATGGAAAACATTATTAAACAAATAGTTTACAATAGTGATAAATTAAAAATCCCGATAGACGAAACTTAAAAGTCCTAATAGTAAACTTAATTGACAGAGTCCGAAATTTATACAACAAGATTGATAAAATTGGCTAAACTGCATGTAACTTTTTTCTCTATTATTTTGTTACAACAACAACAATAATATAAATACATGGCAATCTTTGCAACAAAAACAATTATATATAAAAACAAGTAATTATAATAACGACTACTTTGATGTATTGTACGTCAATCATGTTCACTTTTGTGCTCATTGTTGATAATATCGTTGAGATGATATTCACTTAATATGTGAGACCCAAGGCCGAAGAGAGAGGGGATGATCGTCAGTGTCATGAGGTTCCACAGACAATGAGCGGCTCACGGCAGGCTTCTAGTCGAAAAGAACATGAATGAACTGATCTCACACCGGAATGAGAGGGATTCCAAAACTGTTCAAGTATGAGACTGTGCAATTGAAGAAAATTTAAAAGATTTGTTATATACTACTCATATCAAGAAGGCATATCATCTTTTCCTGACACATAAGAACTTCAAAATAAAGCGTACTTGACTTGAGACAATTATGGAATGAGTGATCCATGAAAATTTTTCTTCATATAATGAAAATAGTCCTCGAACATGAGACGTAACATAATAGACACACAATTTTTGTATATTTATCAACTCCGATTGCTAAGTGTCAAATGCCATTGGTAAAAGCTTATCCAATTTGATAAAACCGGTTCGAGTGTGTCCCACGATTCAGGAATCTAATTGCACAGGGACGTCCAATAATACGTTGCCACGTGGAACAATAATTTGTGATTTGAAACCCCTCGGCATATTCAATTTTCGGGAAGGTTCCGCGCAGTCAATAGAACCCCTTTACAATTCTTCTTGTTCTTGATCCATATTCTCTTGTTCTACCATCACGCGGTTCTTCTCTAATCTGAATGTAAGTTCTCTCTCTCTCGTTCTTGTGATACCTTTTTTTTCCCTTCAAATATTTAATCCTGGGTTCTTTCGTTTTTTAATTTGGTATATATGATTTGATTCGGTAAATATAGCGATGGATTCTACCAGTTTTGTGTAAATTAGTCACGGCTGGATTTCTATTTTCGCTTTTGCCCGGTATCATTTAGAGTTACGAATTTATGTGCTACGCCTTAATTATTATGTTAGAATCATGATCATACCCTATCGCCGGGGTGATTTCTCCCTTGAATTAAATATTCTGTATATATTTGTTATTTTATGTATTGTATTTTCACAAAATCATCATTTCGTCCTCTAAAATTTTTGGAGTTTTAGAGCATTAGTTTTGGGACCAGTAAGAAAATCTGGGTTCTGCGGCTGAATCGATCAATATGGACAAAGGGTGTGTAAATGTATTTTGATTGCAAAAATGTTCTTTTATGGGAACTCATACATTGTCCGGGGCGACTGGGTTGACTCCATTTTATTTGTAACTATTCAGTTTAGGAGTCCATCTATATATCGATCAGTTGAGCTCTAGCACATTACTGTAGTTATGGTTTTTACCTATTTTCTTTCAACCTGTTCGAATGACGACTTTCGAATAAAACTCCTTTTGTAGAAGTTTTGACACTGAATTAGAAAGATGGAAACTGGGTTTGGTGAAACAATGAGCACGCAGCCCGCTAGCCCATCATGCTCCGGGAGTAGGAGCCGTGATGTTGGAAATTTTGAGTGTAATATTTGCTTTGACTTGGCTCAAGACCCGATCGTTACACTTTGTGGTCACCTATTCTGCTGGCCCTGTCTTTATACATGGCTACATATCCACTCTCGTTCGCACGAATGCCCCGTTTGTAAGGCTGGGATTGAGGAGGAGAAGTTAGTTCCTCTATATGGGCGGGGGAAGAACTCGACCGATCCTCGGTCTAAATCGATTCCAGGGATGGAGATTCCGCATCGCCCCTTTGGACAAAGACCTGAGACAGCTCCTCAGCCGGATCCAAATGCTAACGCATTTGCACAGCAAGGGTATGGATTTATGGGCGGTTTTGGTCCGTTTGGCGGTTTTGCACCTGTGGCTACTGCCCGGTTTGGGAACTTTACATTATCAACGGCACTCGGAGGTCTCCTTCCATCTATTTCTAACATCCATGTTCATGGATTTCCAGTTGTCAATATGCACAGGGCAGGTCCTGGTTTCCACTACGGGTATCCTAATGCATTCCATGGAGGACAAGCTCAGGGGTTCCCCTTCCCCCAGCGTGGGGATCCGCAAGAACAGTCAGATTCTACACTTAAGCTTCTTCTGTTGGCAGTTGGTTTTTGTTTGCTCCTGACTCTAATTTGGGGTTAAGGTACTACTGTAAATGGTAGGAACATCTGAGTAGTGAGTGCTGCCTTTTGATACACACAAATCAAGTTTTAAAGATTTATTAAGTTGTATTATAATCAGAAAATGGGTGTTTGGTACAATGACAATGTCTGATTCTGTTCAAATGTATGTCCTTTGAAGAATTTATTACACTCTCTCCAAATATGTTTGGTGCCTCGTAGTAGTATGGTAAAATCAACTACCACTCCATCAGAATCATTTTCATAAACCGTTGAACCTAATTTCTGGTTGAACCCTTTGATTACAAGTCAGTTTGACATTCTATGGAGTTGCCACAAAAAAGAACAAAAAAAAAACTCTTTTAAGGAACGAGAAAAAGCAAAAACTTACATGAGTATAGATTAACATTCATGCTGTGGAAATGGAGATGTTTGTGCAATATTCGATTCAAATAAATCTCAAGTTACTTGGGCAATGCTTAATTCCGAAAATTCTCGTAAATCTAAATGAAAATACACACATTTTTCTCTAGTACTTTCTAAAATATTTTTTCACTTAACTTTACGGTACTTAAAATTAAAAAGAAAATTCTTTTTAGTTTTATGTTTTATGCATTATTACATGAATTGCGTTTGGATCCAAAGATTTGGATTGGATTTGATGATGTATTTGAGGGGTAAATTTGAATTATTTTCACGTTGAGATAAAATTGAGATTCACCAAAATGAGTCAAAAATAATTATTTGGGACTTGAAAGCCATTATCAAGTGGATATGTCATAATATGTTATTATAGATTTAAAATCGTTAACTTCAAATCCATCGACACAAATTCAATCTAAAAGAATTTGATTGTTAACCGAAAATGTTTCCTTAGTTTGACCTATTTTGAATGAATAGTAACATAGATAACATGATCGAGATTTAAAATTTTATGGCATTCATATTGTACGTGTATTACATGGCTAGCGATAATAAAAAAGGCAAAAACTTGTGTGAGATTGTCTTATGGGTCGTATTTTGTGAGACATATATCTTATTTGGGTCATCTATGAAAAAATATTACTTTTTATGCTAAGATTATTACTTTTTAATTTGAATATCAGCAGGGTTGATCCGTCTCACAGATAAAGATCCGTGAGATCTTCTCACAAGAGACATAGTCTAATAAAAATACCCCATTTTTCATCATCCGGAACATGGCTAGTACTAATAAAATTTTGTTACATGTCTCTTGATTCTTAATACGTCAACATAGAGACAAATGAAAGATCATTTTTGATTAAGAAGGAACAACAAACTATGATGCTTAATTTTTAGTCTAAAGATTTGAATTCGTTGGACCAAATTTATACCGTATGCTTGCAGTTTTGTAAAATCACAAGTGTAAACATTTAATTTAATTACTTGAAATAATTTTATTACTAACAAACAACATTAATAAGATCGTATGATATAATTAGAGAACACATAATTAATAATAGAATCAAGATTTTAGTCGAACGCATGATTTAATATTGGAATACTAGTGATTCTCTATATTTTTTCCCTCAACATCACAAAAAAATTAAATTAGTAAAGAATAATAATAACTTTTCTTGATTCACATATTTGGATTATAATGATATATATAATAATCTAATGATGCATGGTTGAAATAATTTGAAAAAAAAACCCAAAAAATATAACTCGGAATTAGGTCCCCACGACGACTTAGTTGCCATGCACCAACTCAAAAGCTAAAACAAAATTAACTTTGGTCATGTTCTTCTTCACCACCAATCATAAAGTGGCAAACTTTTGGATATATTTTTAATTAATGCTACTCTCCATCCATGCATTTTGGTTCATTATCCATGTTTTCATCTTTTCATGATTGCCATACTTTTTTTAATAATCGAGCTTGGAAAGCGAATAGGGACATGTGATAAAAGAGAAAGGAAATCAAAATTTTTTTCTAGCCAAAATAATATTGAAATTTCGTGTCTCATATATTATAAGCTACTGATAGATCTTGCTCTTCTCTATTGAAAAATAATAATTTTCCTTTGTCCTCCGATGATTTAACGAGATGTCTGGATTCTTAATCGCAACATGATATCGACTGGTTTCATGCTGATTACCGAGTATGAAAGAAAACCGAGAAAGAAATTTCTCGGTTGAATGATAATCTCATTATCTTGGACCGAGCCCGTGTTTTGGCTTTGCAACTCGGCCAGGCATCCAGGCTCCAGCTATCCCTTCAATTTTTTAATCGCCAAATCTTCAAACGCTTCCTCAAAAAAATAAATAAATAAATTCAAACATGTTACTTCAAAAAATATTTTTAAAAAAAGACTTAGAACTCATTCAAACACTTCCCCCCACCTAACACACCCCACACCCCAATCCATATATATAAAAAACACTCGGCTTCTCCACCATTTCCAAAATGTGGAAAGAATCCCACACATGAAGAAGCCCAAACAAGCAATCTCATCTCTATTTTTCATTACCAACATTTACCTATTTTTTGCCGCTTCTCTTGCTACACAAAATCATAGAATCCCAATCCCACAAACATTTAGAGAAGCCCCAAAATTCTATAATGCACCGCACTGCCCTTATATTTTTGATGATGATACAAACAACAACGACGAAAACAACAAAAATATCTGCTTGTCCTCCTCTGATCAGATTGTCCACGTTGCGATGACACTGGATACGGCCTACATCCGAGGCTCATTGGCCGCCATCCTCTCCGTCCTGCAACACACGTCATGTCCACAAAACGTTTTCTTTCACTTTGTCACAGCCGCCTCAGCCTCCCCCTCCCTCCTCCGCACCACCATCGCCGGCTCCTTCCCATATCTCAACTTCCGAATCTACCCTTTCCGAGACTCGGCCATGGCGGGTTTAATCTCCACCTCCATCCGCTCCGCCCTCGACTGCCCACTAAACTACGCCCGTAGCTACATGGCTGACCTCTTACCGCCATGTGTCCACCGAGTCGTGTACCTCGATTCCGACTTGGTCCTTGTCGACGACATTGCGAAGCTGGCTGCCACCCCACTTGGGGTTGACAAAGTCTTGGCGGCCCCGGAGTACTGCAGCGCTAATTTCACCTCGTACTTCACCCCAACATTCTGGTCAAACCCTTCACTTTCTGTAACATTTTCCGACCGGAAAGCCTGCTACTTCAACACCGGAGTGATGGTGATTGACCTTAACCGATGGCGGGCAGGAGATTACACGAGAAAGATTGAAGAATGGATGGAGTTACAGAAGAGAATGAGAATATACGAACTGGGCTCTTTACCACCGTTTTTACTGGTTTTCGCCGGAAATATTGCCCCGGTGGATCACAGATGGAATCAACATGGGCTTGGCGGCGATAACTTTCACGGGCTTTGCCGGGATTTACATCCGGGCCCCGTTAGCCTGCTCCATTGGAGTGGAAAAGGGAAGCCATGGGCAAGACTCGACGCTAGCAGACCGTGTCCGTTGGATGCACTTTGGGCACCTTATGATCTGTTAAAACCTCCATTTTCATTTGATTCCTAAACTAACTATTAGCAGATCATAAATTGTCCAAAAAATTTATCTTTTTTGTTCGGTGTATCTTCTTATATCAATATACACATATGTAGATACAATTAATATGAGGTATATACATGTATATATATATATATATATTATATATATATATATATATGCATGTATGTATGTACACTGGATGAAGGTGATGATGTTCGAGATCTGCTGTACAGGAAAGAACTAATTTTGGTGGGTTCATTTCTTTTCTTGTATAAAATATATATTTATATTTCATATTTCAATTCAAGGTTAATTGATTGTTAAGATTCCTTGCAATGATGTATAGTTTGGTTTGCAGATCGATGGAATTTATTTAGAATTCTTGTAAATCTTGTTGGTGAAAGTAAATAAATCAAATTGGTGCCAATTTGAATTATTTACATAATTCAATATTATGTAGTCTCATCTAAGTAATTAATCTTAATATATCTGCTAATTTACACGAAAAAATTTAGTCTTGCAAAAATGAACACTAATTTTCATATATTTATAGTATTTCTAAAAATTGTTTAATTACATTTTTTAGTAAACAATTTTTAAGATATGTGAGGTGTCCTAAAGTTGAAATTAACCACGAAACTTTTCTTGGTATATGTGCTCATTAAGCACGACAATAATATTTAAATTGGTTTAATATATGATTACTATGTTACATATTCAGCAAATTTTAGCTTTCAGTGGATTTTATTGTAATTAACTAATCCTTTTTATGATGACACTTTTTTGAGGTATTCCCATCATATTATTATATTCTGCAAGCTAGTGTAATGTCATTTGACTTTTTTTTTTTAGCTCTATTATTATTATTATTATACTATATTATTAATTTTAAAACACTTAGAGTAACTAATTTTTGGTGTCATGATCTGTTTTCATAATTATATATATTAATAAAATGTTAAAATTTTAATACAAACCACATGAAGTTCAGCGAATAGAGTGTTGTAGGTTCAATTTCTACTTGGGTCTTTTTTTAATCTTTTTTTAATTTATTTTTTAAATTTATATATCAAAATTGAAGGTAGTCCCCCACTTTTCTTATAATTATATTTTATTCTTCATTTAAATATAAAATAAATGAATTATAAAAAATATTTTATACAAACACGTACGGTTACTATAAATTCTTATATATATATATAATTTTTGAACAATTCTTTTATATATTTACCAAGCATTTTATGTTTTCTAGTCACATATTTCACTTATTTATTCAAATTATGATAAGGGCATATTACATTGTAGTCCTATAAATTAGTTTATCTTGAGTTTTATTCATGTAATTGTCAAATTTTAGTTTCAAACTGTAACTTGGTGTGTGTGTGGTTTTTTTTTTGGTCTTTTTTCGAAACTACTAAATCCCACAAATATTATTTATCTGACACTAATAATATCCTACATGACTCTTGTGACAAGAATAAAGATTATATAACACACATTAAAATATATATAAAGAAAAATAAATGAAAAGACAAATTTTTTTACGCCAATTTTGAAGTATTGAGTCATTTTGTTATATATATATATTTTTATTTTTTGTCAGATTAATTTAGTTTCGAGTAATATGAGTTTAATTCTTGTCACATGTGCTACGTAAGAAACAACCGGTGTAAAAAAAAGCATATTCGATGGATTTTGTAGTTTCGGACATAAAAAAAGACCAATTTTTTTTTTAAAAAAAAATCCAAATTACTATATGAAACACAAACGTTGACAAATTATAGAACTAAAACTCAAAATATGTGAACTTGGAGAATTAAAATTACAATGATCCCTTATCGAATTTAATCACATTGATATGATCTATTATTCAATTTGGTCAATTTTAAGTGTATATAACTTTGAAATTAATTTATCTTTTTAAATTATAATGAATTACACACAATACAAATTTAAAACTTTAAACAAGTTAGTGACAAAATCTGAACATTCAATCGTGTTGTAACAAACACGACTTTGAAACATGAACATCTGAAAACCATACCTGAAATATAATCATTTTTAGCTGATAAAATAGTGAAAAAATGGCTTAAATATTTGGAATTTTACTTGGATATAGTCTGTCGGTGCAAGAAGTGAAACACAACGTAAAAAACGGTTGAGTAGGTCTTTTGTGAGACGGTCTCACGAATATTTATCTGTGAGACTGTGAGATGGGTCAACCCTACCGATATTCACAATAAAAAATAATACTCGTAGCATAAAAAATAATATTTTTTCATTGCTGACCCAAATAAGATATCCGTTTCACAAAATACGACATGTCAAAGACAAAAACTTGTGTGAGACGGTCTCACGGGTCGTATTTTGTTAGACAAATCTCTTATTAGGGTCACCAATGAAAAAATATCACTTTTTATGCTAAAAATATTATTTTTATTGTGAAGATCGGTAGGGTTGACCCGTCTCACATATTAAGATTCGTGAGATCATCTCACTAGAGACCCATTCTCTGCCAATAAGGTTTTCCCAAGTCCACGTCCTCATTAATTATTTAGTAAGACTTTTGAAGGGCCCAAAATTAAATAATCAATTTCAAGAAAACAGAATATATTGATATTGTTTGTCGAGGAAACTAATTAATAACGGCAATCACATCGTTTAAATAGATTTTTTAATATATAAAATTTGTATTTTTTTAAAAAATATTCAAAATCATTAATCAAATAATTGTATTGTTATTTACCACAAAATTAAGTCAATTGAACATGATTAATCGACTTTAAAATTTTAAAAATAATTAGAGCAGATCTATTGTGAGACGATCTCACGAATCTTTATTTGTGAGACGAGTCAACCCTACCTGTATTGTTATTTACCACAAAATTAAGTCAATTGAACATGATTAATCGACTGTAAAATTTTAAAAATAATTAGAATAGGTCTCTTGTGAGACGGTCTCACTAATCTTTATTTGTGAGATGAGTCAACTCTACCGATACTCACAATAAAAAGTAATATTCTTCGCATAAAAAGTAATACTTTTTTATAGATGACCCAAATAAGAGATCCGTATAACAAAATACGACTCGTGAGACCGTTTCACACAAATTTTTGTCGAATAATTATTACTATTAATTTAACTGGGATTAGGAACCCCATTCACCTCCATTACTATAAATGGGCGTGACAAAATATTTTGTTGATCTTATTCTATAAAATTTAATATTATGTATATATGCTACTCTTGAACTTGACATTAACATATCATATCTTTTAACGCGGTTTACCAGAATTTAATAAATTACTATTTTAATACGCAATAACTAGATCTATATCGGAATCTGAGTTCGAATGGCTGTAAATGTTTTTTTTTTCTAAAAAAAAAATTAGTATTGAATAATTTAGTAAAATTTCAAAATTCTTCTTCCCTGAAAATATGCTTGTTCTTGAACCATAACCTAAATTCCAAATTATCTAATGTTTTCTTGTTGGTAAGCAAGCATGGTTTTTTTCTTTAATGGACGAACAATGCAAAAAAAAAAAAAAAATAGTAATTTTTTTTTAAAAAAAGTGCAAATTGTTTTTTTTGTTCTTTCCAAAATATGGGTTTAACGGAATATTTATCATCGCTTGTTGCAGCTGATTCATGAAATTGTTGACTCGGTTTATCTTTATTAATTGACTTGGTTAATTTAATGACAGCAAGTGAGAGTTAGATCCATGTTGTCGGCCAATATTTTAATGTTTTGTATAAGGAAAAAAGGTAATTAGTAAATTATAATGAAGTTTTGTCAAGGTCAAATTGTCTATTTAATCAGTTGATTCCCTTTCGAAAATATTTTAATACCGAGATTCTAAGTCTATCAGAAAGGGCAAAACACATTTGTGAGGCGGTCTCACGAGTCGTATTTTGTGAGACATATATCTTATTTGGGTCATCCATGAAAAAGTATTACTTTTTTATGCTAAAAGTATTACTTTTTTATGCTAAAAGTATTACTTTTTATTGTGAATATCGGTAGGATTGACACGTCTCACAGATAAAGATTCATGAGATCGTCTCACAAGAGACCTACTCATCAAAATTTTTTTTTAAAAAAAACAACCATGTTAGTTTGGTAAACTATATTGAATAAGATTTGTGTGACAGATTCTTACAAGAAAGTGTTGACATGAGAATTGAACTTATGTCCATTTGTCAAGCCGCTCGCTTACTCCATCAACTTGAAATACTTATTCGGGGGCAATGTTAATTCGATCTTATTCTTAGGACATATTGACATAATAATATACAATGAACCATATATGATTTTTCATAAGAAGCCATGTATTTGACAACATGAAAAATGAGATGCGGGCATACAAAATGGCATGATGGCTGCCTTTCTCATTGGGGAATAAATTAGCGAGTCCAATCGGCCTCATATCCCTCAATTCGTTCTTTCAGACTTCAAACAAGCTCTTTTACAGTAAATTGGCCGGAACAGAAAAAAATGATGCTCAAAATATTCAGCTCTTTTTTATTTGTTCTGAATGTTCGAATGATGTTGTAGAAAGATTAGGCTCATTTATGTTATGGGTTGATCCAAATGGTTAAAGAATGGAACTTGAACACATAACGGTGGAACCTTGGCTCTGATACCATGTTAAGAATGGAACTTGGACCTAACTCAACCCAAAAGCTAGCTCAAGGGGGAGGATTGTCCAAGCTCATATATACAACTCCAAGGTTATTTATCCAACCGATGTGGGACAATTAACACAAATTCTCCGCATAACTTTGTTATATTTGCTGCGTTGACTAATATGAAAAACTGTGATGTTTGGTGGTCCGATTCAACGGCTGATTCTTTGGGATGATGTCATGCTCTCAATGACTCGGACAATGCAATCTGGAGATCACTGCTATTAATATTAACAAGTTTCTTGTAGTTTTGTCATCCGATAAAAGGGCTGAATTTATGTTACACTGAGAGTAAATCTCCCGATTTTCGTTAATTTTATGACCCAACTTCTCTCATGCCAAATAACCCAACGGAATCACTTTGGGCCAAAATAATTCCTATAACAGAGAATAAAGGGTTCATAATCACCACTCACAATCTCAAATAAAGTAACAGAAAATATACCCAACAAAAAACACGAGTGAGTAACACACACGGGTTCATAGTTACAAATCACAACCTCAAACAACTTAATAGTTCAACATGACTGAAACAAACGACTGAAAGATACAATACAAACTAAAGTATGGATCGTTTATCTGCTTCAATCAACACGTAGTGTTCCGAACGCCGGCTTTTATTTTCTTTAATATATTTGTAGAAGATGTACTGAAATATTATCTGTCCAAATCATTTAAGGACAAATCAAGTCACGAGTGATTATTATCTTTTAGCATGCAGCCAGTGGTTGCATAAAATTTGCGAATGAGATTAAAAAAAAAAAAAAAAAAGAAGAAAGAAAGAAAGAAGGAAAGTTAACGCAGCAAAGGATACAAAAAAATCCAGTGCGACGCAAACAATTGCGTCCAATAACCAGGGCATATTTGCTTTCATCACCTTCCACTCGATACTTCTCACCAATATGCTGCATTTACAATATACGGAAAATAATAAAATGATGCATTTAGATGGAAAAATTGCAATTTGTTCTCGAATATTTTTTTTTTAAATTTCAGATTTATCCCTATATCTTTTTTTTTTTTTTTTGAATTTTAGTTTTTTTCCGATGTTGATCTATCAGCACAGAAACATATTTATAAGCATGCTAACATGACTTTTTGGGACATACATACAAACACATATATAGTTTTGATATGCTGTCAATCAACCATGTCAAGCTTTGTGCTTATCACCACGATGACATTCACCTACTCAATATACAATTTTGCTATGCATAATCATATCAAATAGAATAGTGTCAACGCATTGATATAAATGGAAGTGGACGCGTTAGATTGACATTATATCAAAACTATAAATATATATAATAGGTGAACATACCTTGCAACATAGGTAGAATTGGCAACCAGCGCGAAAACGAACATCAGAGGATTCAATCCCTGTCTCATCATATACACATATATATGTGTGTAATATATAACGCTTTAATTACTTCATATATATTATATATAAAAATCGAACAAGAGATGATTTTTGATCCCTCGTCTGAAAAAAAACACTTAAAAAGTCTGCTCTATATCACTAATGTACGTACCTCCACACTCCCTCTTTGGATCTGCAGAAGAAATACTGGAATCTTATTTATGCTAATACAACAATTAAATTAAGTTAAACATTTCCAAAAGAGTTTCGAAAACGTGTTTATGTAAAATTAATTTCTGAATCCACGAGCCATAACTTGTAACATCTACTAAAATAGACTTACATTCAACCAAATTTGTGGGATTCTCCCGCCCATGTAAATGGCTGCCATCAACCATCCCAACAATTGCCCATACGGATTTTCATCAAGTTCCTGTCAATTTTCCACTAATGTCATAATTAAGCAGTTTACCAATAGCCAAATCTTTGAGAATTAAAAATAATATTTTTTTAGTACATTAACTAGTCTAATTTTGCCTTTTTGTCCCCTTAAGTTCTCAAAGTTTAGTTTTTTTACACTAAATTTTAATTTTAGATTATTTTTGTTTGATTGCGTATATGAAAAGTCAACAATTTTCGATTTCATGTCAGTATTTTACGGTGTCAAATCAATATTTAGACTAATTAACCAAAAACTAAAACTTATTGTATAAAAACAAAAATTTAAAAACTTAGTAGACTAAATTCCGAATTAAACAAATTACTGAACTGGAAAAAGTATTTTATATGGTGAATTAGTAAATATCAGCAAGAAACCTGGAGTGAGATGATCCCAGCTGATAGATTTTGGCCACCAACCATTTCCCTGAAAGCCCGGCTCAAGTGCGGGAGATTTGCTGAGGTAGCAGCAAAAGTTCCATACCCCACCTGAATAAAAAAATTTATTTTTTATTAATAATTATTTTTTCATGAGAAAAGAAAATTTAAACAAACTTGTACGTTTTGGGTCAAGCCAGGACCCGTGTGTATGCATTGTTAGCTATTACTGATGATTGAATGCACATACGGGACGGGGAATTGGTCGAGGCTGTGCGGCGACATGTTTGATTATCGGCGGCTGAATATTTACGGATTCATTATCGTCATCATTTTCTTCGGATGAAGAATCATGTTCCAGAACAGGAGGTCCACTTCTTGCTTTTATGTAAGAAGATGATTTTGTTGGAGGAGTAACACTTCCTGCCAAGGATCTTGCTGATCTGCATTCGTTTTTTTTTAAAACATTACAATCGCTCGCGGTCGCGCACAGACACATTAAAAATTCCATGTGTTTATGCATAATATGAATATATTGTAAAAATTGTCTATATATATAGAGGGAACTATATAATTAGTTTAATCAGCACAAAATTAAATTATTATTTTTAGATTAGTAAAATCTAAACAAATTTTAGAGACAATATAAATGGTCTCAGATACTTACGTAAAGTAGAATTTCCTCTTGTAAGGTACATCAACGGGCAAAATTTTTGTAGTTTTACTTCTGTCTTGACACTTAGGTTGTAAAGGTTCGGTCTCCTCATTAACCTGCAAAATCAAGAAGAAGAAGCAGCAGCAAAATATTACTTTCGGAAAACTAACATATATATGCTATTAAATATTAAATAATAACTTATAAATGTCTACGTACGCTGTTTATTTCAGATTTGTTGGGTTTCCACCACTTTGAAAAATGGTTGTAATATAGGCATTGTATTGCTAAAATGACAGTCACACTTGCATAAAGCTGCAAAAAAACATATATGCCACAAATTAATTATCCAATCTAAATAAAATTGAAGTCTAAAGATCTGGTGCATGTCGTTTTCTGCCATAATGATAAAAGAAAATGATGTACTATATATTGGTGCAATAATTGTCCATGCTTGATAGAGCGATCGAATCGTGGTGCTTGAGCTACTTGTGAAGACCATGCACTATGAAAGTGCATCAATTGTGGAGGAACTCATACAGCCAAAATCACCCCATTTCAGCATAAATCTCGAGTAAACACCTTGAACCAAAAAGTGGCCACATTCATCCGGGAGAGGTTAGTGCAATCACCAATTGATTAAGCCATCAGCGTCATTCGTGGAGCCATCAACGCAGCGTCATTCGTGGAGCGACTTCAGAGCTTACCTTGTAGCAGATTATTCGTGCCTATAAAAAGGAAGGCTCCTCATTCGAAACTTGCACATCCAAATTCTCGAAATCCTCTCTAGCAGCACCGTATTCTCAAAGCTCTTCGCCCTCTAGTAACAAAGCTCTGCCGCAATCTCACCGTTCACGTTTACGTTTCCTTGAGCAGTCAGAATACGGTAAGTGGGCTCTTGCTATATATCTTTCTTTGTAAGTGGGTTCTTGATACTATTTTATTTGGCACACTTATTTCTTTTTAAGTGGGCATAATATGTTTCGAAAATAAATTAAACATGACTTTGAAAATTCGGTCGGCGTGATATATTCATTTCCATTTGGTATTGAAATCCCTTGAATTGTTCTTTGTTCGATATCAGTTAAATATGTGAAAGCATGTTTGAATTTTTTTGAAATGCACTGTAATGACTCGATTTAGAAATGGTAAAGGAAAGGTAAAGGAAATTCCGAACTTTGATATACTTTGTTTAGGCCCTGATGCGGTGGGTTATAATAACCGTTCCTTTGGCCTCGCCCCTTAGAGGAGTAACATATAGGGGACTGATCAGTAAAAACCATAGAAAATGAGATGATTTTCAGTACTATATTCGTATTTGTGTTAGTATTTGATTCAACATGCTTAATATTGAAATTTTGATAATTTATTCATATGTATATCCTCGATAATGGTCATGCGCGATCGGCCCCCATTTACTGAGTATTTCTCCAAAATACTCACCCCTTACTTTCCCACCCAGATAAGAATGAGAATCAAATTGAGAATGAGGAGCAAGACTACTTTTGGGGATGGTGATGAAGCAGTCTAATTCGGGACCCGTCGATTATTCTGTCTTATGATTTCAGTATCGTGTATTTACGCTTCCGCATGTTTCTATTTCTTTGAGTTGTAAAGACAGTGAACTTTTGGGAAATTTATGATAATAAACTGGTTTCGGTTTATGATGTACTACGAGGCTAGTTGTTTTTCGATCAGTGTGGTTGTTAAACAACGCCGGTGTCATAACCCGGTCTCGGGGCGTGACATTTAAGTGGTATCAGAGCCGCTAGGTTCATAATCCGGTTGGGGAAGGAAATTGTCAAAAAAAAAAAAACAAAACAAAAATTTCGGTGGAATTTTATAAACCGGCCAATGCTATCCCCTCCGAAACGGCCCAACGATCAAGACTCCCGATTGTAATCCGGAGCTACAGCGCGAAATCGCGAAATTCCTTCGTTTAGGCCTCCGAAACCTCGATTTTGCCGTTTTAGGAAAGTTTTGTAACTCCTATAACTTTTCGTAGGAAACTCCGAATTCGATTCCGTCAACTGTTCTGGAATTCTCTCGACATGTGCTTCGAATCCATATGTCTATCCCGAAACTTTCCATTTTTGGAAATTTTCGAAATGTTTTATTTATTTTCCTTTATTTGACTCTATATGACTCTGATATTTTATTCTGGCCTATTTTTGATATTCTGAGCATTTCTCTTTTTCCAGGAAATGGCTCGCATACGTTTAACTACCCGTAAGAGTGTAGCTTCGATTACTCATAAAGAGACGTTCCAGCTAGACAGTCCCCGACCTCGCCCGCGCGCTCAGTCTCCTATACGTTTAGATGATTTGGCTCTAGCACGCCACGATAGGACGGTTAGGAGGCTAAGAGCTAGCAATCTAGAGAGGAGGAAGCAAGTGGAGGATCTGACTACCAAGCTATTGGCAGCAGAAAAGAGGATCGATCAGGTATATGAGATGTTCCAACTCGTTAATGAAGATAACGGCGAACTGCGAGAGTCATTACAACTGACGAGGGGCCAAACCAAACAAACTATGGATGAATTGGACCGACGTACCGTAGAATTGGCTGAAGCTCGTCACGCACGGGTAAGAGATAAGGAGAGAATGGAAGAGTCCTGGAAGGTGGTCATGCAATTGTCAGAAAATAACCAAAGGCTATCAAAAGAGATAGACGAAAGGAAGGCAAGAGAAAAGGCACTCACCCAGAAGGATCAAGCAAACTGCGCGCGTGCAAAGAATGAGTTGGACAACGCGATAGGGAAGATTCTGACTCGTAGGGAACAGATTGCTGAATTAGAATCGGAGAATCAAGACCTGCAGATGCAGCTGACAGAGTTTTTAGACCCGGATGTGCCGGATGAGGATTCCGAGGAGGAAGAAGCCCCACCTGACGTAGCCGTGGGGAATGGAGAGATAGCAGATTAGAATATTTTAGTGAACCATTTTTAGTTTATTTCCGTTGTTGCTATTCCAGTAAATCCCCATTCAGTTGTTTATGTTTATTTGAGAAATCAATAAAAGTTGTTATTTCGATTACTTGTTGGCGTCAATTTATTTTCGCACAAATTATTCAATGAATTCTATCAGTTTGCGCAACAAATATCTTAGAAACTTGTACGCTTGTAGGAGATGGCCGGAAGACCTCCCCGAAACAATCGCAACCCGCGATACGCAAACGTTAACAACCGCAACAACAATGAGGAAGATCCGAATGCTGACGGCAATCCACCTCCCAGAGTGGGCCTGAGCCAAGTAGATTTAATGGCTATAGCCACCATAGTGGCAACAACTATCCAGGGTTTGGGAAACCCCAATGGTAACGGTAATCAGCAGCCACAACCACCACCGGCACAGAATGGGATCAAGTATCATTATGAGTCCCTTCGTAAGAACCGTTGCCCATTGTTCAAGGGAGACGCCGACCCTGAGAGTAGCCAGAGTTGGTTGAAAAGCGTGGAAACCCAACTGCGACTGCTAGAGATACCTGAGACACTTAAGGTAGAGGTGATAGTGCCATTCCTGGAGGATAAGGCAAGCAAGTGGTGGGAAACCGTCTCACCTACCCCTGACAGCCGCCGGAGCAATCACTTGGCAACAATTCAGAGATGTCTTTCTCAAACAGTATTTCTCAGCAGAAGTCAGACTTCAGAAACTGAGCGAGTTTGAGAACTTCTCGCAAACTCTAGACATGTCAGTGGTAGATTACACCTCCCAATTCAATGACCTAGGAACTTATGCCCCGACAATCATGCCAGATGAAGTTCTAAAGATGCACAGATACAAGAAGGGTTTGATCAGCCGTATCCAGTCATCCTTAGCAGTTTACCAACCTACAAGCTTTGCTGATTTAATGGGAGCAGCGATAAGAGCTGAGACGGATATCAAGCGTCGGGAGAACGAGAACAAGAATAAGCGACCTCTTACTGGACAGTCATATCAAGGGAAGCCACCATTCAAGAGACCGAATCAGTCCAGTGGACCCTTCAAAGGTGCTTCGTCCCACCCAACTTACCAAGAACCAAAGATGTGCCCCAAATGTAATAATCGTCATTCTGGAGAATGCCACCGACAGACGGGAGCATGTTTCAATTGTGGGAAATTAGGGCATCGAATTGCTAACTGCCCCGAGCCATTTAAGAGAAGTATCAAGCCTAATGCTGATGCTAACCTCAACAAGCCAAGGGAGAATAAGCCCAACGCTCGTGTGTTTGCAATAACCCAAGAAGAAGCAGATGATGCAAACGATGTCGTGGCAGGTACCATTTTTGTCAATGAAATGCCAACTTATGTGTTATTTGATAGTGGTGCTACTCATTCATTTATATCTAAGAGGTTCACTAAGAAACTAGGGCTTACGCCTGAATTACTAGTTGAACCATTTAGAGTAGCGACTCCTACTAGTAAGACAATCGAAACACTTAGAGTGCACCGAAAGTGTAAAATCTGTATCAATGAGCACCTATTCCAAGCAGAATTGATACAACTGAACATGGTGGAGTTCGATATCATCTTAGGAATGGATTGGTTAGCAAGAAACAATGCGATGGTAGACTGCAAGGGAAAGAGTGTTAGGCTCCGAACCCCGAACCAAAAAGAGGTCGTGTATCATGGCAAATCCAAGGAACGGAAGTCACTTCTTTCCGCATCCCAAGCATGGAAAGCCATGAAATCTGGAGCAGATATCTATCTAGCAACGGTTAACGCAGTAAAGGAAGAAATTGAACTTAAACCTGGGGACATCCCTATCGTGCGAGATTTCCCAGACGTCTTTCCAGAGGAACTACCAGGGACAGTCCCGGATCGAGAAATTGAGTTCGAAATCAATTTAGTGCCCGAAGCGGCACCCATCTCCAAGGCACCGTACAGAATGGCACCAGCTGAACTTAAGGAGCTAAAGGAACAAATTCAAGAATTGCTAGACAAAAAGCAGATTCGACCAAGTGCGTCTCCATGGGGAGCTCCAGTACTTTTTGTCAAGAAGAAAGATGGGAGAATGAGACTGTGCATTGACTATAGGGAATTGAATAAGATCACTATCAAGAACAAGTACCCTCTTCCGAGAATAGATGACCTGTTCGATCAGCTTAAGGGAGCCACAATATTTTCCAAATTGGATTTGAGAACGGGCTACCACCAATTGAAGGTCAGGGCTGAAGACATCCCAAAGACGGCCTTTCGGACAAGGTATGGACACTACGAATTCATGGTGATGCATTTTGGTCTGACAAACGCACCAGCAGCCTTTATGGACCTAATGAACAGAGTATTCAAGCCGTTCCTGGATCGGTTCATAGTGGTATTCATTGATGACATCCTTGTCTACTCTCCTAGCAAAGAAGATCACGAAGAGCATCTCCGCCTCACTCTACAAACCTTAAGGGAGAAAGAACTCTATGCCAAGTTCAAGAAATGCGAATTCTGGCTAAACAGTGTATCCTTTTTAGGGCATGTGATATCGGAAGCAGGAGTATCAGTGGATCCAAAGAAAGTGGAGTCAATTCTAGATTGGTCGAAATCGATAAACGCCATAGACATTAGAAGCTTTCTTGGATTGGCAGGCTATTACAGGAAATTCGTTGAAGGATTCTCTTCCATAGTCGTACCATTAACAAGGCTTACTCAAAAGAATTCTAAATTCATTTGGGATGACAACTGCGAGAAAAGTTTTCAGACATTGAAAGAAAAGCTCGCGTCTACACCAGTGTTAGTCTTGCCCACTGAAGATAAGGATTTCACCATCTACAGTGACGCGTCGAAGGAAGGGTTGGGATGTGTACTCATGCAAGAAGGAAGAGTGATTGCCTATGCATCAAGGCAGTTGAAGCCGCATGAACGAAATTATCCCACTCACGACCTCGAACTGGCAGCAGTCGTCTTTGCTTTGAAGATATGGAGACATTATCTCTATGGCTCCAAGTGCGAAATCTTCACTGGACCACCAGAGCCTCAAATACTTGTTCACCCAAAAGGAATTAAATAAGAGACAAAGGCGATGGATTGAGCTGCTGAAGGATTATGACTTGACCATAAGCTACCATCCAGGTAAGGCAAACAAAGTAGCTGATGCTTTGAGTCGGAGGAATATGAGTAAGGTTACCTTAGCTGCACTCTCCGCTCAACCATGTCTGCGAGAAATCGTCAAGTTGAACCAGGATCGAGACCCAGTTCTAGTAAAACTTAAGGAACAAGCTAAGGAAGCAAAGTCTCAAGATACTCAGATCGACGACAAAGGAGTCCTTTGGATGAAAGGACGATTGTGTGTACCAGACATAGATAACCTTCGACAAGAAGTAATGTCAGAAGCACATAAGTCGAAATTTTCAGTCCATCCTGGCAGTACCAAGATGTACAGAGACTTAAAGAAGAATTTCTGGTGGAGTGGAATGAAAAAGGATGTTGCGATATTTGTTTCCAAATGTCTTGTGTGCCAACAGGTCAAAGCAGAGCACCAAAGACCTGCAAGACTTCTTCAACCTCTAGAAATTCCAGAATGGAAATGGGAACATATCTCCATGGACTTTGTGGTTGGGTTACCAAAGTCTAGACAAAGCCATGATGGCATCTGGGTAATCGTAGATAGACTCACAAAATCTGCGCATTTCTTACCAGTCCGCATGAACTATAATTTGGACAAGCTAGCCACATTGTACATGAATAACATCGTACGATTACATGGGGTTCCAGCCAGCATCTTGTCAGACAGATACCCGAGGTTTGTATCTCGTTTTTGGAAGAGTTTTCAACAAGCCATGGGAACTAAGGTCACCCTCAGTACGGCCTACCACCCTCAGACCGATGGTCAAACAGAGAGGACGATTCAAACTTTAGAAGACATGCTGAGAGCGTGTGCCCTAGACTTTAGCGGTAATTGGAGTGAACATTTGCCTTTGATTGAGTTTGCTTACAATAACAGTTTTCACAGCAGCATCGGAATGGCGCCGTATGAAGCTCTGTATGGTCGAAAATGTCGGTCACCACTATATTGGGATGAAGTAGGAGAAAAGGCCATCACTGGACCCGAATTGATCCAAGAAACAGTGGATACAATCACTATAATCAAGGAGAGACTTAAAGTGGCACAAGACCGACAGAAAAGTTGAGCTAATTTGAAAAGAAGACCAGTGGAATTCATAGCGGGAGATAAAGCATACTTGAAAGTATCACCAATGAAAGGTGTGGTTCGATTCAACAAACCCGGGAAACTGAACCCTAGATATGTTGGACCTTTTGAAATTCTAGGGAAAGTGGGTACACTTGCATACAGATTGGCACTCCCACCGAGTATATCTAGAATCCATAATGTTTTCCATGTGTCACAACTAAGAAGATATGTTTCGGATCCAAGCCACATCCTCGAAGCTGAACCACTCCTAATCGAGGGAGGCTTGAATGAAGGCCTTACTTATAAGGAAGTCCCGATCAGAATTGTGGATGCCAAAGACCAAGTGCTAAGACGACGAACGATTCCATACGTCAAAGTACAATGGTCCAATCACACCGAAAGAGAAGCCACTTGGGAACTCGAAGAGAAAATGAGAAACCATTACCCTTACCTTTTCGAAGGACAAGATAATCCAAGTTTCGAGGACGAAACTTACATTAAGGAAGGGAGAATGTGAAGACCATGCACTATGGAAGTGCACCAATTGTGGAGGAACTCATACAGCCAAAATCACCCCATTTCAGCATAAATCTCGAGTGAGCACCTTGAACCAAAATGTGGCCACCTTCATCCGGGAGAGGTTAGTGCAATCACCCATTGATTAAGCCATCAGCGTCATTCGTGGAGCCATCAACGCAGCGTCATTCGTGGAGCGACTTCAGAGCTTACCTTGTAGCAGATTATTTGTGCCTATAAAAAGGAAGGCTCCTCATTCGAAACTTGCACATCCAAATTCTCGAAATCCTCTCTAGCAGCACCGTATTCTCGAAGCTCTTCGCCCTCTAGTAACAAAGCTCTGCCGCAATCTCACCGTTCACGTTTACGTTTCCTTGAGCAGTCAGAATACGGTAAGTGGGCTTTTGCTATATATCTTTCTTTGTAAGTGGGTTCTTGATACTATTTTATTTGGCACACTTATTTCTTTTTAAGTGGGCATAATATGTTTCGAAAATAAATTAAACATGACTTTGAAAATTCGGTCGGCGTGATATATTCATTTCCATTTGGTATTGAAATCCCTTGAATTGTTCTTTGTTCGATATCAGTTAAATATGTGAAAGCATGTTCGAATTTTTTTGAAATGCACTGTAATGACTCGATTTAGAATTGGTAAAGGAAATTCCGAACTTTGATATACTTTGTTTAGGCCCTGATGCGGTGGGTTATAATAACCGTTCCTTTGGCCTCGCCCCTTAGAGGAGTAACATATAGGGGACTGATCAGTAAAAACCATAGAAAATGAGATGATTTTCAGTGCTATATTCGTATTTGTGTTAGTATTTGATTCAATATGCTTAATATTGAAATTTTGATAATTTATTCATATGTATATCCTCGATAATGGTCATGCGCGATCGGCCCCCATTTACTGAGTATTTCTCCAAAATACTCACCCCTTACTTTCCCACCCAGATAAGAATGAGAATCAAATTGAGGATGAGGAGCAAGACTACTTTTGGGGATGGTGATGAAGCAGTCTAATTCGGGACCCGTCGATTATTCTGTCTTATGATTTCAGTATCGTGTATTTACGCTTCCGCATGTTTCTATTTCTTTGAGTTGTAAAGACAGTGAACTTTTGGGAAATTTATGATAATAAACTGGTTTCGGTTTATGATGTACTACGAGGCTAGTTGTTTTTCGATCGTGTGGTTGTTAAACGCCGCCGGTGTCATAACCCGGTCTCGGGGCGTGACACTACTGTGCGGTTTAAAATATTTGTGTTGCACCATTACTACTATATATAGTTTTTGGTAAATTGGCAAGCGTTCGGTCCTACAATTGCTATCAGAGCCAAGGTCACGGGTTCGATTCCCATTGATTGCAAAAGTACAATTATTGAGAGAAAAATTGTTGGGTGCAATAATTGTTCCTGCTTGGTAGAGCTATCGAATCGAGGTGCTTGAGCTACTGTGCAGTTTAAAAGATTTGAGTTGCACAATTACTACTATCTATAGTTTTTGGTAAAGCGGCAAGCGCTCGGTTCTACAATTGGTATCGGAGCTAAGGTCACGGGTTCGATTCCCATTGATTGCAAGAGTGCAATTATTGGGAGAAAGATTGTTCGGTGCAATAATTGTTCCTGCTTGGTAGAGCGATCGAATCGTGGTGCTTGAGCTGCTGTGCAGTTTAAAAGATTTGAGTTGCACCATTACTACTAGCTATAGCTTTTAGTAAAGCGACAACCGCTCGGTCCTACACTACGAGCAAGACAGGCCAAAAAAATTTAGCCTTAATTTTGTAATAATTAATATATTTAAAATTTCCAATTTCCTTTTACATAAAGTAAAATTTCCGTCCGCAAAATATGTAATTCGAACTTAAAGACTTACCACTGCAGTGTAGAACTGGGTGGGTAACTGCATCAAATTCAAAAAAAAAAATCGATGAGACTTTTTAGCAAAAAAAACAAAATACAAACTTTTCAGGCAACACGAGTTTTAACATATGCTTCCTCAAACCGACAGGACTTAATTAGTTCCATTAAGTCGTCTACTTATTCTCTGAAGCATAATATTTAGGTTTTTAAAAAAATTCCTTCCATTAAAATAATTTTAAAAAAGTCGCCTACTCGTTTCCTATTCGACCACCTTTACCAACAAGCAGTAAAAATAAAAGCCGGAAATTCACCGTCGCTGGTTCGAGAATGCAGCCCACGAGATTCAACACATCGCTGCATCAAACAATGAAATTAAGAAAACAAATCTTCATGTTTTACATAGAATATTTCAACTGTAAGTATATATACATATTACTAATGCATGATATATACATGTAGCTTGCTAGGCCGCTCACGTACCCGATAATCCAAGTGGAAAGAAAAGCAAGAGACATGCCATTGGCGGATTTGTTGGAGAAATTGGTAACAATCTGCGGGATCTCTGCAACCGCCCAAGAAATCAAACTTAGTACACCGAAAGCAAACGAGATTTCATCGTTGATGTTACACAGACAGTCCTTGAAAGCATCTTCGATCCATCTGATACAAGGTTTCTTCTCAGCTGGGCAGTATGTAAGTCTCAACGGTTTCATTTTTAATGTCTTTTCCTCGCTTTTCCGATTTTCCTTTTCTCAGGTTTAATTTAATGAATTGGGTCATATAAATAACAGATGGTACTACTGTCTTAATTGGTTCTTGCTACTTCCAATGTATACGTATATATGTTTGTCGTTTTATTGTTTTCACTTGTAATAATTGATCAACCAGAAGTTTACGTTGTCCATAAATATCGAAAGTAAAACAAGTTTCTACAAAAATATCAGTGGTGTGGTCAATTAATTATATGATGCTAAGATTGAATATTAGAACGTACTGCTGCATCGTGTAATAATCTGATTTAGATAAACGTAACATCAGGTATATGTATAAGTTCATACACCAAACATCGTATAATACTCTGATTCATTGGACAATGACTAACATGAAGCATCGCGGCGCGGCATCCTGTCCGAGTAAAAAGATTATATAATGGAATAATAATTAATTAAAAGCCACCGAAACTAAATTCAAATTCCAAAATATTAAAAGCACATGTAACTTATTTATGCTTTGATTCAGCGCCTTGGCCATAAATTAATGTCCCTTGAAATTAAAGTTTAGAATCAGAAAAATGAAAAACTAAATAAAAATGATAACTTGGATATTCCTAGGAATATGTCCACATACAATGTACGACTATTTTAGGTACTAAGGTGGTGGAAAATAAGAAAAACAAAATATGGATATTCGATAGAATATGTCCAGATACAATGTATGGGGTTACATGCATTACAAAACTAGATCTTCGGAAGCCATGTATGTCGCAACATGCCTGTGGTAACGTTTATCTTGTCCTCGTCAAAATGATTTATTTTGGTGCAATGGGACACCATTGTAGGTTGTAGTGGTGAGCAAGATCATCTTAACCACAGTAGAAAAAAATCAAATCAAATATAATGTTAAAAGATTAGAATTTGAGTTTAATTTCATCCCAAAATCAAGTTCAAGTAGAAGATTGTTACGATTGGACTTGGACCCACTCAACCCCAAAAACTAACTCAAATGAAGATGATTGTCGAAGTCCATATATGTAACTCTCAGGTTATTTATCCAACCGATGTGGGACAACTAACACACCTCCCTCATGCCCAGAAATGAACATCCGGAGCGTGAAATTTACAAATGACCAAACTATGAGCAGAACGAGTGGCACAATTATGGATAGTCCAACACATAACGGTGAAAATTGAGCTCTGATACCATGTTAAGATTGAGACTTGGGCCTAACTCAACCCCAAAAGCTAGCTCAAGGGGGAGGATTGTCCAAGTCCATATATGTAACTCTCAGGTTATTCATCCAACTGATGTTAGTCATTGTCAAAATCCATATATAAAACTTCCAAGAATTTAAGAGATATTTAACAACTTTCTCAAGCTCATGATTGGACAACTGGAGCGTAAAGTTTATAAGACATTAGTCCGTGGTCCATAAGGACGTACAGTACAACATATAACGGTGAGTATGAACTCTGATATCATGTTAATAGATTAGGATTTGAGTTTAACTTCACTCAAAAAAGCAAGATAAATGGAGGAAGATTGTTCAAGTCTATATATACAACTCCGAATAACTTAATCCAACTGATGTGATACATATAACATATAGTTCGTATCAATCAAACTAACTATATCGAAAAAAATTTATCTACCTTAAAGTTAAATGAAAAATATAAGCCAAATCAGAAAAATCGATTTTATTGTTAATTAAACATATATATTATAGAATTTGTTAAAACTTTAATTTGCCATGAATGTTTTGGATATATGTTTTATTATTTTTGTAATCTTTTATTAATAATATATGATTATCAACCTCTCAATGTCTTGAATTGATAATATGTAGGCAACTAAACACTGTCATTAATTAAATTATCCTACCAACAAATTTCGATCCTATAAATATTTAAGAAGCAAAATCGTGAAGCGATTTTGGTAAATTTAATTTTAATTTTTTGCTAGAATTTGTTTGTTGGATTATTGAAATAATAAAAATATATTAAATAAAATAAATATTATACTAGCGGCCGGACATACACATTATGCATTTGTACAATATAATATATAACACACTTATTTATATATAAATATTGTGTAATACATATTTCATATTTAAAAGTTTATTTGGGTTGAAAATTGAAAGACGTGATGATTTCTATTTGAATATTATGTTTTGTTTTGTACTAAAGGAGATGTGTGTGTGTGTGAGTTTCACGCGTTTACTGTAATAAGGAAGACGTAGATAAATAGGAAGATCAGACAAGAGAATATAGATAGATAGACGTCTCATTATCAAATGAAAAAAACATAATTGGTGTAATTAACTTCATTGATATATGATGGTGGAATTTATTTTGAAAATAAAATAATAATCATTTTGATAATTCGTATTTTGCTACGCTAAATTTGTAAAGTCATACATTACATTCATGTTAAAACACTTCAATATTGGTAATTTAATTTATTTTCGAAAAGATCAAAATATTTAATTTTTAAAAAAAATTAAAATTTAAAATCGATTGATCATCTAAACAAGACCGAAATCGAACCCAATCAAACTAAAAATTTAGGTATGAATTTACTAATTCAAGAATAGGAAAACTACATTTTTAGTCGTACATATTTACTTATTTGTGATTTTGATTTTTTTTATTGTCGGAAAAACTTAAAATAATATAGGAAAACTACATTTTTAGTCGTACATATTTATTTATTTATGATTTTGATTTTTTTAATTGTCGAAAAAACTTAAAATAGATGAATAAATAACGTTTAGAGTTTTTTTTTTTCTATATTCCTCTTATTTATCTTCTTTGTATATCTCCATTTTCGCACGTTTCTTCTTCCCTTTTCAATGAAAGTTCAAGAAGCAACACACACGGCACAACTTGCTCGAGAGAAGGAAAACCTTGCGCCGCTTCAAGTATTTTTTTTGTTTAATATTTATTGATATATTTCTGATTTTATATTTTCCTGGATTTGCTAGCCAGTTTTATAAATGTGTTTTTCATTATTAAAATTGGGGTTTTTATTTTTTATTTTTCCCAGTTCTTCCAAATCTATATATATAAAAAATTATAAAGATTTTAAAAGAGTTTTTTTCTTTTTATAAGTAATTCACTATTAATTAGTATTTTTTGAAATAATATTAATTAATTATTATTTTCAAGCAACTAAATTTTTTATTCAATTAAACTCTTGAATATAAAAAACCGAAGTGAAAACACCAAACCATATTATGAAAAACCGGATCAAACCAAAATAAAATGGTTCAGATATCGGATTAGATATTCATAAAACCGAACCATAATATTAATTAATCAAACTGAACCGTCCAATGAACACTTCTAGCTATCACGTAAAAAACTGAAATTTGACAATATGTAATACTAAAATCGCAAAAGATAAATGTATAGAACCAAAAATATAATTTGTTCATTCATAAATTATGACGTGGTTTGGTCATCTGAATTTAGTTTGGTCTGAAATTTTATTGAAACCAAACCAACCGCACTTGATCAGTACCAGGACGAATTGTCACGAGTTCATTTGCTGAATATCTAAACAGGGGGTATCATTGCACTTATGCGTACGTGTGCGGCGTGTGTGATTCAAAAGAGAATACCATGGGGAGTAACATGTTTTATGTTTAGGTTTTTCTAGGATGTCCTGAAAAGAATATTTATTTTTTGGCGAATCGAGTTATTTATGTTAGAACATATTATTATTAGTTTTCAAATGTAGATTAGTCATTTTACTCTTTTTTCTGTTTATTCTAACTATATAAACATAATTTTTTGTGATCTTTATTCAGTTTACAATATGCGACTTGAGTTTTTCGTTTACTCTCTGTTTCTTCAGTTCATACTTAAGTTATATGTTTTAATAATATTCTCATGGTTATTTCAAAAAAAAAACAAAATTTGTTTTCTCATTGAGTAGTTAATTAATTGTTATGATTGAAAATTAATAAAATTACTAATGTGAAAATATAATTAGTGACGTGGAAAAAATCAATATTTTGATATTAAAAATAGTTTTTGAAAATATGAGTTTGTCCCGAACTTTACTCATCTCAGCGATTAGTGATATGTGTGCCACTTTTTATTTCCTTATTTCTCTTTTTATTTATTTTCATTATTTTTTCTTTATCATTTTTTAACCATTAATATTTACTACATTAATTCCATTATAAATGATAAAATTTAAAACTCTTAATTATGAATTTTAAAAATTACAAGGAACTTATATTACCGATAAAAAAAATTTAGTCTAACTCCTTATAAGGAGAAAAAATGTTTTAAAAAAAAAACTACATTTTTGAAATTTTTTGATTTGTTTTAATAAAATTTAAAATTATAATACATTTATATTCTTCATTAAAAAACTATTTATTAAGTTAGAGTTAACTTTTAATGAAATTTAACTAAAATACTCATTTTACCCCTTATAAGTTATAACTCATATTGAAATATTCAATTTTCATAAAAGGTAAAATATGTATAATCCTAATTTGACTAATTTGTATTAATTAAGTCATTAGTAAAAGTTGATACTATTATCATTTTGAATTAATTTTATTATTTAAATTTGAATGTTTATTAGTAAATATTATGTTAATGGCTAAAGATGGAAAAAAATAAGATTCGATTTTATAAGAAAATAAAAATCAACCATACCTGGAAAAAGAAAATAAGGAAGAATGAAAAACCGAAAAAAAAAATTGAAGCAAAATAAAAAAGTAAAAAAAAAAAAAAACACACACACACACACACACGTCATTTATTGGCCATGAGAGTAAAGCTCGAAGAGAACATATATATACTCTCCGCGTATTGGGGTGAGTCAATGTTATATCGAGAGATTTATTTTCGATTTTTGTTTTGTATAAGATGATCTATCGTTCATCTCACTATAAAATAAAAAAAAAATATTGATGTATACTATTTTTTTGTTTTCAACTTAGACGATCAGCCAATCATATTATACAAACACACCTTAAATATACAGAGCGTCATGTGTATCATAGACTCATTTGTATTATGGACAGAGGACGTCATACTAAATAAAAAGTATAAATTATAAAATGGAACACTAAATTCGAAAGTAGCACGTAGCTCTCCTTAAGCGAAAGAATGTCTGTGTATTGATGAATCATCTCCACCGAGTAATTGAGGAATGTTGGTCACCAATTAATTGGTTCCACCATGGAAAATGTTCAAATCTCCTAATATTAAATATTTTTTTAGGGAAAATCGCAATTTTGGTTACATAATTTATTTTTGTTTTTATATATATTATCAAATTTCAGTATTGATTTATATATTTCATTTTTATGTAACTAGTCATTTTTCATCGAAAGTGTTGATGTGACACTACATACGAAGTATTACGTCGAAAGAATCTTAAAATTGCGACAAAAAATTAAAACTTAAAATTGATACATAGACTACTAAAATCGTAAAGAGACAAATACAATTTTATCTTATTTTTATTAGACTAAAATATAATATGATCCATAATATGTAATTATTATAAAATTATTATACACAACTAAATTGATACACACACACACACAAAAAAAATTATACAAAAAAATAATATGTTGTTTGTCAATCATCAATATCTCAATGTATTTTCTTATAGTAATTTTTTAAAAATGAGATTGATATATAGCTAGTGAATACATTAATTTAAAATTTTCAAAAAAATTATTCCTTTTGGGTGTTAATATCTCAAATTACCTTCTCCCCATGATACTAATTTACAATCATAATTCAAATTTTAACTGAATGAAAATTGATCTGATAGAACCAAAATTTCCACATAAAAATATGTACTGCATAAACGAAAATATCATGATAGTATTTAAATGTTGGGTATTAATTTTTAAAATTGAAACTTGAAATATTTTATTGGATATTATTAGAAGGATAGGATACGTAGAAAATAAGTCTAGCCCTCGTTGATTAATAGTTAAATAAGTTTTAATATTTTTTATTGCAATCAGATTTTCTTTATTTGGCCATACATGTGTGCGCGGGAATTTCTTGGAAAATTCTCTACTCCAAACGGCGGGCCATATCAATTATTGTATTTTTTTAAGATAAGGGAGAAAATTTCCTGTAAATTTCCGAGGATGAACTGATTCGGATTTGAATTATAAAAGGTAATAAAGCTATCTTTTTTAGTTAATCATTCACTTGTGTCATATTTACCACTGCACGAAATTGCCATACAATTTCTCAAAGTCGGTCATGGCCTGCCAGCCCCATTCCTTACGTTACAAGAAGCTGAATCTGTTCGGCAAACGATAGTTTGGTGCTATTTGGATTTGGATTTCTATATAAATCCGTCGAAATTTATATAGAATTGACGTTCTTGATTTTTGATTCAATCATGGCGATGCTGTCAAGGATTAAAAGTTCATTCATGGGCACCAGAGCTAATCTCAAGCTCCGGTTACTCGGCCTACGCCGTTCGAGGGAAAGGCCCGAAAGTCCATCAACTAAATGCACCGCCGCAGACTGCGGCGGAGGTGTTGCAATCACAAAAGAAGACGAGTACTGGCGGGTTTTCCG
Organism: Primulina tabacum; assembly: GCF_025594145.1. NCBI lineage: Eukaryota > Viridiplantae > Streptophyta > Magnoliopsida > Lamiales > Gesneriaceae > Primulina > Primulina tabacum. The sequence goes on from NC_134563.1 coordinate 36,886,276, forward strand.
GTACTTCGACACGAACAAGGACGGCAAGATATCTGCGAATGAGCTGAGGAATTATTTCGCGTCTGTAGGAGATTCGGTGTCGGACGAGGAGGCGAGGAAAATCATACAAGAGTTCTCCAAGGGAAAAGGCGGCGGCGAGGATTCCATGCGGATGGAGTTTGGAGAGTTCGTACGCATGGCGGAATTACGAGACAACGATGATGATAACGTTGTGATACTCCGACGGGCTTTCGAAGTGTACGAGGTTGACAAGGGGAGCGGCTTCATCACGCCGGAGGGGTTGCGTTGTGTCCTGCTGCGGCTCGGGGACGTGAAATCGTATCAAGAATGCGAAGCCATGATTGGCACTTACGATCTTGATGGAAATGGTGCGCTGGACTTTAACGAATTTCAGAGGATGATGACTACTTAGATTGTACGATGAAGGGATTTCGTAATGAAAAGTGAACGAATTGCTCTGAAAGTCATCTGTTTTCAGATGTTGCAAATATCTAAAATTTTAACAAACATAGTTATCTATCTATCTCGCATTGCTTGAGAGATTTGTCATTATTTATACCGAACGTTGCTTGTTTGAAGACATTTTTAATCTTTCACAATATATTGATTCCTTACAATTCATGAAATGTAATATTAGAGATCCCAAATCGGTTAATGTAACTTTTCATATGCCCAAGATTTATATGAATGTATTAGCTCGGGAGTTTACTCGATATGTATTGATAAATATCGATTTAAGCGTGAAGGATGGGTAACCTTAAAATACAGTTTGGCCAAAAATAATCAACCTTTGATTGAGTTTATTAAACGTGTGTAATGCTCAATAGATACCTGGTGTTTGTTTGAATATTGATATAACAATAATAAAATAAAATAAAACAATACGATATAACCTTCGTATGTATTTCAAAATTATTAAAATTTGTTGAGTCTTTAGATTTATTAAATTCATTTTTTCTCCTCTACCGAACACTAAAACTATTTTTTTTGTTTACATAAAATCTATACATATACATATTATAAAAGTGTGAATCAAGGTCAAAGTTTTTCTATTGTGTATTGTCAACTTTGTCCTTAGTTTGTACACACAGTAAAAATTTAGTGAGGATGTTTTTGTCAAATTAGTTATTATGATAAGGACAAAATTGTCAAACTACATTTTTGTTAGATAATGATTAAGTTGCCAAAAAAGCTGAAACTTTAAAATTCTTTGATTTTTATTTTCTTGTAGATGAATTGAACAAACTTTGTTCACAAAAAATATTAATTTGAAAAGATTGAAATACCAAAATATATTGGTTTTATTTGCTTATAGATGAAGTGAAAAAGAATTTTTTCACAAAAAACTTAATTTGTAGATTTTTTCACAAAAAAGTTAATTTGTAGAAGATTAAAATAACAAAATTCTTTTGTTTTATTTTCTTGTAAATAAAGTGAAAATATTTTTTCCACAAAAACTTAGTTTATATAATGATATGATGTTAAATATATTTTATTCTACGTTCATTAAGATTAATTATTTTAAAATGAAGAATTAAACTAATGAAGCCAAATAATTAAACTAATTTTATTTTTGTTTTAACAAGGTTGGTGTGAGGAAGGTTCGATATTTAATTACATTTACAAAATGATACAATAATTATCAGATATAAATATAGATAATCCTAATAAATATTTCATTGATATTTATTTTATCTATATTTCTTTGCAAAAAGAAAGTCAACTAACATTGTTCAAAGCCTTGGTTTATTATGAAATTTTAACGATATATAAGATTGAATAATATATTTGTATTAATTTTAATAATATTTTCCTCTTTTTAAATGCTAGAAACTATAACAATTATTTTATGAGAGATTCTTGCAATTAACGAATGATTATTTTTATAAGAGATATATATTGACAAATCAGTTATAGTTTTTGTAACATTAAAAGATATATATTTGAATGTAAATTTTTAAAATTATGATAAATAAATTTTTATAAAATTTATCCATTAGCAATACTCACTACTTCTCCATAGACAAAGTCAAAGTTATTTGGTTTTTATTTATTTGTAGATGAAGTGAACAAATGTTTTTCACAAAAATATTTATTTGAACATGATTTATTTTATTTTGTAGATTTATAATCTTTTGAATGATTTTTTATATGCAAGAAGTTTATCTTCAATTTGGTTTATTTCATCCTAGCCATGTGGGTATTGCCCCCATGATAGGATGGATGATGATTCGCTAGTCATTGGCTGATTCGTCTAGTTATCGACTGATTCGTCTAAACTTTGGCTGATTCGCTTAATTAATGACTGATTCGTCTAATTATTGGCTGATTCGCTTAATCCTTGACTGATTCGTCAATTTTGTGGCTGTTTCGCCCAGATACTGGATATATGAATTATATCGATGCCGTTTAGGGTTGATTCATTCCTATCGACTGAGATTCGATATAATTATCAATATCCAGACATTGGGATCCCTAGGTTAGAGTTGAGTCGAGTCTGATACGACGCGTTGTTTGAGTCGAGTCTGTGATGACTAGTTGATTTACAGTTTTGATATTATACATGTTTGTTGATTGGCTGCATGTGAATGATATTTGTTATATGCTTTTGTATATGTTTTTATATGATTGCATGTTTACATTGTTTATACTGGGATTTATTCTCACCGGAGTTATCCGGCTGTTGTCTTGTTTCGTATGTGTGCATGACAACAGGTGGGACAGGTTCAGGGTCGAGGAGATGAGGAAAGATCGTGATTAGAGTGGAGAATCCGGACTTGGCTTAGAGATATGGTTGGACACTTGATATTAACTGTTAAACCTTAGTCGAATAAATGTATGTAGTACATGACTTGTACTTTTATACTGAAATGTATATATGTTTTATTTCACTACGTTCCGCATTTTTTAAAAAATATTTAGACCCTGTTTGATAATTGATTAATTAGTCCCAATGATGATTAAGAACATGATTAGCGTCCGGGTCCCCACATATATATAGGACCACTTTTTTTTTGAAATTGTATGTGTGGCAAGATCTTACCCGTTGAAATGAAGTGAGGGTAGTGCCCACATAGGTAGGATCTCATTATGACTTTAATTTGGTGAGGAAATTTTTGTAAATCAATTATTATGAAGATGTCAAGATTATCAATCTACGTAGCAATGATCAAATTGCCAAGAAGATTGAAACTCCAAAATTCTTTGGTTTTTATTTTCTTGTAGATGAATTGAACATATTTTTTTTCGCAAAATATTAATTTGAGAATATTGAAATACAAAAAATCATGGGTTTTATTTGTTTATAGATGAAGCGAAAATAATTTTTTCCCAAAAAAATTAGTTTGTACAATATTGAAATACCAAAATTCTTTTGTTTTATTTGGTCGTAAATATAGTGAATTTTTTTTCCACAAAAAACATAATTTGTGTAAGGACATGATATTAAATATCCTCTATTTTGCATTAATTGAGAATAATTAATTTAAAACGACGAATTAAAATAATAAAACCAAATAATTAAATCATGTGGGTTGTGTTATGAGGAAGGTTCGACGGTTAATTACATTTTACAAAAATGATACAAAACATTACTGGATATAGAAGAAAGATTACCTTATAAATATTTCGTGAGTATTTATTCTATCTATTTTTTTTTATAAAAAAATCCAACTAATATTTTTCAAAGCCTTAGTTTATTATTAAAATTTAACAATATATGATTGAATACATACAGTTTTACTAATTTTGACTATTTTTCGTCTTTGTAAAGATCAGAAACTATAATAATTACTTATTCGATGATCTTGCAATTGACGAATATGTATTTTTATAAAGGATGGATATAAACCAATTATAGATTTATGTAATCTGAAATGACATATCTTTGAAGGTAAATTTTTAAAATTAATATGAATAAATCTTTACAAAAATGATTCATTATTGCTCAATATTTCTCCTTATGAGTTATGATTGATAATAAGAAAGGTCAAATTTATTTGTTTTTATTTGCTTGTAGATGAAGTGAACATATATTTTTCACAAAATATTAAATTGAATATGATTTGTTTTATTTTGTAAATCTATAATCTTTTGAATGCGTTATATATGCAAGAAGTTTCTCAGAAAAAAAATTAATATATACAAATTTAATACTTCCAATAATATAGTATGAAATATAAAAAAATATATGTTATCGTAATTTTGAATTTTTGTATTTAAATAACATATTGCATAAATATGTTATATCATTAAGAGTTGAACACTTTTTGATAAATATAATAAAATATTAATTAAATCATATTTTGTCAGTTGTCTAGAAGATAGAGTAACCAAAATTCATTGATTTTATTTGCTTGTAGATTAAGTTAAAATATTTACAAAAAATAAATATAATTTGTAGAATACTGAAATAACAAAATTCTTTGGTTTTATTTGCTTGATGAAACAAACTTTTTTTTCTACAAAACACTTAATTTGTGTGGAGATTTGTAGAGGCATCAAATAGAGAAGAATATACATTTCTTCTCATAAGATTTGCTAATGAAGATGGCAAGAATATTGTTTTTTCACAGAGAAGAAAAAACTGATGACAAAAAAAAATCGTGAAAGCAATATAAATTGAAAATATAAAAGAAGAAAACATTTGACGCAATAATTTAATTTAAGGTTTAGAATATATTATTTATATTATATTTTTATTTTTCATAAATCAATAACACGTTGTAAAATAAGTGGTCAACATTATGTATTATACTTTATTCTTCTCTCAAATTTAATTTTAATAACTATTGTGATATCAATTTTATATTATATTTTCTCCAATGTCTAATTTATACAAAATTATAATATTTATTACTACTATGTTTTTCAACAATTATTAATTTATTTAGATTGCGCTTGGATAAATTGATTTCAAATTTATGGATTAGAATTATAATTTTATTGTTAACAATGAAATAATATATCAAATATTGAATATACACATTACTTATTTACATATTATTATTTATATAAAGTAGAATAAATTTCAAATAACATTATTATTGGGTGGACTTGAAAAATATCATAATTAACATGAAATACTACTATATAAACATGAAATGAGTGGATTTGAAGTTTATAATGTTACTTCTCTAAATAACAAAAATACATTTGAATGTATTGAAATCCATGGATTTGAAATCCTTCCATTCAAGAATAACCTTAGATTTATAACACATAAAATTTTTAAACAAATATCTTTTGCACTCATTTTATAATACATGTAGTACAAATTATATTACATTGAATTTCTTACGGATAATGCTAAAGGTACAACCAATATATCGTACTGCGATATTTACAACAATTATATAGTGAGATTTTGTTATTATCTAATGAGATTTTATATTTAATTTATCATGAGATTTTGATAAATGAAATTTCTGTATTGATTTTTTTGAATTATAATAATTATTGTACAAATTTGGTTGCACATGTAGCATTACTCATTTTCTATCGACTAATATAGCATAATCATCAATATATAATTTTTTGTAAATTAATCTCTTTTGATCTCATTTCTTTAACAACAATTATTGATAATAGAAATGTATTTTCACGTGCGTCGCACGTGTCTTTGCCTAGTTTAATTAAAAATACCAAAATCAATTAATTTTTTTTACAATTATAATTTTTTTTTATATCAAACTGATTTTTTTTTTTTTTTTAAAAAAAGAAGGCACGCAAACCTTAGCATTTGGAATTTATTGATACCCTTTGAAGACCGGGGGTACTAGTTTTTTGTTCGAAATTCCAAAAAAATCTGTCAGGATTTTGAGATTTAAATTATAAGAAAGTGGACCGTCCCACAAGAAAAAATCAAAGATTTAAATCTTTGTTTGTGTTTGTTTATATATTTGTCCCAGTCTTAGACCATGTCAAGACCATGTCAAAATATACTTTTAAAATGAAAATTATAATAATATAGCCATATTTTAATGTAAAAATATACTTTTAAAAATCAAACATGCAATTTCACGTGAGTCTGTCTTTATTGTTACATTTTCGAAAAAATAAATAATTAATTCAGATAATTTTACTATTATGATAATAGCCTTATTTTAATGTCAAAATATAACTAATTTTAAAAAAATAAATAAACTAGAAATAAATTTTAAAAAAAAATGTGTTGTACAAATAACCAACGCATGGACAAATATACTAGTATAACCTTTGTCCAGTCTATCAATTATGTAACAAACTGCAAATTCCCCACCAAATATGATTCCACCATGCACCCGGTTACTGAGACAATGTTACATAATATTTTTGTCTTTAACACTATTTTCTTCCTTGAATTCTTGATTCTTGTCCCTACATTAAATTCTGTAAACCAAATCCATGATTTAATAATCATTCCACGCGTTTATTCCTGTTATAACTGCAATTGTTTAAATTCAGGAGCCCTCGCAAACGAAATAATCCCACCAAAACATAAAAATGAACTGGTTTCTCACTTCTGTAGTAACTCTCACTTTATGCACTCCATGCATAAACACGCAGCAGAAGTATGTAGGAACTGCAGCATCGAAATGCACCAGAAGTGGAGAAACAGATGCATCTGAATCTTTTCTCTACTCATGTAATGGTGATTCCTCGTCTTGCCGAGCTTTTCTGATCTTCCCAGCAAGATCTCCTTTCAACACAGTTCCGACCATTGCAACTCTCACATCATCTGACCAAACAGAAATCATGAAAATCAATAATGTTACGCGGTATACGGTTTTTAAGACAGAGCAAGAAGTTGTGGTTCCGGTGAATTGTACTTGTTCAGGTCGGTACTATCAAGCCATCAGCACTTACCAGGTTCTAGGCGAGCATGAAACTTATCGTGTGATTTCAAACGACACGTTCCAGGGATTGTCAACCTGTCAGTCAATCAAACTTTCAAATATTGACGTGGGGTTTAAATTGGTACCTGGAAGCAAGTTGCGAGTTCCTCTACGATGTGCATGTCCAACGAGGGGTCAAGTTCTAACAGGAACTAAGTATTTGCTGACATACGCGATTAACACGGGAGATACCCTTTATGGTTTGAGTAAAAAATTCAATGTAAGTTTAAAGAGCATTACGCAAGCAAATAGTTTTCCTGACGAGCGTTTCACGATCTATCCTCTCACGACAATCTTAATTCCAATGCCGAGGGAACCCTCGAGCTCAAACACTATAACTCGTGGTTATAAAGTGAGGGCGTCAACTTTTCCTGCACATGTTGCTCGAAAACACATATCAAAGAAAGTACTCTCAACTGCTGGTATATCTGCTGGAGTCCTTTCTCTGGTAATATTTCTTATTCTGCCAGTTATCTTCCTGTGCTACAAGAATAATAAGCCAGTTCTAGAAAAGAGAGGAAGAAATGAAAAGTATTCTCCAGAAGACTTGGTTCTTGAAATTGCAAGATTAGAGCGTGTTCTCAAAGTTTTCAAATTCACTGAAGTAAAAAAGGCAACGGGGAATTTTCGAGAGAAAAGGAGGATAAAGGAGACGGTTTACCGCGGAACTTTTGGAAGAGATGTTTTGGCAGTTGAAAAGATTGCTGGGGACTCACGAACCGCAGTGAAGATATTGTATCAGATCAACCACTTCAATATAATCAAACTCCATGGATTCAGTGAACATAAAGATGACACGTACTTTGTATATGAGTACATGGAAAATGGCTCTCTCCAAGAATGGCTCGGCGGAAGAGGATCCGACAGCAAAAAGGGGTGGAATGAGAGGATTCGTATTGCACTTGATGTGGCCAATGGACTTCTCTACCTTCATAACTTCATGAAACCAGCGTATGTCCACAATGACATAAGAAGCAGCAATATTCTTCTTGACAGCAATCTACGAGCAAAGATAGCAAATTTTAGTCTGGCAAGAAAAGCAAACTCTAATGATGTAATAACACGGATTGTGGGCACTGAAGCATACATGGCACCTGAGTATATGGACACGGGTCCAATTACCCCCAGGGTTGATGTATATGCATTTGGGGTGGTGTTATTAGAATTGTTCACAGGAAAAGATGCGGTATTTGTGCAGGATGGCAAGGAAAAATTACTGTCGTCTGAAGTAGAAGCTATAGTGGAAAGCGAAAATTCAGAAACTGAGCTGACCTGTTTCATCGAACTTAGTCCTGCCGAAAATGGTGGAATAGTATGGGCCATTCAAGTGGTGAAATTAGGTTTAAGATGCTTGGAGCAAGATCCTGAAAATCGACCAAGTATGGTTGAGGTAGTTTCGGATCTTCTGAAAGTGCAATTGAATATGCAAAAGCCAAGCGCAGTAGCACGAGTCAATTTATAAGATTGCGTTCAACAAGGAAAATTGAGTCACCACCTTAGGCTCATCCTCTGTACTCTTAGATATTATATTTTCACATTAGATGGTAGACATACCAAGTATGTGGTATGATAATACACACTACGGACAAGCATGGTAAATCTAAAAACAAAAAAATCAATATTGAAGATGAATGTTAATATACAAGGTACAAAAAATGACTCCCTAAACCTATCCTGACAGCTGTACTGACGCGTGTTGTCCTATATACATTGGCCATAGATACTAACACAGGAAACGCCCGGCTATAATTTAGTAACAAAATATAAACTCAGAAGGGAAGAAGTTATCAACGTCTGCAACTGAATTTCAACGAGGAAAGTTTCCTGTCTCCCTCATGTGGTCCAGAGTCCTTCGTAAGCCAAACTTCAGCACCGCTTGGTCAGCAGCTCTAAAACCATTTCCATATGTCTCAGATGTATCTGTTGCTATCTGGTTTTTGAAAAACACGCCAAGTTTTCTCTCAAAAGGAGACCTTGGCCCCCGTCTTGAGGTTGATGCTTTGTTACTATCAGATGAGGACTGGCTCTGGGATTCCAACCACATATTGGCCATGACTTGGCAGATGCCTTCTTCAATATCTTGTCTCAGATTTCGATAACCTTTCAGAAAATCATGATAAACATGTTAATTATTCACGCTCTTGAGAAATGATAAATGACAACTATAATACGGGGGAAGGTATGAGAAAAGACCATTTAGTCTTAACCAAGCATGCATCATCTCATGAGCTAATATTGATCCAGTCAGCAACCTGCTCAACGCAACAAGAATCAGAAAATGAAATGAAACTTAAAAGACTTTTAAGAAGCGCAAAAAAAGAAACAATGATAAAATATGTATATAAGACCTTGGAAGACCGTATAGAATGAGAATTGCAGTCACTTCACAATGTCGTCTTAGTTTATAAGGCTCTGTTCTCATGCCAAAGACTTGATTTCCAGCACCCAATCTTGGTCGCCTCAAAATCTGGTGATGCAAGTGACAAAAAAGAGTGCAAATTTAAATTTAAATTCAAAGTAACTTTAAAATACCCAAAATGGGTGATGAGAAAAGAAATTGGCCACAGAAACCCTTACAGTGCTAATAGTTTGTTCCTCAGAAAGACAGAGACCTCGAGTCTCAGCTACGTGATGATGCCCCTGCAAGAAATGAAAAAATCAAATTAAAAGCCACCTACCAGTATAAACAACTGGCGCAACAAAGACAAGCAACAAAGCTTCAAAAATAATGTTAAGGTTTTTCTCTCGTCATGTGATTGAAAAAGTTTCTTACATGCCTCTCTCCACCCATGGCTTCATTCAGAGCCTGCCTCTCAACCAATAGTATAGGGATTTTCTGAGTCACTTTCATATTTAATCCCGCGAAGAAATCTTGTATGTCGTGTAAAAGGGGCTGACACTCATTGGTATCCATAATAGAAGAGTCCATGCACTCCAAGCAAAGCTTCCGGCCATCATTAAGGACTGCACCTCTCGAGTCCCATGACTGAAACAAGACAAACATTTAATCAATTGCACTCATTACGGTTTCATGCAAAAATAATCGGGTTTCTATAGATTTGGAGTGATCTGTTACACAAACCTCCATACGCTCGCAACTACAGCACCGAGGAGTTCCATCATGCTCATGACTAGGACAGTATTTCTGGGACCAAAAAGGATGTGCCCTATATTCAATAAGACCGGTTGCATTTGTTCGAATCTGTGGAGCAGAAATAAGAGTTGAACCTTAACAATAAAACAAAAGTAGCAAGCACATGTTTTTAATGAGAATAAGAGAGTCAAAATAGAGAAAACATTACACGAGTTAGAATAATCTACATTAACAGAAACAATCGCTTAAACATAACATCTAATGGAGGATGCACATTTTTTCAAATAACACAATACTCAAAGTTTAAATTGAAAAAATAATTCCTCCATTGCATCCCAAAGACCCATCTGTTGTTAAACAACAAGCATGGTTAATTGTCACAATTTGATATTAATATTACAAATTCTATGTTTGGACTTTGTATGCCTTTACATAATACTAGTAATTTATTTTGATGGGGTTATTTATTTCAAGTTGCATTTTCGTGTATGTCTTCGACATTGCTAAAAATTACACAAGCATTTGGATGTTTCTGTTATGAGATTAGGGTAAACTTCTTGTAATGGTTGCAATAAATTCTTGTACAAAGTATAAATATATTGGAATAATTTTTCATCATCAAATGTTTAGCAACTCTTGAACTTAATCGAATGCAAAATGCATCAAAGTCTCGAGTCTTGAAAATGGTTTCAAAGATATAACTTGGGATTAGTCTAATGATGTGATGTTTGGTGGTTTCATGTAGCTTATATGCTCCAATGATAAGATACAGTATCACTGTTAAGCTTCCAAATGTTACAAAATTCGTAACATAATATCTGTCTAGGATCTGTCAACCACAAGGGTCACGAACATTAAATTCGGAAAACTATAAAAGATGCAAATTTCAGCCTCGTAACACATTGTGAGTATATAATGGCCTACAAAATTTCAGATAATGAGCATGATAATCCATGGTATGAGAAACTTACGAAGTGCTGGCAGACATCACATTTCGGATGATAAGATTCCCTGTAGCAAGCTTTATGATATGGGTAACTTCCAGACACAGAAAACTGTAGCAGAAAAATACTAATTGAGATTTCTTGACATTTTAAAGAGATTGATGATGCTCCAAAATCCAATATCACGATTTAATTTGAAATTGCTTCTGCAGTTAAATTTGTACATTAGGAGCATCTAAAGTCTTTTTATGAAAAAATAGCAAATATCATATAATACTAGCATGTTAATGATGTTAGAAAGCTTTCCGTTTCAGTAAAAGCATAATTCTGGTTAAAGCACCATAAGTTCTTCTATTCTTCACCTTTTGAAGCTCTTAGATCAAATTAATTAGCTGGTTACAAGTACAAAAATGGCGATATCATATTGCATTTGACCTTATTTATGCATATGGATAGATTCAATTAAATTTTGGTTTCTTAATAGGGTATCGACCGCTGTGCACACCTTTCATTTTAAAAAATAAGGCTACTAATCAATGGAATACTTTAGCAGTAATCCCGAGTTATTTAGGACCAGAGTTAAAAAATCACATAGTAGAACATACATGCATGTGGTCCAAATTATATAAGTATATACTATATGTGCTAAGTTCTAATATCAGTTCAAGATAAGGTAGACAATCTAGCAATTTTCATGGACTATTGAGAATTGCTGTACCTCATAATCTGATATTGGTTGCTTGCATCCGTAACATCTAAAGCATTCTGGATGCCAAACAGCACCCATACAACTCAAAAATCGTCCATGGCCAATCTCTGTATTACAGCCAGCGCAAATCCTACCAGTAAAAGTAATAGAAAATTAGTAGAAGAAATGACCAAAACTGAGACCATGAAAAATACGAGTTCAACAATTAGAAACACAAACAAATGCGATAATGAACTCAGAAGCAAGAAATTTTTTTTCTTCATTGTGTTTGAACGATATTAAAGTCCAATTACCTTAAGCTTGTCGAGTAGGGAAATGTTATAGGTTGGTAAAGGCTATCATAACCGTGTCCATATCCAAATCCAAAACCACGTCCATATTCATTTTGGTGACCATTGTCACGTGAAGACTCAGCGTTCAAACTCTCCTGCAGAGCCCGAGCAAGCAGTTCATCTTCTTCCAATTGCGGTTGACTATCTGTGTCATTGAACAGTATTCAAATATGTATTTTTCAGTAGATTTGTATGAATTCGACAAAGAATGTAATAACGGAATAAAAAAAAAGTGACAAGCCCTTTAATCCAAATTTTAAATTTAAAGCAGCACTCGACAAAAGTACAAGTCCCAGATTCATCAATCCTGAAAGCCAATTGCCAACTCACCTATCACAGCTTTTCTTTTCTGATCTTCTTCTGAAAGAGATAAAGCAATAGCATGTTCTATATCTTCAGCCTCTGACAATGAATCCTATACCAATGTTCACCAATAAACAAACTTTTTATGCAAAAATAATAATAATATTAAGCGAATAAAATAATTAATTCATCTGTCGAAAGCGAATTCATGCCACCAAGGAAACATTTGGTATTTGTGAGTGAAAACCAATTAACCGTGAATGGACATCATCTTTGTCCACTCAGCATTTCTATTTGATTTGAGACCATAATAAGACCTATCACATTTCGTATAATAACTAGTTAAAAGATCCAGCTCCTCCCAGCTGACTTATGATACATTTTGTTTAGTATCACTGTGATTTTGTTGCCTTCGTTAGAAAAATTTGGTCATTTACAAAAGCATAGAGCATATTAAGTAAAATAAGCAAACAATAAACCTAAAATTAATACATCAATAGCTCGAAGCACCGAAGCATAGTAGCTACACATCAGGCAAACCAGACTAATGACGAACAGAAATAGATGGTCTGAATTTAGCATATGTTCTCAAGACATTATTAACATAAAATTTGAGGGACTATCCAGTTATGGTTAGTCCCTTTATATAATATACACAACTTTCCATCCCGGATGGACTATTACAACCGCCAATTTAATTATCTTCCACGTTGACTTGGTTTGAACCATAGCCAAAATCTGAAGCTCCATTTTTCAACATGAACTTGGGAGTAAAAATAAAATTATAAGAAGTTCATTTAGATTTGGTTTCAAGAATATCCAGTCCTATGCTTCTGTCATAAAAAACAACACATCTAGAATCAACTTTCAACATTCAGGAAAAAATAAATAAAATTTAAAAAAACACAACAAATTTATCAACATAATTTGAGGACTGTAGGATCAACGGAGCTTCTTTCTGCTTCTAGCACCGTGTCGCATACAAGGTAGCAATAAACTGATGTAGGTTAGTGAATCGTGTTAGACTTGAGAGAAGAAGATTGAAAACAAAAGCACTTACCAATGAACTAGATGGACGATTGGCAACATTATCTGCTCCATTTCTCCAATTATGTAGCCCCTCTGAAACTTTATGATTTGAACCTTTGAAAATTTTGCTAAGCCAGCCCATTGGTTAACTGCAAATGGCAAGGACCGGTAGAGCCATATCATGCACCGAACTATAAATAAAGAAGTAGAAGCAGGACACACCACTTTGAAGGATAAAACGAGATGAATGAGGGAAAAGTGGAGCACTCACAAACAGAGAAACACATATACAAACTATATACTGCGTCATTCATTTTCAGTTCTTCTCTTCCCACTCGAAATCTAAAATGATGTGAATGGAGTTTCACAACTTTTGCAGAATTTTTTATTGACAAAAGAATTGCCAGGACAGCACAGATGTTCAAAAATTATTGCCTGCACCCGCACCAACATTCTCGTCTAAAATAAATATTGTTTCGATCATAATGAAAAAACTTTTTGATCAGATTTATTTGACAAAAAATCATGCATAGTTTAAACCAGATACTTGAAAAGATCATACAAACTGGCAGACAATAACAATGTAAATTACCACATAAAATGTAGGTCGAATAATCATATTCTTCTTAAATATGTCAAAAAAAGAGAAAAACAAATAGAACCCGATGCCACAAATGTAGTAAGATTGTATATGTTTATACATTTGACCATCTTGAAAGAATGCAAAGTAAAGAGCAGCCCACAAAAAGAAGCAAATTGTACCAACAAACAAGGAAACAGCGAGTCCAATGCTAATTGTTCCACAAAATCAAATACAACTTCTGGCAAAAAAAACTCAGAAGGCTTCAAAAGGCAAGCAAGTAGAATACCGATTTACCTAGCAATCATGCCTCTAATAACCCTAATGCTTAAATATCAAACAACACATAATAGCTTATAACAGAACAACAAGGATCCTCAGTTTGTCGAGAAAAGTAGATATAATAAACACAAACTCAATATAATGATCGTTCCAGCTCAATGTATCTTATAAACTCAAAGATAATCAATCATCCTGTATTTCAACAAACAACACAAGATATCATGAGCTTTACAGTTGGCTGACCTGAAAATAAACCCCAGAATCTGCAAAAGTGGCGGAAGCAATTGGCAATCGAATCAAAACAAACCAATCAAAACCGATTCTGCACGTACCCTTCAATGCTTTAATCCAAAAAACGAATCTTTACACCAAATGAGAAACTTTTTCAAAAAAAAGATTGATCACGCAGAATCTTTCTAACCTCAATCCCTTAATACAAATTTAAAAAGTAAAAGAATGATTTTAAAACAAATGAATAGGAGTAATTGTACTAATAATCCACCAAGAAACCAAAAAAAAAAAAAAAATCTTGTGGAAAAAATTGATTCGTGTGAATAAAAGAACAGCAAAACGAGAACACGTATCACAATGTTTTCAAAGTCAATCGGGACATAACATATAAATGGTAAATTACAACACAAAAGCGTGAGCTGTTTGACTAAGAAAACATCAAATGCAGTTGGCATTTTTGAAATTGTGATCTTTCTCGAGTAGTTGGATGAATAGGCATACGCCACGAGATTCCGTAAAGAGAAGAGAAGACAAAATGAAGATAATTAAACAAATTAAATATACTAGAGTAATTAAATTAATTCATTAATTTTTTAAAATGTCGGAAAGATTTTGTTGCCTTTTTAAGATATATATTTATGTTGAAAAGTATATTTAAAATGTGAGTATTGAATATTTGAATGTTGAAAATAAGA
The DNA here is from genome assembly GCF_025594145.1 of Primulina tabacum. NCBI lineage: Eukaryota > Viridiplantae > Streptophyta > Magnoliopsida > Lamiales > Gesneriaceae > Primulina > Primulina tabacum. Next base: position 36,901,350 of record NC_134563.1, read on the forward strand.
GTTGTAAATATTGAAAATTAGTGTGTGATGATATAGGTAATGATGTATTTTATTTTTGGATTATTTGTAAAGATTTCCTATAAATAGATCTCTCATTTGTGAAGAAAATCACAATTGAGTAGAGAGAAAAATATTATAAAGTGTGTAGTTTGGTAAATTTTAAGAGTTTGAGATTTTTACTTTTTACCATAATTTTTTCTTTTTCACAACAATTTCCATATAATCCTAAGTCCTCGCGTATCTAATAATTATATCTAAACTCTCCTTAGAACAAATAATTAAGGTGAACATTTAAAATTTCAAAAATACCCATCTCAAATTACAAAAATACTTTGTTTTTTAATATAAATTGTATTGTAAAACATATATTTTAGTAGATTTCATATCCACTTTACGAAAGTTTGAAATTACTAAAATTATTTATCTATTTTTATTTAGATTTTTGAATTTTTAAATGACTTAAATAAATTTTTATAAGAAACATAAAAAATAAAATTAACAAAAACATACCAAGATATCACTGTGAATTTGTATTCTCTCCCCCAACAAAAATATATATATATATATATATATATATATATATATATATATATATATCGCGCGCGCGCGCAGTGATACACAAAATAGATTTGAGTGGATTCCATCCATGGGCCCAAAATAAAACATGGAGTCGGGCCTTAGAATTGGGTCACATGAAACGAAACTTTGAATGAGCCAGCAGCCAGGCCTTAGTTTTTAGTGGGTGTTCGTTATTTGGCCCGATTACCGTTAACTCGCGTTGTGTTTGTAACCGTAACTTACTTGTAAATCTTTTTTTTCCCCAGAAAAAAAAATATAAATTAAAAATATTGATTGCGTAGCTAATAATAATATAAATCATGAAAATAAATAAATTAAAACAATTTTTTATATGAAAAAATATGAGGAATTGATAATGGGATAAAAAAGTTATTTAAAAACATATATTTATTTTACATAACTATCAACCTGGGCCCGGAAGTGCTGGGCCGGAAAATTTTTTGGTGCATAATGGTGGGCCTTGAGCAGAAACAAGACACTTTCAAATGAAAATATGTGTGAATAGATTTGAGGATTATTACCCAACTAAAATTTTGTCAATATCCAAATGTCTACAAATGATAACCAGCACCATTAATTGGTGGGGGATTTCCTTAATTTTATTTAAGGAAAAACATGTCTTCATGTAATATATGTACTTGAAAGAAAACCTTAAATGGTACTCAAATCTAGTAATTATTTCATACAACCACCATCAAGAGAATTTTCTCACGTGCAAAAACTTATGTAAGACGGTCTCACAGGTCGTATTTTGTGAGACGAGTCTCTTATTTGGGTCATCCATGAAAAAATATTATTTTTTATGCTGAGAGTATTACTTTTTATTGTGAATATCGGTAGGGATTGACCCATCTCACAGATAAAGATTCGTGAGATCGTCTCACAAGAGACGTACTCTTTCTCACAATAATAAAAAAGAAGAAGTTATTTTATGGGGTTAATATCCTATGTATTGCGGTAGCAACAAAATTCCATTTCCGTGCGTGGCTGCATTAGATTCAAACGTGTACAATGTGGACGAAGTAAATATTAAACATGCAATTTGGTCGAATGAATATTCCATCGCAAAAGTCTTTATTTTGAATTAACATTAAAAGGATGAATAAGTTTAAAATATTTAATATTTATTATCAAAAATAAATATGGTCGTTTGGAATCATTTCCATCACAATCAGAGGTTCAACACAGACCCAACTTAAATTCAATAATTAAATTGTATTTAATAAGGGTAAAAAAACACATCGACTCAAAATAGTTAATTAAGCTACCAATTGAAATATTGTTCTTTCGTGTGTGTGATATATATGTGTGTTTTCCAATCCTGGTTTAAAAAAAAATCTAAATAAATAAATAAAGAGCAATATGACCCACCACAATAAACACCTTTATAAATGATTCAAAATAGTTAGTTAGAATTTGTTTTCCACCTTTAATGAATCATTTAGAAATTATCATATGATCAAATTTAATTTGGGGAAAACTTTATTTTTGGTCCTGCATGTTTGCATATCTACGATTTTGATATTCTATATTATTAATTTCGATAAGTCTGTTATATTTGTTTATTTAACAATTCTAGTCATTTTTTTCTGACGTGACGCTGATCATCAGCACTTCAGATTAAAAAGGACTAGATTATCAAAAATCAAAAGACACAAGATTAAGACTTGAATTCCACATATAGGAGACCAAAATAAAAAAATGCTATTTTCCCATTTAATTCTATTTCATAAGTTATTATAAAATATTCTAGTATATCTCTATGGAATATTATTTTCGAGATAAATATAATAATCATATCATAATTTATAGATCAAGCGTTGTTGATGAACAATAATTTTCCTCACATTCAACAGAATTTGGGCAAAAACTTGTGTGAGACGATCTCACGGGTCGTATTTTGTGAGACAGATCTCTTATTTGAGTCATCCATGAAATTATTACTTTTTATGCTAAGAGTATTTTTTTTTGTTAATATCGATAGTGTTGACCTGTCTCACAGATAAAGATTCGTGAGACCGTCTTACAAGAGATCTACTCTAGAATTTGCTAGGTTTTATAAGATAAACTCCACAAGGTTATATGTCATGCATCAATAATAATAATAGTTAATAAAAAAAATCTTTTAACTATTTACATGATTACAAAATAAAGTTGGGAATTTAAAAACGCGTACACTTTTTTTTTATTTTTTTGAAATGAAGATAATATAATGGTGGTTGTCACCATCTAACTACAGCTTGCTGTTTGTAGTCCCCCACAGGGGGCTGGGCAAACAAACGGGCAATTATAAATTTTATCAATATGAAGTATTCCAATTCATGAATTCTGAGTCACACACAGCATCCACGTATTTCCATCCTGGACAACACAACTGCGTGTGGTCCTCGACAAATTTACACATTACAGAGTATTGACAAATAGTAGATCTATTGTGATATGGTCTCATAAATATTTTTTTTATGTGTGATCCAAATAAGAGATCCGTCTAACAAAATTGACTCGTAAGACGTGCTAACAAAAATTTATATACTTAGCTAGGCAAATGATATCCAACCCTGACCCAAATGATATTAATTATATTGCAATATATTTATAGAGTTGTTTAAGTTTTAAACAAAGTTGACAAGTTCTTAAATAGCTCATTTAATTTTCTATTTTTTATTTTATAGATTTTGAGGCAGCATCCAACAAGGACACATGATCCATATCGATCAATACGAAATGCTCGTGTAAAATTGTAAAAAAGTTAAGAAATGTGAGAAAAATTGAACATTTATGATTTAATTGTGACATGAAATTATTACTATTGTGTCTAACTAATAGGAGTTATTTCTCTTATTTGAACGTTGCATTCGAGAACCCCTCTATATTTTTACTGCTGCGTTATGTTTTTGTTCAATTGAATATACACTGATTCAATCACTTTACGAGGTAAAATTTATTTGCATATTTAAAAAAAAAAATTAAGCATGAAACCTTTTTGAGTCCGCTTAACTCAAAGGACATATGTGGTTATTTAACTAATCTATGAAACGAATTTTAATGTATAGTATAATGAGGTTTCTAGCCGGAAAAAAATATTGTTTTGGTAAATTTACACGACCAAAATTGCAAAATTTGTCCTAATGTTTAATCAGTGCGTTTCGATCCATGCATCTCCCCGTTTCTTTAATCAAAATCTTGGTTGTCTTTTTGGCAATGGAATTGTCCCTGTCCCTCAACAGCCTATTTCCGCGACAACGAATTAAAATTCGTAAAAAAAAATAATGAAAGCCGCATCTGATATATCAATAGGAAATACGAATTCATCAAAAATTAAGTAAAAAATGCATAGATTCTCAAATAAATTACAATGGCTTATATGCATCGAAACACTGTATTTTTGACAAACCCTACCTTTGTAGAATCTAGTACACCATCCCTATATTAATAATGCTTTAAAATGTCAAAATCTTTGATACCCTTAAACCTTTTTGAGTCCACTAAGGCCAGTGGCCAAGAATTGTACTGTACATGTATATATTGTCCTATAGTAGTCTCTCTACCTTAACTTTCTGTTTAACTTAATATATATAAATAAAGAAAGATGGCGTGAGAATGGTAAGCTTTGTATTTATATTATATGGAAAGTTTGGTGAAAGTGAAGTAAGGAAGTGAAGAGCTATGTAGAGTGTGACCCCTTTTCCTCTTCTTCTTTCATTATCGCTTCTCTCTGGCTTTTATATTGTTTGATTTGAGAGGGCAAAAAAACTACCTGTTTCTAAGATTTCATGGAGTAGATATGTAACACATTAAAAGAGTTAATTTAGTTCTATATCATATGATTAGTTCAACAGAGACAATGATTTTTAATTTCTGGGATTCGGTGCTATTGTATCCGACTCACCGTGCTTTCTTTGATCTGTGATCGTCTTGTTATGGATGGTGATAAACTAGGAGTTCTTTGGGCCTGGATGTGAGAAGAAAGTGAAGTGAAAATTCTTTTATATGTAGTTCAAGAAAATTAGGTTCTTTTTTTTATCAGTGGAAATTTTCATCTTGATATAATTATATGATGTCCAATTCAAATGAATTTCCTTTTTGCACTCATATATTGAAGTTTGATTATGTTTCTTGTTTGATGGTGTAATTTACCAGGTCCAAGACTAGGTACGGAGTTCCGAAACAAGATTGAAGACGCGTATATGAAATAACCTAGCTAGAAACCCCTAGAGTTTTTGGTATTTCCATAAATTTTATGTCCCAAAGTATCAACAACTTTACAAATGCATATGAAAGATATATCTATGGCAGCGAAGAATCAAGGAGATTGGATGATAAGATTTCAAGGATTTGATCCTCTATCCTCCCAAGTGGATAACTTATCCACTCTTCAGCCACCGGTGTACAACGACACGGGAGGGTCTATGCTGGCTGAAGTGATCAACTTGCCGTGGCGAAGAACCGCCTCCGGTTTATTGGATGATCAAATCCAATATGCAGATGAGGTAATTCACTAACTGGTACATATATATATATATCCACTGCAACAAAAAGAGAATAGGTACTATATGTTATTGCTACCACACAACATGTCAGCATCAAAATTCAGAGAATTCGAAGTTAAGTAATCCTGAATCTACTCTTTTTTTAAGCAGATTTCACTCCAAAAATTCAATCCCAACACGTCAGATAACGCTCATCTTCAAGGGTTCCACTTGATCAGTCCTGCAGTAGCAGAACCTGAGAGTACTAATCCATCTCAATTAACTTGGATTCCAAGCAGCGGCGGAGGTGGTAGATTAAACGCAGAAACCATGAGAATCGGAAGGATCGTTGAAGGTCAAGGCCTTTCTTTATCACTATCTTCCTCTTTAAAAAACTTGGAAGCCACAAAGTTGGAGAAACTAAGTATTGGACATGGTGAATTGTTCTTCGATGGAATGGTCCCTTCAAGCCATCAATATGGCTTGAATAGTACTCTTGCTACTAATCAACAATTCTTCCATGATCAAATCTACCTCGGGTTTGCGGAGTCCACTAGAGTGGCAAACGGGTTAAGGAATTCACGCTACTTAAGAGCTGCACAAGAACTTTTGGAAGATTTTTGTTGTGTTGGAAGAGGGCAATTGATGAATCAGAAATTCAAGAAAGTTGGAAAAAACCCTAATTCCAGCTCAGATGCTGGTCGTGGAACCGTGAAGACGTCTTCCCCAACGGATCAACCGTCTTTATCTCCTTCTGAGAGGACTGAGTACCATAGAAGGAAAATCAAGCTACTGTCGATGCTTGATGAGGTATAATAATGTATATTTATTAGCCACTATTTCTTTAATTTTCCAGATCAACTTTATTAGCCAAAAAAAATCCATTCAAATATTACATAAAAAAATCATTACAATTAGATTTCTGGAAGCAAATCAATCAAGATGAAGAAGGATGCTGATATGAATATTTCACCAAACTTACCACTTAGTATTAAAGTTTAGTACTATAAAATTGATCTAGGACATTCATCAGTATACAAATATAAATGTTATTATATTTAATGAGGTGACACTTTAGTTAAATTAAGAACCCAATTCGAAAAGTCTCTTAGGATGGCAGGCTATTGTCTGGGGTACATGTCGATCCGATGATCGACACACCTCCGTTGATGCTGTTGGGAATCAACATTATAGAATGATTTGTACATACTGCTCAAGAAAAATTATGGGCTTAATCTGTCTCCATTTGGGGACCATTAGCTTTTGATTCTTTTTTAATCACGTATTATGGTTATTAAATAATGCATAATGGTGAATAATTGGCAGTCTTTGATCAAAAGGAGAAAAGGTCCGCATAAACAAGTAGAAGCCTGGAGAGTTTTTTAAGAATTAAATCAAGATTCACCCTCTATTTTTCTTCAATATAATGATTTAATTATGAATATCATTTCTCTCTCTTTTGTTGCAATAATCGAATAGCATAAAAAACAGTGCCTCAACTTTATTTCTACATTCCCTCTGCCGGAAAAGGTTGACACATGCATCAAATAGATTCCTGATGATATTCATGTTAAATGAAATACTCAAGTCTGATGTCTCTTTTTAAATAAGCCCGGAATCAAACAGTACGAACGAGGTCTGGTCACAAGAAATCACAGGAAAAAATCCAGTATTACAGATGAACTTTTTAAAATAATTATATGTGTACCAGCTAACAAGAAACTTTATCAGGTGGGTGCAAGATACACAAGATACTTTGAACAAATGCAATCAATAGTGAACTCATTCGATTCGGTACTTGGTCACGGGGCATCGTCCACATACACGGGGCTCGCTCAGAAGGCGATGTCGCGACACTTCCGGTGCATAAAGGACGCGATAGCGTCGGAGCTGAGGCTGTGCTGTGAGGCTCTAGGAGAGAAAGATGTGACAGGAGGGATTGGAATAACAAAAGGAGAGACACCAAGGCTGAAAATTCTTGAACAAAAGTATAGGCAGCAAAAGGCAGCAGAGCATATGGGAATGCTGGATGCTGAATCTTGGAGGCCCCAAAGAGGATTGCCTGAGCGCTCTGTTAACATATTGAGATCCTGGCTTTTTGAGCATTTTCTACATCCGTATTACACTTCTCTCTTTTATCTCTTTAATTGCTTAATTCTTACTCACACACAAGAAACAGATGCGTGCTGACATTTTACATAAATGGCAAAAGGTCTGTCTGGTCTTGGGTAGACAATTATTCGTTAAGACATACATCTGCGTTACTTATAAATTTGTTAGGAGTTTGTGAAGAGAAAATTCTTTAATAAATCATTAAGAATCTTGATTATTTAGGCACCCTCTGTTGAGAAAATATTATGCATAAATCACAACTCGGAACGTGAATATTATTATTTCACTAAAATAAATTTACATGGCACTTTTAAACTTTCAAGAATCTGGATAGACAGTTACAAATATCAACCATGGAAAAATTAGAGTGTATATGTTTCACGAATGTTCATAATTTATTATGTGAGTCTTACCGTGTTTGTTAATGGTAAGTTGTAATATCTAAATGAACATGTCAGTTGACCTATAGTTTAGTCCTTCCTGCTTAATTCTGTAAAGATTTTAATTGCATTCCATTTCCTTATTTTGAATTATGAAACATAATATTTGTTACTCTTGCAAAAAAAGAAAAAGAAAAAGGTGGAACCCTTAAATCTCATCTTACTGCATCACTAACATAGAATAAATGGATTCACACAGACACACACATATATACGTGTACTGATCAGCTATATGCCTATATCAAAAGTTTGCAGACAAATTATGGTGACATCAGCACTTTAATTCCAGTCTACTCATTTAGAAGAAGTTCTGATAATTAAGTCCATGATTTTTGTGCTGATGAGCATGCTCTGTGAAATTCATTAAAAAAATAAATGATTTACTGGGTAAATCCCATTTGCTTCTGCTGCACTGAACAGAATCCCATGCAATAAATTTTATTGGTGTAATGATTGATTGTCGTGGAATATTGTATATTTAATCAAAGATGGGAACTTAAAGAAGAATATATATATATATATATAATTGTTGTGGAATATTGTATATTTAATCAAAGATGGGAACTTAAAGAAGAATATATATATATATATATATATATATGTGTATGTATGTATATATATATGTATGTATATATGTATATGGGTGGTTGAAACAAAGGATAACATTTTATTATTTATTTTGTCTCACAGGTACCCAACTGAAGCAGACAAACATTTGCTGTCTAGGCAGACTGGTTTATCGAAAAACCAGGTACTCATTACAATTCTCTTTTGGTATCAAAATCGATGTGTCATTTCTCTTTGATAGGGATATTTCATTTTACCCATTGGTTTTTGAATTGATTGTGTGCAGATTCTTGTCATCCATCCTTCTGTCTCTAAGCAAAGTTTCATTTCCTTCTTTTGAAAAAAAAAACTTAGTTTCATTAGTAAGCGATTCTTTGATAATTTTTTGATAACAATCTTACAGTAAAAATATTATATATTAATGTCATATACACGCATTGTGTTTATATACCTTCGATGTGATTTAAAGTTTGACTATATATATATATATTGGAGGAAATATTTCCTCTTTAACTTTATATTAATAATTTATCTAAAGGACTCTTGGGAAAATAATTGTAAAACTTTAATTTTTTTAAAAGGTAAATTACATTTTTGTCTTACAATTTTTATTTTTTCCACTTTTGGTCACATTAAAAATGAATTTGTATTCTTAATCTTGTGATTTACATTTCTTTTTCATTTATTATCTTGTTACAATGAATTTTCATTTTTAGTTTAGTAACTTATATGTTCTTTCATTTTTGGTTTTTTTACCGGAGTTCATCTTCCCTGCGGATCAAAAATAGACCAAAAATGAAAAAGCATACAAGTTATTTTTACCATAAATGAAAAAAACAAGTTACTATATTAAAATTGAAACTTCATCGTAACAAGACCAAAAATGAAAGAAAACATATAAATTACATGATTAAAAATACTATTTCACCGTTAGTAGGACCAAAGTGGAAAAAGTGAAAATTAAATAACAAAAATTTTACATACCCTTTTTTAAAAATATTGCTAAAATTTTCGTTCTTCTTCAGTGATATGCATACATGAGCACTTTCTACGCATTTTTATTGTGATTATATCTCTCTTACTGACTCAATTAACACACGTTTTAATTTATTTCGGTTATAGATTTATTTCTTCTTCTTTTCAATAATATTTTTAGCATTTACATATGAAAAAGATAAAGTCTGACAGGTGGTCACAAGTAAATACATGAATCATGCTACTTCTAGTAACGTGTTTCATAAAAAAAAAATCTTCAATTAATATATGTTCTTTAAGACATTAGTGGAGAAAGTATCCTTAAAGATCATAAAAATAAGCGAAAAACATAGCATAGACATGCACGCACATCGAACAAAAAGAATCCCAGGTATCCAATAGATTAGTCTAAAACCTAAAAGAGTAGAATAAGGTACCTATTTTCGGCAATAAATAAGGTTCCTATTTATAAAGTTAGGAATTATGGACAAAATCATATTTACTAACTGTTGTAATATTTCGTGTTACATCAGCTTATATATTAGGTTTTTATTAGTGTGGTAATTTTTTTAAATAAGTTGAGTTATCAGTGGCTAATTAATGTAACATAAATTATTATAAGAATTGTTGCAGATGAACTTTTCTCTGTTAGATCTTAAAATTCTAATTCAAACTAAAAAAAATCCACTTAAATTAAGGAAAACTGGCTTTCACATAATTCACACAATAAGATATTATTTAGTTTGTTTATAAGATGACTACTGATTGATTTAATTCATATTCGACTCAACATATACAATAAATCATATAATTAATCATTACATAAATAACTTGTATCTGTCAAATTAATTTTATCAGTCATATTTATTATATAGACTAGCGTTATAATATGCGTTAAAATGGAAAAACGATCGACGTAAAACATAATGTCATTAATGATACTTCTAAATGGTTTTCCATAATTTTTAGCCAAGTTCTAATGTGTCTAAATATAGTTCATATTTCTTTTGTGAATGCATGCATGTCCTTTATTTGAGTATACTCCATTAATTCTCTAGTTATACACTTACACTCATAGCTAGGGTTTCCCGTTTGTGCTATTAATCAGAGCTAGGAGCCAGATTTTTTATTTAATGCAGCAATACATTTCCAATTAGCTAGCTTTAAAATATTAATATGCCTGAAATTATAGTATCTTTATCATAATTAACAAAAAGAACAAAATACTATATATGAAAATAATTATTTTACAATATACTTGTATACATAAAATAAATTTAGAAAGAAAAAAACTAATTAAATCTTTATTTCTTCCTCAATTTCCCGGATTCCCACTCTACTTTTTCTTCTCTTTATTTCTCCATATGTATATAAAAGACAAAAATTTGTGTGAGACGGTCTCACGGGTCGTATTTTGTGAGACATATATCATATTTGGGTCATCAATGAAAAAATATTACTTTTAATGATAAGAGTATTACTTTTTATTGTGAATATGGGTAGGGTTGACCCGTCTCACAGATAAAGATTCGTGAGACATCTCACAAGAGACCTACTCTAAATAGAAATATGGATTTTTTTAGTACGATCGATCAATATTATCAAACTATTATAATTATCACAAATAAACTCAAGTAATCAAATAATACAAATATCAATCAACAATAAATAAATACAACCCACGTTTGGTGAAACTAGCTAGAACCCAAGACCACATGGGGTAATCCTTGCAGGCTATAAAATACTATGTGCTGATATATCTTTTGTTTTTCATTGTCATAAACCCCTTTAAAGATTATAAGCTCAATTTGATCAAATTTTAGTTATATTTTGTGAATATACACAACAATTCAGAATTTATTTATCATGGTCATCTTTGAGAAGAAATCGTCTCTAACATTATTGTGTAACGTTAATCTGTGTATCACAAATAGAAATGTACTAGATATATTGATTATGGAAAGTAAAAAGAGCCGGAGACTTGTAGTTTATCTGATGCCAATGTCCCAAATTTGAGATGATATCACAATTTCAGGACTCAATTATGACCATTTCTGTCCAAACTATATAAAAAAAAAGTTATAAAATATTGTAGAAGATTTCTTCACAGCCCCTTATCCACCATGTTGTATGATCAGTGGCGGCCCCATTAGGGTCCCGGGGGCATGGCCCCCCTATATTTTTTATGTTAAATAAATTGTTAATTATGATAAACTTTCTATTTAATTAATGAAAAAAATAACATCCAACTCTTCTCTCCAACGCTGAACGCATAAGAAAATTGGAATTTGGAAGAAACCCAAATCTCATTATCGATATATCTCACGTCCATTATCCACCGTAGCATCATCGGAATCCGGCGAGTTATATCAACAGCCTTCTCCCCTGTGTACCCTTGAACAAAGTTCCTTGTCCGTTTCTATATGATGCATTTTCCATTTGAACTCTCAATCAAACATTATACATACTGTAGGCTGTGCTTCTTTTTTCATCCACCTAATAAAGAACAAAAAATCTCTTCACACATAATAGGACAAAGTACATATGGCACGTATTTATTTGCATGATTTGGGTTTATGTTCATTAAATATTTACTACTCAATGAACTGAATTCAATGCTGCAGCAGTGCGTACTACCAATCACTGAACACACATATTCAATGGATTTCCAGGTATCAAATTGGTTCATAAATGCTAGGGTTCGCCTGTGGAAGCCCATGGTGGAAGAAATGTACCATAAAGAGTTCCAAGATGAGGTACAACATGGAGCAGCAGCAGCACAGACTCCAATGCACAACTCTCCTCCAGGAGGCAGAAGATTGGAAGTTAATGCACCAGAAAATGACCCTACGAAAGAAACCAATAATTTGATCCATGGGTTGTCCCTAGTAGGTGCCACCACTTCTGCCGCCGCCGCGTCTGGTGGCTTTCCGCCATCTGAGTATTGGCCCGAGGCCAAGTTCGGTGGTGGTGGAAGTATGGTTAGGGGTGGAAGCCAGGCGGGGGATGTGTCGCTTACTTTGGGACTTAGGCATTCGGAAAATATGCCAAGAATGAGCCAATTCTCAATTAGAAATCTTGGAGCATATTAATTAAAATTATATTATATAGTTCTTTAATGGTAATTAGTGTAACTAATGTGTGGATTCTTGTTCGATTACATGATATATAGTGAATGCAATTTGTATGTAGCGGAGAGAAAATATGTAATAATTGTGATGGGATAAGGATTTTTTATATAAAAAATACAATTTGTTTGTAAAATATTTGATTGTGGATAGATGACGATTGATACTCGGTGGAGTGAATTCAAGTATTGATTTATAGAAAGAATTATCATTCTTGAAAGATCCTATTTATTAATATTTTGATTAAGAGTAAATTTCTTGTGAGGCGGTCTCATGGATAACTCTGTCTATATTTACAATAAAAATAATATTTTTTACATAAAAAAGAATATTTAGGTCACAAAATTGACTCATAAGACCGTACATGAGTTTTTGTGCTCGATTAATTATTATGTGCTAATTACCGATTAGAGGTCAGCATAGGACGATCTTCTTATTAAATTAAACATTTTAAAATTTAGTTATTAAATAAAATAATTTGAAATTTCAGTACAATAATTCTTAAATATGGATTACTCAGAAAATATATCGAATTATCTTCCTAATTATAAATCTTCCTATATATATAAATGTTATATTTTTCGAAAAATAAGAATGCAGATTTTCTATTATCTTATTTTTTACTCTTTTTGATACAATCAATTCATAATTTCATTTTAACATATGTTACATCAATTAATAAAATTTAATCTATGACGATTATTTTTGTAAAATAATTAATTTACTTTGTTATTAACATTGTGCTAAAGTTTAGTCTCAAATGGATGGGTCTGACCTCGTGGGGATGACCCGAAAACCTGAACCAGTAGTAGCGTCGGGTTATGTCGGCCCAATAGAGAAATTAATAGCTATATTGGTCGATATAAATTGGGTTGGTCATGCTTCGGTTCTGGATAATCTTGCTTCGGAGGGGTGTATTGGTCAATTAAACTGCATCATTCTCCTCTTCACGATACAAAGAACTTCACTCACCAGTCACCACACCTCCATCAATGGCTATGGCGGCCTCCATCTCGGCTCTCGCCTTATCCATGGATTCCCTGTCATTCTCCTCAATTATCTCACCGAATCCAGTTCCTTCTCTTTCATTTGCTACATTGAAGCCCTTGTCTTTGAAATTCCCTACCTTCGTCGTCTCCTCCTCGGCTTCCGTCTCCGACACAGACGTGGAAACATCCGATCTCGAAACTCTGGTGAAATCCAGGCTTCCTGGTGGATTCGCGGCACAGAATATAATCGGCACCGGCCGCAGGAAATGCTCTATTGCTAGGGTCGTTCTGCAGGAAGGCTCCGGGAAATTTGTCATCAATTATCGTGATGCTAAGGTTCTTTAGCACTTCGGATTTTATTGGTTTTTTCTTATTTACGCTGATATTTTACTCTTCCTCACAATTTAATTTTATACGTTTTGTATTGGTGGTGTATCGTTATGATGATAGTAGTAGGCTGAAGCTATGATTTTTAGTCTCATAAAACATAGTCCGCCTTGTCAGGCCAAAACTAGAAATTTAATCTAGAACGCTATTTCTGAGAATTTCTGGCGGAACTTGTATTTTTAAAAATATTGTACTATAGATTAAATTTCTTTAATAATTTGATCGGCTTGGGTAGTTTCCCTGTTGAAAATCTCATGCAGCTTGTGTAAAAGTGTTTAAGCAATAAAATACTGTACTGAAAGCATCCAAAATAGGGATGGAAAAGATCCAAATCAAACCAATAACTATCAGGCATGCGTTTAGCTCGTTTAAGATTGTTTGATGGTTGAGCTCGATTCAAACTTCTATTATTAGGATCGAGTTCGGTTTGTCTTGAAATTGCGAAGCTCGAGCTTTGCTTGTTAAAAGCTCGTTTATAATGTTAATCAAGCGGAGTTCGAGCTTGATTCATTAATAGTTCGTTTACCATGTTTAACAAGCCTGGCTTGAGCTCGGCTCGTTTTTGAGCTCGTAAAGCATATAATTAAGCTCGAGTTTGAGCTCGATTCGAGTCTGTTAAAAATTAAATATATCTATGATCTAATTTTAAATCAGAGATAAAAATGTAAATTCATTCATAAATAACCAAAACGACAAAAATAACAACTAAAAAAAAACATAAACTCAGTATATTATTGAACATCCCAGAATAATACATCTAGAATCCAGACATCAAATATTCGTCATACACTGATATCACCATATAAATAAAATTGCAATAATTTCACTCCTTTAATACTTCAATTCCTTCCATTGACATTAATACTAATATTTTTATTTGTCAACTCAACAAATGAGCTAAGTTCGAGCTTACGAGCCACCTAAACGAGTCGAACTCGAGCTCGAGCTTCACACATGTTTGTGAAATCACGAGTCGAATATTCTTAAGTTTGAGCTTGGTTTGATTAATTTTTCGAGCTCGAAATCGAGCTTGAGCTTGGTTTAATTTGATTAACAAACAAATTCAAGCGAGCTTTTTATCAAACCGAGCTCCGAATAGCGCGCAAACAGTTTGACTCATTTATATCCCTAATATAAAAGTATGTGTGTGTGTGGCTATGTGGTTGAGGGGTGAATATAATCGGCACCGGCCCCTAGTACTTGATAAAGTTGAGGGGTGAAAATTTATATGTTATGTAATATATATATATATAAATAATTATATCAATGGGATAATTTTAAATCCGGAGAGTGACGACCGCCCCTACCAGCCCCTCTGTTTCCACCATTTGAGTGTATTTGATGTACTTAGGACGGAGTTCATCACTCATGAGAGCCAATTGATACCCATGCCAAAAGAGACTATCGCAAAACGATTGTTGGGCTAAAGGATTCTTGGATCATTTTTCGTAACCCTTGGAATCATCTGTTCCCAAGTCATCGAGTCATCTTGGAGTGGAAGTGGATTTAGGAACTTGCGTTTTTCCACTTTCTATGAAAATGTAACCTAGTCTCTGTATGTTACCTCCAAAATCAGGTGAATGATAGTACAAGCCTCAACCCAAATCTTTTTATTCGCAAGTGTGAGTCTTTCAAATAAGGTAGATTACATTATAAAAAGGGGAAGAAAAACCAATTTTTGCAATTTGACTCTCATCTCTCATGTTGTCCATGCTTCTGAATTGTTTGGAGGCAACAAGCTCCTAAAATCTTCCTAATCCTTGAAATCGATGTTGCTAACAACTGAGTGCTAACAGATCAATCACACATGATTAGTCAAGAAACACATGGACACTATTGGAAAGTATATTAAGATGTGATGTACAGATGCTGAAGTTGAAATATTACTCTTGAACTTATTATTTAGAGGATATAAAACTCAAGCACTTTATGCTGGTAGTTTGACGATCAAATTTGTTAGGGTGTGAAAAATCTGTTCTTTGTAATTCTGAGGCCTTATTGTCAGGATTCTGAGATTATTTTAAGATCAAAGTCGACATTAATCGAACTGATTTTGCAGGAATACCTTCAAGGGAATCCTCTATGGCTGCAGTATATTAAGACTCCTCTAGTGACTTTAGGCTATGAGAGTAGCTATGATGTCTTTGTGAAGGCGCACGGTGGCGGCCTGTCGGGGCAATCTCAAGCGATCTCCCTTGGTGTTGCTCGGGCTTTACTGAAAGTGAGCGCAAGTCACAGATCACCTTTGAAACAGGAAGGTCTCCTGACCAGAGACTCAAGAATAGCCGAGAGGAAGAAGCCTGGGCTAAAGAAAGCTAGGAAGCGCCCTCAGTACTCAAAACGTTAAGGTTTTAGCAGATATTATAACCCCTTTCTTCAATTTTCGTATAACGTTGAGCAAACTCGGGTTTGCTTTCTCAGGATTGATACCAGAATCAACCTCATATTATGCTGACAAACATCCAGATTTTGGTTTTCCGTGTATAAAATCTTTGTTGTCTTTGGTTTGTTGTATTGATTTTCACAGGAAGGATTAATATAATATTCTCTTCTATGTTTTATGTATCTTCAGTTACAAATGTAACTCCAACTCTCATTTTTAGCAAATTACATGCATGTCGGAATATTACTATGTGAAGTTTTTATTTTATAATTTAAATATAATAATATAAGAGAATTACTTATATTAAAATTTAAGTATAGTCTTGCTGTCATAGTATATCTTTTTATTCAATTTACCTTATTTATTTAACAAATCCAAAAAAAAATCTATTATCATAATTTTATAAACATACAAATCTATTCGAAACGTATCTAAATATTATCCACGTTCAAATCATCATATTATATCTCTTTTAATTTTCAAAATTTTAATATGTTTTCATTATAGATTTTGTTTATTCAAAAATTTAAAATATAATATAATTTACCGTATTTAAATTTCTTATCATATGCCTTATTCTCCAAGGAAAATCTGGGTAACAGATTAGGGTGAAAAATTCCACGAATGACGTCGTTTAAACGTTGGCGAGGGACGCCAATGTCTTTCTTCCATTGATAAAGTATTCCATTATCTTAACAGAATAAACGCTAACGACTTCCTTCCGTCAATTTCCCATAGAGAAACTATATAAGGCATATCTTAAGGGCTTGAACCCCTGTTTATTCACAAGCAAATGAAGCAATTCTGACCGGAACTTGATTTTTTAGTCGCCAATTTAGGTTTGATCGAGCGTACCTTTGAAGTTAAATTTTTTTTTTTTTGAAAATATTTTTAGAAAAGGTTAGAGTTCAACAGCTAGAAATCGTGAAAATGGAGGATTATGGATATGGAGGCAGTGATGATGAATATTCTGATGGAGTTTATGATGATGACCATGATGAGTGTCAGGAAGATGAAGATGAGCAAAAATATTACTGTACCAGGCCTCCTTCTTGTAAGGTATGTGTACACTCAAAATAATAATGTTTCATTGTTCGATTATCTCGATAAGCGGAAAAAAAATTAAAGATTGAATTAAATTACATATAAGCGGAAAAAATTATAGATTGGATTAAAGTGTATGATGCATGTATTGAATACTAAAATGTGTAAAGCCATATAGAGTGTGACATCGACTTCTCAAGGAGTGTGCGATTTTTGATTTAGTTTCTAGCTTTCACGCGGATAGCAAATGGCGCAAATACAGAGTTCCATTCTCCACCAATATAGAAAATTATGATGTTTCTATTGAACATTTTCTAATTGTTGCTTTGTTTGCTTGGTTTTGAAGTTTATCAGAAAAGAATCGCTTTTGGCTGCACAGGTGTGTGACTGATTTTTATAATACTTCCTCTTAATAATCTTTATAGCTATGAAAATGTGAATGCTGATGAAAACTGTGCAGAAAGATGACTTGAAACGAACGATGGACTTGCTATCCTTGAAGGAACATAATGCACGGACTTTGCTTATGCATTATCGCTGGGATGTTGACAATGTACTGACATCGTTTGTCGAGAAGGGAAAAGAGCATTTGTGTGCAAAAGCTGGTATATCACTGACTGATAGCTCGAGTTTTAGTTCATCTCACGTTTTGACAGATACAACCTGTGAAATTTGCTATAACGAATTCCCTACCGATGAGATGACAACAATGGAATGCGGCCATATTTTCTGTGATGAATGTAAGTATATGGCTTTACTACCAGACGACTAAGGGGCAAAATTTAATTTTAAAAATATTACACAAAATTTCAAAAAATTGTTTGAGCACTTCTAACTAATTCATATATCTGTTTGTGATAAGGTTGGACCAATTATTTTATAGTGCAAATAAATGAGGGAAAGAGTAGGCGAATTACGTGCATGGCTTACCAGTGTTATTCGATTTGTGATGAAGGAAAGATTAGAAATCTAGTGGTTGCAAGGGATCCACAATTGTCTGACAAATTTGAACGTTTCCTTTTGGAATCTTATATTGAAGATAATAGGAGGGTAAAATGGTGTCCCAGTGTCCCCAGTTGCGGGAACGCTATTCGTGCTGAGAACGACGAGTACTGTGAAGTTGAATGTTTATGTGGTCTTCAGTTCTGTTTTAGTTGCTCCTCGGAAGCACACTCTCCTTGTTCGTGTCTGATGTGGGAACTTTGGCTCAGAAAGTGCAAGGATGACTCGGAGACGGGTGATTGGATTATTGCAAATGCGAAAAGTTGTCCCAAGTGCAGTAAACCAGTGGAGAAAAATGGGGGATGCAACCTAGTACGCTGCATTTGTGGACAACCTTTCTGGTGAGCACTTTTCATTGTTTTACGTTATTAACAGTCCTCTTAATTGCTGAGATTTTATCCTTTAGATTTTGAAAACTTTATCCAAAGAAGGATTGGTTGTATGACATGCTTTGGTTATCAAACTCTACTACATGCAATTGAATAAGGATGGAAATCAAGAATTCAATTTAGCATTCGAGTAGAATGCTTGCACTAGTGATTGCATCTCTTGTTTGTTTAAATATTTCCATTTTTTTATCAGTTGGCTATGTGGTGGGGCGACTGGTTTGGCACATACCTGGACTAGTATAGCAAATCATGCGTGTGGACAGTACAAAAAGGACCTTGAACCAAAAACCACTAATTCAGAGAATGACATCTTGCGTTATAGCCACTATTATTATCGATACAAATCTCATGCACAATCTTTGAAGGCGGAAGAAGATCTGATAAAAAGATTGCGGCAGAAAATGGATACTCTCGAATCAGGAGAATTCGTGGCGAAAGATAATAGTTGGATTACAGATGGGTTTACCAGACTCACATTATCCCGACGGATTCTCTGTTATACATATCCCTTTGCATTTTTTATGTTTGGTGGTGTGCTATTCAAGAATGAGATGACCCAAGAAGAGACCACCATAAAGCAGAGACTTTTTGAGTACCACCAGCAGCAACTTGAGAAAAACATTGAGGGGCTCTCAATGTTTCTTGAAAAGCCATTTGAAAAGTATCCGGCACAAGAAGTTTCGGAAATAAGAATGAAGATCATCGCTCTCACATCTGCTACGAATAACTTATGCGAAAAATTGTAAGTCCTCGGGGACTTAATGGTTATTCAATTATATTTGAACATAATGTAATCTTTAATTTCATTATGAAATGAGTTATTTCACTGCGACTGGATAGGGAACTCATACATAGAGAGATTATACGCAGGTACGATTGCATTGACAACGAGTTACTCGGTCCACTGCAGCAGACTACTCACATAATCGCTCCTTATAGATCAGGAGGTGTCGAAAAAGCATCTGAAATTCTGGAAAATTGTTCTACCGAAACTGGTTGAGTTACGACGCACTTCTAATGCACACGGAGTGACTCATCGCAGCACCATGCTTGGTTACATTGGGTTTGCTGGTGCAGTGCTTGCAGCTGAACTGGTTTCAGTTTTTTTTTTTTTTTTAAATTCTTTTTTAGAGCTCCTTTCAGATAAAATTATTCGTGGGAAGACTTTATTCTTACCCCCAGTAAATTTCATCAATAAAGGATCTTACAGAAAGTTGTAATAAATATGTTCATATTTTTATGAAATATGCTTAGAGTTTTAATTCCTAAAATAAATCATCATCAAATTACTTAAAAAGTTGCAATTAAATTTGTTAATATCCAGAATGGTAGGAAAACACACACACACACACACAAAACTATTCAAAGTGATTGATAGTTATATTTATGTTTTTGGGACCGACTTTTTCAAATGACGGTGATGTTTCCTTTTTATGTTTAACTATTTTATTCAATGTATTGTTATTATTATTATTATTATTATTATTATTATAAATCTACAACACTTCAGCTTCAAAAAATTCAACAATCATTCGCTAGCCCTTATATCTACAAATATATATATAAATATATATATATTTATATATATATTGAAATAGTAGAAATAAATAATAGATTTAGGAAATAAATAAAAGCATTTACAACAAATTTATTACTAAAAATCAAATAAAATATTTCTAAAAATTAAAAATTATATGTTTAACAATCGTTTGGTTTGTATTATTTTACCTAAACTTTTAACGAGACCTATATTTTTCGGTTTGATCAATTTTAATTCTGATCCAAGCCATGACCGACGAAAAACTGATCTCAACCAATTGTTTGATTTGGTTCAATTTTTGTTCACTTTAATTTATATCACAAGACAATTTAAATTTCAAATATTTAAAATGTGACATTAAGTAGGGGTGAACATTTTTTACAAGAGCTAATACTCGACTCGACTCGACTCGACTCGATTGGCTTTTTTCGTGTTCGGATATTAAATTATATAAAGAATTCTTTTCTAATAGGTTTCGGATCCTGCGTACATTTGATCCTATATATTAATTTTTAGTCTCTTTTATGTAATTCAATATTTAATATAAGTAAATATAAGTCCAAAAGCAGGCAACGAACGCGGTATCAATTCGATTATTTACTTCTTGAAATTTGTTTAAATTTACTGTTTTTGATTTTGTCGCCTTTATGCGGCACCGTTTTATATATATAAAAAATTAATCAGCTGTTGAGCTGAAAATTCATAGAATTCAGATCAATAACCATCCTTCCAATCTGATCATTTCCTCTAGAGAGCTGAGACGAAAATGGCGAAATCGAGCGCGGACGATGAGGAGCTGCGGCGTGCGTGTGAGGCGGCGATCGAGGGAACCAAGCAGAAGGTAGTGTTGTCGATTAGGGTGGCCAAAAGCCACGGGATCTGGGGCAAATCTGGAAAGTTGAGCCGCGGCCACATGGCGAAGCCTCGCGTTCTCGCCATCTCCAGTATGCTTATCCTATTCTTTCTGAGTATATGGATATTTTGTTTCTTTACATGTGATTGTACGGATGTCTATCATTTGCATTAAGCTTACAAGGATTTTTATGACCGATGTTATTTGAACACTTTGATCAGTTTTTGGAGTTGATTGCTTTGACATAATTGGTTCGAATTCTGTTTTTGGATTTGTGTGCTAATTAGCTTAAAAATGGCTTCTCGAGTTTCGGTGAGCCGACAAGACCTCACTTATTAGCGGGTGTCTATTGCTAACCTTATTGCTGCTTCTTTTTTTGTCCCTGTTAAAGGTTGGTATGCTGATACCTTTCGGTATTTTATGGAAGAAACTGACACTGTAGTTGTTCCATGTCAACCGTAATTTGAAAATATTTGATATCTTCCTGCTATATTATTAGCTTAACGGAGATTCTGAATGGTTCTTTTTCATGGTTAACGAGAGACAATTTGATGCTTCCCTGCTATCCAAGTCAGTGTTGTTGTTGACAGAAGTTGATTGGCAGACCTGTTTTTTACGATTGTGCCATGAAAAATAGAAAAAACAAGTTTTTTCTTCCCAGCACTTCCTTAGCAATAGGCTTACTCTGAAAAAAAGCTGAAACTTCATCAACATATTTTTTAAATTTTGTAAATGACATACAAAGATTCTTGTCTGATGTCATCTGTTTTTTACTCTTGTTATGAAGATAGTTGGTAGAAGTGACACTACTTATTTTTTTTATACAAATACAAAAGATTTCCTATGATGGAAAAATACTAAATTTTTTCCCCATAGTTATTAATGCATCTAGGGCCTCTAGGCTGAAGGCTTAGCAAACTCTGCACTTGCGCCTTGACGCAAGCTAAGACATCCCCTCTATAATGAGAGTGTTACGATGAATTGCTTTTAAGGTTCAGGGTGCATATTAGTGTGATTTAAATTCGATGATAGTAAATTGGCAATCCATTTGTGCTCATAGACTAAAAACTATATTTTTTATTGTCATTTGATGGCTTGTAAAGTCCGTCTTGAATTATATCTAATGTAATCCTCTTCGAATATTTAGATTCTAAGATATCATTCTTTTTTATGCTTTATCTCAATCAATCGTGTACCTTGTGCTACTACTATATCTATGCACCTTATGTTTCTGTAACTATCATGTAACTCCATTTAATTCCTTGCAGCAAAGTCAAAACTCCAGCGCACCAAAGCTTTTCTTCGTGTATTAAAATATTCAAATGGGGGTGTTCTTGAGGTACCTAACAATGTCTTGGTTCTGGGTTTCTTTGTTTGTTAACTTTATATGATTGTGTACCGTTTTCAAGTCCATTTCGTTTGGGATATGTATGGTGCTTCGCTAAGATTGAGAAAACATATTGGCAAATCATGTGATTGTTCTGTGAAATGATGATTGGCTGGTAAAACATGCATACTCAGAAAATCTATCAACAGTGCTGAAATTGAAAACCAGCGGTTACCAGTGGAGTTAAGTTTAGTTTCTATATATTGTGGGCACTTTCTTGATTTTAGCAAAGTAATCTCTTCATGTAAAGTACTTATTTCAGGAATGTTTACAGTTTGTTTAAATAATTTTCCCTTCTGTCTATAGCCTGCAAAGTTATACAAGCTCAAACATCTGTCGAAGGTGGAAGTTGTGACGAATGATCCAAGTGGATGCACTTTTATGCTGGTAACTTCTATAAAATAGCTGTTCCATGAATATCTACTTTCTCTTGGCATTCAAAGTTGCTGCCCATGCTATAAGCTTCTCTTCTTCTCAAATATTAATCTCACCAAATTTATCCATATTTTTTGAAGGGTTTTGATAACCTTAGAAGTCAAAGTGTTGCACCACCTCAATGGACAATGCGCAATGTTGATGACAGGTATTCTTACTGCTGGTGCAAGTGTTACTCATTATTTTGCACATTTGTCCTATGATCCTTTATGTTGTTTACATTATTGTTTCATGTCGTAGGAATCGTCTTCTGCTGTGCATCTTGAACACATGTAAGGATGTGTTGGGTCGTCTTCCTAAAGTTGTTGGTATAGATGTTGTGGAGATGGCTCTTTGGGCTAAGGTGCATCATTTCTCAGTACACTCACTTCACTTTGTTATATTGTATGAGAGAAACAATTCCTATTACACTTGATATCTAGTGGTTTTTGGTCATTAAGACTGGAGGACTATTTATGTGGCATTCACGATGTATGTTTACCTCTCTCTGATTTGACGGACTCATAGTGATATTTATGGCTCATTCTTCTGGAGGAGATGTTGATGGTCTAATTTGTATTAAACGTCTAGCATCATGTAGAACTTCTGTATTGATAGACGATAAGTGTTCTCTGCATATTTTTATACAGTGTTTATAAGCTCAAAGAGATGCATTTTTTGACAAATATAAAGTTGTCAAATAGAAATATATTTATTAATTTTCTATTCGAATATAAATATTCTGCTATGTGCTGATTATTTACATAAATTTGAAACTAACCTAAGCTTGGTGAACATCATCTGCATTGGCAACAAGAAAGATGAATTGTTTCATGATTATGATTATCTTATGATTTTGATTTGTTATTTACTTATTATTTTCACCATCTATAATCTAAAACTTGGAGTCTGCATTACGCTTTTTACAGGAAAATACACCAGCAATTACTAAGCCACAGGGAAACCTTCAGGATGGGCCTATTACAGAAACAGTCACAGAAGGTGAAATGAAAGTGACTGTTGAAAGGGAACTTGTATCTCAAGCCGAGGAAGAGGATATGGAGGCTCTTCTAGGCACGTATGTACTTTACTTTTGGAGTTACAGTAAATTTACTCCATTGGGATTATGGAATGCTATGTTTAACGCGCTCTCAAAAAGTAAATACAATGAATGCTATGGTTTAGAAATGAAAATTTGTTTTGGGAAAATTGTGATGTACTCAAGCATAATGTTTTTTTGCACAGTAGAGGGATAAGAAACTTCTAAGTTCATTGAATCTTCAGAGAAGAGTGCCTTATGATGTAATGTTATTGAGATGTGCTAGTCCTAGATGCATGAGAGAAAGTTGACTTAGTGTAATAGTTAGGTCTATTTTGGTTTGTTGTGCTGACTTGAGAGGTAAAATGGATTATGCTTAGAAATCAGAGTTTTGAGTGTGACACAAGGGGCTACGCTGACTTGAGAGGTCAAATGGCTAATGATTAGAAAATTAGAGTTGTGTTTGGGACACAAGGAGAGTAATTATCTTATAAAATATGAAGATCTAAAATGAAGGACAAGTCATAGAAAAACGAGCAACCGAGCAACCAACCCATTAAGGAAGCCCTATTTATAGGATACTATTTTGATATTTAAAAGATCACATTATCTGTATTTGTGCTGTACTGAATAGATTGGTTGATTTATCATGCTATTCTCATTTTAATCGCCTATGGCAATTTGAGCTAGGCCTCTTAACTCCTTGTCCTTTTGTCAGTACTTTCTTGTGTTACTTGAACCTGGAGCTGATGTTATTGATAACCACTTGACTTGCAGCTATGTCATGGGAATTGGTGAAGCTGAGGCATTTTCTGAGCGTTTGAAGCGAGAGCTCCAAGCTTTGGAAGCAGCAAATGTGCATGCAATTTTGGAGAGTGAGCCTTTAGTAGTTCAGGTAGTTTTCAGTGCAAGTTTCTGTTTTCTCACCAGGATATTGTTTTCTAGTATTTGGAATTTGAATAATTCTCATCGTTATCACCTATGTTCCAGAAAGAGATCTTTTTATTCTCCTCCAGATTTATCATCCACTGCCGGAACTAAAGTAAAAATGCTGCATCTTGGTGCTGCATTTATTTTTTAAGGTTTTTCATTTGCATAGAGAAAACTGATATCCATATTTTACATCTTTGGATGGGTAATTCAAATACCCCAAGTTGATGGCTGGCCGTGTGATATCCTAGAACACAAATTTATTTGTGTATTTATATCCTTTTTTTCCTGTGTTTTCAGGTATTGCAGGGGCTTGAAACTGCCACCAACTGTGTTGAAGACATGGATGAATGGTTAGGTATTTTCAATGTCAAGCTGCGGCACATGAGAGAGGACATAGAGTCAGTATGTATCTTAACTCATTGTTATAAGACAAGAAATTGTTTATAATTATGCTCGTTGTGATAGGATTTGCAATTTATGTTTGCTACCTAAGTTTAGCTCCTATTTATACATTGAGCAAAATCCAATCTCATCAATTTGTCTTCTGCCCATGTTACCGCTGTTACTAAAGTATTCTGAACTGATGAAATCATTCCAACTAGTAATTTGGAACAACTTAAAAAATGTGTGTTTACCTCTCTTTTCTTACACACTTTAGTAAACTTCTGTGATGTGCAGATTGAAACTCGTAACAACAAGTTGGAAATGCAATCGGTGAACAACAAGTCATTAATAGAGGAGCTTGAAAAGCTCCTCGAAAGACTGCGCATTCCTTCTGAGGTCTTTCTGTTGTTACTTAGTTCTTTTATGAATTAATTTGCACTGTTTATGTTGGATGGTGTGGAAACCTTTTATCCCCAGGCATAGGACATTGTACACGGCATTTTGGGTTATCTGTTTTTATTTTCCATTGAATGGCAGTATGCGGCTTGTCTGACTGGGGGTTCATTTGATGAGGCTCGCATGCTTCAAAATATTGAAGCCTGTGAGTGGCTAGCTAATGCTTTACGCAGCCTTGAAGTGCCCAAGTTGGATCGCAGCTATGCAAACATGAGAGCGGTATATAACATTTCTTGCTTCCCTCTGCTTTGTTTCTAACCAAGTTAGTTTCAAATGATATTTTATTTTAAAATGTGGTAAAGCATAATTGGATTCTCCCATCTGAACTGATGACATCTTTGTTCTGTTATACTGTTGATCAACTAATAGACCTTTGCATGTTTAAATATTGGTCATAAATTCTTTTTGTAATAACCACGTCATGGTTAATTCTTATTGTTTCTTTCCATTTCACCCTGAATCCATATATACTTCCCTTTGAATTTCACTGTGAAAGACTATAGCAGGGCAGGCACTTATGGTTCTGTTTATATGATTCACATGTATTATAGTTTGTGAAATTTAAATAATATATGAAGCTGGCCATATCATGAAAATCCGTTGGTCACATTAGGGTAAAACCTGCTTTTATAACATGTAAAATGGAAGCACTAATTGTATGTAGTAAATTTGTGTTTGAAATTTTTTAGAAGGATTTGCAGTAAAAAAATTTAGGACCATTCAATAGTTTTGGGCATTGTTTCTATCAGAGATTACTGTGAAACTCTTTCAGGTCAGAGAGAAGCGAGCTGAACTTGACAAGTTGAAAAATACTTTTGTTAAGAGGGCATCTGAGTTCTTGAGAAATTATTTTGCTAGTTTGGTGGATTTCATGATAAGTGACAAGAGTTATTTCTCTCAGGTAATATGATGGAAAAGATGCTTTGTTTTTAACTATTACTGATCAATAGAATGAGTTATTTATTTGTTGCTGCTTACCACTGGGTTTACAACAGCGTGGACAACTGAAGAGGCCCGATCATGCTGATCTGAGGTACAAGTGTAGGACATATGCTCGTCTTTTGCAACACTTAAAGGTAAAGCAATGAGTTTTTTGCCAGTAACAGTCTGTTTGGTGTCCTAGCCTACCTTTGTTCCCTTTATCACCTCCTAATTCTATTTCAATCTTTTTTTTGACAGAGTCTTGATAAAAATTGCATGGTCTCATTAAGGAAAGCGTACTGCAGCTCGCTGAATTTGCTTGTACGCCGTGAGGTTAGGAAATGGATGACATATTGTTAATTTTCTATTTGTTTACTATCTTTGATATCATTATTTTTTATTTATTTGGCCACGTGTTGACTTAGAGTTAGGTTTTCAATCAATTGTTATTCCTTGATTAGGTTTTCCATGAACAGTTGGAATTGCTTGAGAAATATGAGAAGGTTACAGATGATTTTATGTAGACACACACTTACACTGCATTGATGATTATCTTCGCGATGATTAATAAGTTGGAATCCACAATTTTTCTAATCAGTGGTTAATACTTAATAAGATGTTTTATAGTTAGGCATTATTCTTTTTATTTGTCAACATTTAGAGTGCAACTCCACTTTTCCTAAAATTGTTTACTTTTACTCGTCAGTAAACAACTCTATGACTCTCTTTTCATATACGTATACTCCTCTTGAGCCTGATGAATATGGCATATACAATCAATGGCGTGGATAGTCAAACTTCTACTAGGACATTCCAAACTCAATTGATTAACAACTCATCATATGTGCTACGGGTCTTGTGAGTGTTTAAGCATCCATTTAGGGTCTATAGATCAATATTCATGTAACTCATTTGAAACGTGGTTTTAAACTTCCATGCCAGGCTCGCGAGTTTGCCAATGAACTTCGCGCAAGTACAAAAGCATCAAGGAATCCAAATGTATGGCTTGATGGTTCTACAGGGTCTAATCAGAATGCAAATACTTCAGATACTTCAACCGTTTCTGAGGCGTATGCCAAAATGCTCACAATTTTCATTCCACTTCTTGTGGATGAGGTTACCATTAGACCTTATAAACTCCCTCCTTCCGTCCCCCTCCCTCTGTCCCTCTCTTGTGATCAGTTGAGTACTTCTGAGAAAATTAATTGTTTATAAATTGCAGAGTTCCTTTTTTGCACACTTCATGTGTTTTGAGGTCCCAGCACTTGTTCCACCGGGAGGTGTTACCGATGGGAACAAAGGTGTACCTAATGATACTGATAATGATAATGATGATGATTTGGGTATCATGGACATTGATGACAATGACAAAACTGGTAACTGTTCATAGTTTGGAAACTCTTTCTTGGTCCATGCCATTTGACATTATTCATCACTAATTCCATTTTGGTAGGTAAAAAGTCTGCTGATCTTGAAGTATTAAATGAATCCCTTCGTGATTTGCTTGATGGAATTCAGGTTTGTTTAGTTAGTAACCTACATTTCTTTGAATTACATGGACAATTTTTCCATGGTCCTATGGATTATGGAAATAATTATCCTCTGCTTCTACATGTCGACTTTTTAGGAAGATTTCTATGCGGTGGTGGACTGGGCATACAAGATTGATCCTCTACGTTGTATATCTATGCATGGAATTACTGAGCGCTACATTTCTGGTCAGAAAGCTGATGCAGCAGGGTTTGTCCGAATTTTACTTGATGACCTGGAAATTAGAATTTCTACGCAATTCAGCCGCGTAAGTAGTAGTCCTCTTCTCATTTGTCCATCTGAGTAATAATATTCTTCTGCATAAAAAATGTTCTTTATTTCAGTTTGTGGACGAAGCTTGCCACCAGATTGAAAGAAATGAGCGAAATGTTAGGCAGTTAGGAGTCTTGTCATATATACCTAGGTAAACTGAAAGATTCCATTCTTGTAATTATGTTGGTAGATTCTAGTTTGAGGATAACTGCTTTCTGTTGTGTTGGGAAAGGAGTTTCAGTGCTTTATGCAACAAGGCTGTATTTATTCTTCTTGACTATGAATCATATGATAGTGCTTCGTATTGCTTGTTTTATTTTGTCCTATTTTAGTTTAATACTTGAGAACTTTGGTTAGTTTAAGGGTATTTCATGTTCAGGAATCAGGATACTGGGGACTGGTTCATAGTTCTGAAAATAATTCTACCATTCATTTCTAAGAAGTTCATATCCACTGGTGAATTTTTTAAATCCTTTAAAATCGGTTCTGTTGTCACTGCTAGTCAATTTCCCTGTACTGTAATGTTGAAGCTGCCATCAGCTTGTATTTACCTTTGATATTTTGTGGAATTTGTTACCAAGATATTACTTTTTAGCAACTCTGAAAATTTGAAGGAATGTCTTGACTTTATTGTTCCAAAATTTGACTCTGCAATTAGATTCATTCAAATGTTAGGTTGGTTGAACTCTAGTCTAGGGGCTATTTTTCACTAGATGCCTAATGTACTGAGAGGAAACCCTCTAGTTCAATTCAGGATGTTGGCCCTTCAATGTGGAAAATTACCTGGCGTTGCCTACTTATTTCACCTCTATCGTGGGCTTGGCTTTGTGTAAAAGGGGCTGCAACGATGCATGTGACTGCTCATGGGTTCATTTCATTCACTACCTTATTTTTTGTCATTCATAAATTTATATGATTTGGCTTTTGTTTAGGTTCTCTACTCTTGCAACCCGTATGGAGCAGTATATCCAAGGACAATCAAGGGATTTGGTTGATCAGGCATACACAAAAATTGTGAGTACTCCCCTCACGATCATTTTTTAACATTTTAAAGATTTACTTCTTTTGTTAACAAATGATCCAACTATATAGTGGCAGAGCAACTTTGTTGAGCTTAATTGCATATGCATCAAGAGTGTGTTTGGCTGTATATACAGATAATTTTATGGATGGTATCTACAAAGTTCATGTGAACGAGACTTTTTTTTAATTTGTGAATGAGACTCTTTTAGTGAAGCCTGTTTTGTAATTTTTTTAAAATGGTAGTAGAGAATGCGAACACGACTTCAAGTACTCTTCTACTGGTTGACCCACCTGGTTACCTGGTTTGTTCGCACTTCACAATAAACTTTCTACAAACCTTACAGAGAATCTCTCTCTTTTCTTTTTAATGAAGTGAGCACAGTTTGTTAATTTGGCATGGTATGTGGCAAATATTCTCAATGAAGTATAACTTTCACTATACAATTTGATGAACTTTAGTTTTGTGTGGCTATATTGGCTTCCATTCAGAAGTAGTTGAATGTTTTCTGTCAGTGGAGGAATCTGTCTTTTTAAAATTATCTTAACTTGCTTAGACTTTTATGTTCTTGAAAGGGATCAGCTTTCATCTGCAGTCTTATGTGCTTAATGATTTTTATCTGGTTACTCTTTTCCTTTAGTTAATGTTGGTGCGTATTTTTCTGAAATGGTTGAAAACATTACATTGCAGGTCACCATAATGTTTGTGACATTGGACAAAATTTCTCAGACAGAGTTAAAATACTCTGATATTTTGCTATTAGAGAACTATGCAGCATTCCAAAACAGGTAATCAACTTCACATGTATTAAGCTTAAAAATATATTTTTTAGCTCTCTCTCAAACAAACCTTTTATACTGACAAGCTTGGTGGAATTTGCAGTCTGTATGACCTAGCCAATGTTGTGCCTACTTTGGCAAAATTTTATCACCAAGCAAGTGAATCTTATGAACAATCTTGCACACGCTTCATAAGTACAATCATATACTATGTGAGTTATCAATTTTATATTTTATAACTTCTCTGTTGCCTAACTGCTGTATATTGCACATTAGATTTTAAATGATTTATTAGCATTGTTTTTGTCAAAAAATTTCACAAAAATTTATACTGATTCTACTCTCTCAACTGCAGCAATTTGAAAGGCTTTTCCAGTTCGCTCGTAGAATTGAAGATTTAATGTACACAATCACGCCAGAAGAGGTTAGTATCTGGAGATAGAGGATGACAATTTTCATCATACTCGAAGATATGTGATGATACTTGAATGGATCATGATCATTTCTACAGCTTGGGGTGAAGCATTTTTCCTGCTGATATGCACAGGACCACGAACTTTTAATGTTTATTTTTATCACATGTGAATAAAAGTACTAAACTGTTGTTATTGAGCCATGGACCACTGGTTTTGTGGCACTGTGTCTATGAGGATGGAGAGAGGTCTCAAGTTTGAGATCCTAGATCCCCACCCCTCCCCCAGCTATAAAATTGTAGTCATTCTGCGATACTTGAACAATGAACTCTTCAATAAAATAAAATGCTGCTTAGCTTAAATGGTTCTGGATACATGATTCGATTATCAAAACAGTGGAATTATTATGTCCTTGAAGAGTTTATCAAAATTCGGGGACAAAGTGTAAATTTTGCAAAATTTACAGATTCCCTTCCAGCTTGGACTGTCAAAGATGGATCTGCGGAAGGTCGTAAAATCAAGTTTGTCTGGGGTATGACAATTTACTGACATTGAGAATCGCTATCTGGCTTGAGCTGTGGTTGCTGATAATGCATTTGTTTTTGTAGGTTGACAAATCCATTAGTGCAATGTATAAGAAATTGCAGAAGAATTTGACCTCGGAGGAATTGTTGCCTTCCTTGTGGGATAAGTGCAAGGTATTTCTTTCTCATATGAAGAATGCACCATTTTAACAAGATATTTCACAATCATGATCGTTGGTTATATTATTTTTTTATTGCACCTTATTTATGTAACAACCAAGTCCTGAAAGAGATCATGGAAGGACGTATGATCTCCGAAATGTGTAGAGAACATTCTTATTATGATGTGGATGGACTTTTTACCTCAGTAAGATCCTATTGAGATGTATCTTTAGTGGACAATTTATGCATAAGAACGTTATTATTCCTTTTAATATTTTGAAAAAGGAAGAACTAATTCATAGCTGGATGAAGATAAGAAACACTGTTTACGTATGCGTGATTTGAAGTAAAGCGTGTCTGCTGCATTGAGATGCCTTGTCAATCCAATTCAACCTCCTTCTTGTGACCTGACCAATTCCCTATGCATTATCTTAGAAAATTAGAAGCTTTTTGAATTGACCGAGTTGTTTACGGTACATTTCAATGTGTCCGCTATGCCCCATTTTTTAGTTTGGAGAGGGGATTGTTACAATTACTTTTTCGAACTTCAGACCCCGTCCCAAAGTTTGGTATCTATGTGTCAGATGCGATACCTTTTTTTTATTTTTTAGGGAAAGTTTCACGCTGTTATGTTAAGGAACTTCTCATGCTATGATCCTTGCCCTTCATATATCGTGTTCCGTATATTATTTCTCTGAATTGATTTACAACGAATTACATTTTTGCAGAAAGAGTTTCTTGACAAATATGACAGTTTTGCCCAACTCGTTGCCAAGATCTACCCGAGTGAGACCATTCCAGCGGTCTCTGAAATGAGAGATCTCTTGGCATCAATGTAACAGATCGACCATTTCTTGTAAAGTTTGGTAAATTTTTAGTTGTAGGGTTGTTTGGTTTGCTCGATTTGTACGCCCAATTTAATTTATTCCTTAGAAGCCTTTTAGTTACGATGAGGCATTTTTGAGGTCTTGTATGTAGCCTTCGGAAGGTATATTCTTGTTAAATCTCATGTTCCATTGAGGCAGTATAAAAAAATTTCGTTGTTACACACTTCGCTGATGGTTGGTCGTCTCTTTCTTCGTCCCTTTCCTTGTGTTCCAGTATTTAGTCTCTTTTACTCACTTAGCCTGCGGACCAACTGAAGCTATATTCCAGCACTAGTGGATCAGCGATCTGCTTGCTTGAACATGGTGTTGAGCTCGATCCCCAGCACTCGATTACAAGCTCGAACTCAATCAAATTAGGCAGACTGGTATGAGGAAATTAGATAGGAATGAAAGGAGGGCGATCCCAACTCATTGATTAGCGAGTAGTCAGTCAACGGAGATGTAATTCAAGAAAGGAACGAATTTTAATAATAATAAAAAATTGATTTAGAGTAGGAATGTTCATCAGTTGGTTTGATTTTACACAATTTTTCAAATTTATCATCCAAATTTGAACATATAAACTTCTATTCAACATTGTATCCAAAATATATGTAATAAGGAAAAAAATCGATTTTGTGTTCGGTTCAATTTGAATTTTCAATTTCAACCAAAATTTGAACACCTACTAAAAGATAACTCATGGTTTAAGTGGGAACTTTAGCCGTAGGGTTAGAACAAAATAGTGGAAATTTTTCTGAAAAATACCACTCAATTCACACAATTATGGACGAAAATTTTCTTGTTTCATCTTTCTCTGACCATGATATAAATTATATACAATCTACTTTCACGCTTGACATATTCTTTGAAGTCTATTTCAAATCGCCAGGTCTGCAA
Organism: Primulina tabacum; assembly: GCF_025594145.1. NCBI lineage: Eukaryota > Viridiplantae > Streptophyta > Magnoliopsida > Lamiales > Gesneriaceae > Primulina > Primulina tabacum. The sequence continues at coordinate 36,934,209 of NC_134563.1, forward strand.
CTCAAGCAGAAGATTCAGTTCGGTCTCTTAAATTTTCTCCACGTGAATTGAATTTATAACCGATGAGATTGTGAGTCACAAGAAAATAAATAAACCAAAACTGCTAATAATAATAATAATAAATGAAATAGAGGATGACACGATGGCCGCTTTGTCACTATACTATCATACGAGAGTAGATCTTACATGAATGTGGTTACTCACAGCAGTATATCAGGTCATTACACGACTTGGGCCAAGACAATGACGATGAATATGAGGATGGTGATGGCTCGTGAGATGATGAGATCAAGGCACCGATGAGATTTATTGTACATTTTAGTTTAAATATAAGTTGAATTTGATTTTTTATATAGAATATCAATCGAATTCAGTTGGATATATATTAGTTTAATGTTTTTTTGGAACAATTTTAATTTTATTTATTATGTTTGATAAATATTCAAAAACATTATAAAAAAATTCAAAAAAAACATATTGATACATACAATTATAAATATAAAAAAATTGTTCATTATTAAAAATATAATATTACAATTTCAAAAATATTACCTAAAATAATTAAATAGTCTGTCGCAAAATTAAATTTAGCCACGCTTTTTAACGACAACCGATAGTGACGGCGGTAAAAATCATCGCTAACGAAATTAGGAACGGTTTTAGCGACTTTTTTTTTTGGGTAGTGTATATACTATTGTATCCTGAAAGTGTTATATTGGATGTGAACACAATTTCTCATCTCGTGAAAGAGCGATTCTTGAAAGTATGAATATAGACGCAGAAGACAGAAGCACAACTCCAGCGTAGCAGGCAAGATCCAAAGGGCTTGTAGTTGTCAAGTACTTGGATTTTTCGAGGACTTCCACTTGAAGAATCAATATTACAGCATGCCCGATTTTCGATTTTGCTTGCATAACGGATCGCATTTTGATCCATGATGAGAGTTTCTGAAATAACATATATAGGAGAAGAATTAACAGACAAAATTGGACTAATATACAATTGTTGGTTATAAAATGAGCCTAAAATTATGGTATTTTAGACCTCGTGTTTTAGGGGTGAAATGTATTTGATTTAGTGAATTTTTTTTTTTTTGAACTTTTCACGAGGGATTAGTGCAATTAGCCTGCATTTCAACAATATTGCATTATTATATATTAAAATTCTAGTCCGGGCAGAACCATATTTCTGGTTCCGCCACTGAATGCAACAAAGGAAGATTTTATGCCTCGAGACTGAAATTGTTGGACGAGGTTGAAGCTGAATACTCTAATCTTTTGCGGTCGCTGGTTCCCACAAACATGATATGCATAGCCATTCCAAATATAAGCATTGCAATTCCAACCAGGAACATATCTGCACACATATTAAAATCCAATCACGTTAATTAGTTTTAAAGATAAATTAATCAGTGGATTTTGAAGAATAAAATGTTGAACATACCAATAGCTTCGATTAATAGGAGCACCACGTGCCCTTGTTCTGACATTTTGGACATGGCATGGAAGTATTGGAAATATGACTCCATTATCAGAAAACACCCCTGCAAGAGATTTGAAATACATGCATACATATTATTTCACGAGCCAAATTTAATTTTTGGTGAAGTAGGAGTAATTAATTAGTACCTGAACGAAACAAAGAACAGAACCAATCAAAGATCCCGCGACTGCTAGCAGTGCAAAAAATCTGCAATTTATAATAACCTGCAATAAGCAAGATTCATCAATTATTTCCTAACGGGGCGACTAATGTTGAGACAGAATAAATTAAATGCAGAAAATTATTCAAAGTGGAAAAGAAAATATTTGAACCTCATAAAAATAGCATATGGACAGAATAGTGAAAGAAACTAAAAATTCTAAATTCTTGACCTTTTCAACGAACATTTCAATATGAAATCTCCATGGCCTTCGTCTGGTAATGAACTCAAGCAACCGAGACATCACTTCTGCAAATTTTGCAAACAACAAGGCCAGATCCACAGTTTTATTCGCCTTCGGCTCCGAAATCAGTACGCATGCTGAGGGGGTGCCGGTGGCCAGTACCGTCACTGGCTTTCGCACACCGCCAGTGGTCGGAGTATGAGAATCAGAACTCAACCCGATATCCCGCAGACACATTTGTGTCCTATGCCTCGACCCCATCAGTGAAAACGAAGAACTCGAGACAGTTTCTGTAGAAAATCCAAGCCCCGTAGGTAATTTTGACACCCTTAGCAATCTGGCGGCGGTCATTGATGGTCTGAGAAATTTCAAGAAATTCTGAAAATTAATCCTGGTACATAGAAAGTGGGGTTTTCATGTAGTATAAATACGCGGTGCATGGAATTAAGGGAAGATTCGTGGCATATTGGCTGAAATTCTCTCTATGAGAAGACTTCTTCGCCTTTTGCTCCACGTTTCTGAAAGGCCTGATTGTTGAATATTCGGACAGCGTAGTCCCAAGTGTGAATTTGATTTTCTGGTATTAATTCTACGCCGGACACGTGGCAATGGTATTATTTGTAGGAATTTGTTTGGTTCAAAGTCATAAACTTTTGAGCCGTCGGCTTGGTCACCGGCGAAATCGAATTCGGAATGTGTAAAAATCGTTTATACTTAGTACCTTGTGTGTTCTTTTATATACCGTTGCTTAAATAGTTGAAGAAATTTTAATTTTTTGTTCAATTTTTTTTTAAAGGCTGAAAACTCCCTATTGGATGTACTCATCTATAGCTAAGATCTATGATTGTCTTGAAATAGATCGCTTCATTTTTGAAGTGGCAGTGATTATAGATATAAGAGTATATTTCTTGTGAGACGGTCTCACGGATATTTATTTGTGAGACGGGTCAATCCTACCGATATTCACAATAAAACATTTGTCTCACAAAATACGATCCGTGAATTTTTATTTTGATTTTTACATTTTTAAATTTTATTTTAATAATTACATAATGATTTATCATATTATAAAAATATAATTTCATTGGGACATTACATACTATTGCCCAAAACTCTCTGCTTGAAAGCGGGGGGCTTAGTATTGGGCCTCTGCAAAATGGGCCTTTCTAGCCCATATACAATAACATAGCATAAATTAAGCGAACTCATACCCTATCCGAAGCTGGAAACATACGTTAATCCTATTTTTTTTTTTAGAACAACTCCCACTCTTTTATAATTTCCAATTCAAAATTAGAGGGGAAATATTATTCTTTTCAAAATTATTTGAAATAATGCATTATTTTTTAAATTTGTTTTATTTCGTAATTTCTGATATTCAATTTTTGTCTGATAATTTTCTCACACTTTAGTCTCTGTTGTAAAATATTAAATTATTATTTCATCAAAATATTAAATTATTACATGTAATTTATATTTGATCTACTATATTTTATATGTGTATATATATATTCTAATATACGAGGATGCATGGTAATATAATTTTATCTTACAAACAATATACAAAAATATTTTCATAAAATTTATTAAGCACGTGGGCTGCCCTTCCTTCCGCCGCCAATCAAAATTATAAATTTTGAAAATAATTGAGTTATTTATTTATTTATAGAACTGATATTATTAAACTCACATTTTATGCATGGAATATTTCATTTAATTAATTGTTCATTTTTTTTTTTAAAAAAAAGTTCAATTTTAATTGAACAATCAACAGATAGAGTCGTCAAATAACAAAAAAAGTCATCACTCAACCAAATTGCGGAGCATCGTGAATGGTCCATTTGTAATTTAATAAATTATCTATTAAAAAGTTGGCCCCCCTGTCCTTTCCCAAATTGAGCCTCATACATTCATTAGAAAATCCTATGGCATATGTTTTTACAATTATCACATCCGACTTCGCCATTTTTATGTAAGATTTCAGAACATTGTGTCAAGTTTATGTTAGAAACGAATGTTAATAACAATAGCGTAGAGACTAAATCATAAAGATGAAGCAGTAATCGAATTAAGTGTGATGTTTATAGTAAGAATATCGTGCAAAAGAAATCAAAACAAAATCGAGGCATGTAGTATGTACAGTTTTTTTAAAATATATTTGCCCCCTCCGGCATGTGCTTCAAAGTTGAAGCGGACGTCTGTTTCTCAGGATATAACGGGCGAACCAGTAGTGATGTAACACGTTACTTATGACATATTTAACATAAATTTGTGTAAAAAATCAATATAATGTACAAATAAATCTATAATAATTACAATTGTGGTTGAACAAAATCATGACCTTCGAGTCTTAGATTTAGATTAATTAATTAAATATCATTTATTAAGATAATGAATTTGGCCACGTTTCCAATTCAACTTTTAGTATAAAATAATGGTTTTTCCACAGTTACACCTACAAGATTATCACTGGATTACAGCCTTCACAATAATTCAAAGTCAAAAACTTCAAACTCGACCATGGCTTCCTCTTCTGTAGCATCTTTCTCTTCTTCTTACCTTCAATTTCCAGTCCAAAATCACTCTCCAAAACTGCCGGCAGCTCCTAAAAGGATTTCGAAACGGCGTACATTCGCTGCGCAGCCGTTCATCACCGCCACCTTGTCGGAACTAGACACTGTTTTAGCTGATCCGTTGAAGCCCTCCAAGCTTCCCATCAAAGATATCCCCGGAGACTACGGGCTTCCATTTTTTGGCCCATGGAAAGATAGACAAGATTTTTTCTACAATCAAGGCAGAGAAGAATTCTTCAACTCAAGAGTGGAAAAATATCAGTCCACTGTCTTCAGAAGCAACATGCCGCCCGGACCCTTCATTTCATCAGCCTCAAACGTCATCATCTTGCTCGACGGCAAGAGTTTTCCGGTCCTTTTCGACACCAGTGTAGTCGAAAAGAAGGATCTTTTCACCGGCTTGTATATGCCCTCCACCGATCTGACTGGCGGCTACAGAATCCTCTCGTATCTCGACCCTTCCGAACCCAACCACACCAAGCTGAAGAACCTGTTGTTTTTCTTACTCACATATCGGCGGGAAGCGTTCATCCCGGAATTCAGTAAAGCCTACACGGAGTTGTTCGAAGGATTAGAGAAGGATTTGGCGAAAAAAGGAAAAGCAAGCTTCGGCGACGGCAATGATCAAACGGCGTTCAATTTCTTGGCCAAAGCATATTACGGCGCGGACCCTAAGGACACTAAGCTCGGAACCGACGCGCCGGGGATAATTTCCAAATGGGTGCTATTAAACCTACACCCGATACTAACACTTGGTTTGCCAAGAATTTTAGACGACCTCCTTCTCCATACATTTAGATTGCCACCATCTTTGGTCAAGAGTGATTACCAGAGGTTGTACGATTTCATCTACCAAAACGCCGGCCCCATCCTCGACCAAGCAGAAAAGGACGGCCTTTCTCGGGAGGAGGCTTGCCACAATCTCCTCTTCGCCACGTGCTTCAATTCCTACGGTGGATTCAAAATCTTGTTCCCAAGCATTGTCAGCCTGGTTGGTAAAGCTGGAGTCAAGCTGCATGCGGAACTAGCCAAGGAAATCCGATCGGCTATCAAATCCAGCGGCGGAAAACTCACCATGGCAGCGATGGAAAGCATGCCGTTGATGAAGTCGGTGGTTTACGAAGTGCTGCGCATCCAGCCTCCTGTACCTCTGCAGTACGCAAAGGCTAAGCGCGACTTGGTGATCGAGTCACACGACGCTGCCTTTCAGGTGAAGGCTGGTGAGATGATGTTTGGGTACCAGCCGTTTGCTACCAAGGACCCGAAGATATTCGATCGACCCGAGGAGTTCGTACCGGACCGGTTCGTGGGTGAAGAAGGGGAGAAACTCTTAAAACACGTGCTATGGTCCAATGGACCCGAAACAGAGTCGCCCACAATTGAGAACAAACAATGTGCGGGGAAGAATTTTGTGGTGATGGGGGCGAGGTTGCTGGTGGTCGAGCTGTTCCGCCGTTATGATTCGTTCGACGTCGAGATCGGTAAGGCGACGATAGGCTCCTCCGTCGATATCACATCGTTAAAACCAGCAAGCTCCTAGACCGGGATGGGTTTTGGTTTTTTCCTAGCGTTCGAGTTTTAATTGTATGCTCTCCTTCGTTGGAAGGGCCTCCCCAGATAATTATGTGGTGGTATAATTTTGCTCCTTCATAATTGTAATCGGGTCATATTAAATATACGAATAAAAGTTACAATTTGTACGGATGCGACATTTAGCTTGAGTAAGAATGGTAATCATTAGTAGTTTATCTCATTTTATTATCTTACTTGCATCTTATTACACGGAACATTTAAATAAATGGAAAAAATCCATTTATATCTTCAAAAATAGAAAGGAAGTACATGTATCCATTTTGTTTTATTTTAATTTAGAAACTCTTATGTATATTTTCACTAGCAGTAATACCCTGCTCATCTTTTAACTGAGCGATCATGGATGCCAACTGTACCGCTATAATTTTTTTTTTTTTAAAAAATGATACCCGTTACACCCTCATATTTCAGAAAGAAATTGAGCTTGCTTGGGTTGACCAAAAAACAATAGTCTACCCAAGCTTGGGTTAACCAAAACATGGGTCGGACCAATGTTTTGGTCTACTAAAAAACTTGGGTCTACGGCTTGGGTAGACCCAAGTGTTGGGTCGATCAAAAAACAGCGTGGGTGAATAATTGGTCGACCAAAAAATAATAGTCTACTCAAGCTTGGGTCGACCAAATCAAGTGTCGACCAATGTTTTGGTCTACTAAGGTGTTTTGGGTCGACTAATGCCCAAGCATGAGTCGACCAAAAAACAGCGTGAGTCAAAAACTGGTCAAGCAATCCAATTTTTTTATTAAATATGAACATGTAATGAGTCTCATTTTTTTAAAAAAAGACAAAAAAATTACAGCTGACAGTTAACGTCCATGATCGCTCACATGGTATCACTGCTCGTATTTTCATTTATAAGGATAATATAAAACATGTATGTGTGGTGGACATCTTTTTATAACAATCTCTCTCTGAAAACTAAAAGCTAAGCGCATTTATCAACACGTTTTAAAAATGCAATAACATCACAGAGATATTTTCAGCATTATGAATGATTAAAATCAGATCGTCCCAAGAATTATATATATATATATTTTAAAATAATTAAAAATATATAAAACCACGATAATTGCTTTATTGTCGATTTATGTGCCGACCTGTAGCATATTTGGCGGCTTCCAATGAAGGGAATATCATCAACAAATGTGGGCATACTTTGATGAGATAAGATGTGCCATTTTGTGCTTACAAAGACGAAAGGTATTCTATCAATGTCGCAGTCCAAACGACCGACAGTTTTCTTCACCGGTTAATTTCCTATTTTTGCTATGTGTTCGTGGGAATTTTGAAATTCATTATTGGAACCTTTACATTTTTCTTATTTTAATATACATACGTCCTTAGTTATATATTACGTTTAAAGATGGCATGCAATTTCTTCATTAACATAAAATCATTTCTAAATTCCAGAATTTCAATCGGTAGCGCATGAAATTCACGTCTGACTAAAAAGTTTGTTATATCTATTCAAATTAATTTACCCTTATCATATAATATACATGAGTTCCTTCCAAAATATGATCAACTTTAAGGAAATTAGAACCCCTGAAAATTTGTTCACCTTTTGAAATGATTCAGCAAACTATTTGATGAAGGCGAGCTCTGATCATCACTTTGCCAAGAATCCTGAACTGAAACTGGAGAAAAATCTGCAACAGTATCCGATGAATTCGTGCTACTCATGAATGGACCGCTGCAACTCAATACCTGCTTCAAACTCATCTGTTTTTCACTTGAATTGGAAGAAGATGAACATGAAGATGTATCATCTAATGAATTTGGACATTTACTCAGCCTATTCTGTTCCAATTCTATGGCAACTTCCATCATAGAAGGCCTCATATCCCTGTGAAACGACAGACATCTGAATGCCAGTTCAGCCACTTTGTGCACCGATGAAACTGTCCAAGTATCCAAGTGTAGTTTGAGGGACGTGTCGATTATCTCGCTTAGACAGCCTCTTCCAATCCTGTCTAAAGCTAATGCAGCCAGATTTACTTCATTCTGAGGGCGACTGAAATCCACAGCTCTCAAAGCTGTTATGATTTCGATAAGAACGACTCCAAAACTATACACATCACTCTTATCGGATAAATGAAAATCCTGATGATACTGAGGATCGAGATATCCGGGGGTGCCCTGAGGGGCAGTTGAGATGTGGGATGACTCGATAATACCTAATCTAGAAAGCCCAAAGTCCGCTACTTTGGACTTGTAGTTGTAGTCTAGGAGTATGTTGCTTGATTTTATATCCCTATGATAAATAGGTGGGTGCATTGCATTATGAAGATAGGAAATAGCCTGAGCTGTTTCCGATGCAATAGTTAAACGAACTGGCCATGGAAGCCCATTGCCCTTTTCTCTTTGGAGATGCTGGGATAAGGTTCCATTAGGCATGAACTCATAAACAAGAATCTGCTCTTCATCTTCGATGGAGCAACCAAGGAGCCGCACTAGGTTCGGATGGCTTACTGAGGATAGGAGTTTGATCTCGTTTATGACTTGTTCAGTGATGTCTGCATCTCTGCGTTTGATCCTCTTGATGGCGACCCATTCCTCGTTCAGTTTACCCGAGTAAACGGTTCCATAGGCACCGTTCCCAAGCCTTCTTTTCTCAGAGAAGGAATCCGCGGCTTTCTCGATTTCTTTGTATGGGTGAATAGGAATGATAATCCCGGCACTTTTGCAAAGCTGGCGGCTTTTTCTGCTTCTGCTTCTCAGTTTGGATCTCTTTCGTATGAAACAGAAGATGAGGCCGAAGACAATCATTAGTGAAGCACCTGCAGCTACTCCTGAAAATGGAAAAGCCGACCAAACGTTAATTTTGAAAATGATTCTTTTTTAACAACTTTTTACATCCAAATGCACTCTAATTCATTGATTCATTACCTCCAACCAGAACTCCGATTCTTGTTGTTCCGCCGCATCTGCCGTTCATGTACTTTGATGGATTGCAACCTAATGATTCTGTTTGTGTACATAATGTCAAGATCCAACAATTTGAATAATTTTTCTAACAACATTAACAAAGTCCTGAAAATAGGTCCTCAATCACATGATGAGTGATTGTTCATGGCAGGAAATTTCCATCCTAGTATAAGAATAAGATACAATGATCCATGTCTGATCAAGCATGCCAAATTCACAATAAACCCCACATAAAACAGAAATTTCGTCAAACATGAACCATTCATATGTTAGGCAGTGCCATAAACAGCTGGGGTCTTTGAGGCATAATTGCCGAAGATTTGTGGGACTTGTTCGTGGTATAGTTTAAACCAAAACTTTATAAAAATATGATTGTTTCCACCACGGAAGATGGAAGAAAATTTTGGCACATTAGGCTACATAGTGGGTGACTCTGACCAATTATGCAACCAAAATGAAAGAAAGCTAATCCAACTTTCGGATACAATAAAATTTATAATGCGAACTATGATTATGCTTTTCTTAATTGGTCCACTTGAACCATTTTTAATATATTGAAACCTCATATGTTATATTTTTTTCTAAAAATTTAACCAACTAATTGCTTTATCGATTCAAATTCTTATCATAGATGCTGACAACATTAATAAAAATAGCCTACTTTATAGAGCTCATAATTAAATGAAAATTTTAAGAATTTGTGGTTGTCGCAATTATAAATTTTTATTAGTTTACCAACATAAAATGTTCATTATATTGTGATTTAAAATAAGATTATGATCGGAAAAAACTAAATCAAGAATCAAATGAAAAAAAGAAAGTAAAAGTAAAATGAAGAGACGAAAAGAGATGCTGAACTTTACCTTTCCAGCAACCCAATCCGTCCGTGAATCCGTCTCCGGCGAACCCGTCGGCGCATTGGCACCTGTAACCCGGTGGATTCCCTTCAACGGGCGTCGACTCTATCCGAACACACCTCGCATTCTCAGCACACTTACATCGTCCCAGAATCCACCACTCCAGTCTCACAATCTGCACGTCCAAAGACACGGAAGAACTGTTCCCGAAAGACTCCATCGAGATCGCCGAGAACAGAGACCTACAACTTGTCCTCCTCAACTTCTCATAATTTATGAACGAGCTCCGATTGTCCTCCTCCGAGTAGCAGCTTATGCTATCGTTCTTCGCATTGCAGTTGAGCAGCTCGAAGTGGGTCTGCACCATCGTCGTTGGGATGAAGCACGAGCTACGCAGCCCGCTGCAGTTATGCAGGAGTACCGCGTTTTGTGACGTTGGCGCGTAGTTTGGTGTAAACAGGCTGCGCAGCGCCTCCACAGGTCGATCGCAAGTCGCCGGAATTGTGAGCAGGATGGTGTCTGATGTGACGGATTGAACCGGAAAACCAGCGGCGAAGACTGTTCCGTTTGAGCTGCAGTTTAGTTGGATTTTGCAGCCGGCTGAGAAACCGAAGGGGAAATGAAGTTCCTGGCCGCCGCATTTTTGGTTGCACGAGGCTAAAATACATGGAACAACTGACAGAACAAATCCGAGCAACTGTACGAGGTTGATTCTTATTCTCATTGAATCAGGAAAATGCGTGGATTTATGAACTAGTGTCATAGTTTTTTAAAGGGGGTAAAAGAATTTAATGTCATTCTCGTCTGAAAATGAAGGATTCAAGATGAGATTGAGCAAATTGGTTGACGGTTCGAATCAATATTTTGATGGTGATGGAAATAATGGAAACAGATTGAAAAAGATCAGAACAAATGATTAATGATCGAGGAAATATGTTTACTTGGAGATGGTTTTTCTTCCTTGTACACCACCCTTTCATCTTCTTTTCAAACTATCATGTTGAAAATTGTTTGGTGCTTGTGATACAATTTTGTTGTATATCTATAATTTATATAATTGGATTTTGATAATTTGCTTTTCTTCTATGTTCAATATTGAAAACAAAATTTATTTTATTTATAACTAAAAAAATCAATCATAAGGGATCGAAAACATTCAAATTAATTATTATTATTCTTTTCTACGAAATTGTATTTTAGACCGCCTAATTATTAAATTAGATTAGGTTATGACTTATGATTGATTATTAATTTGCAAATGCATCCAGTGAGTGGTGGATGGCTCCGAAAGTCAATCACTTCGCCTGTATTTTAGCTCAATTGTCAACTAGGTTGAGGCCGAGCCTGAGCTGGACCCATTAATTAGAAATTAGTTGGTGCGATACTCGGGATAATTACCTCTACACCTACGATAAAAATACAAAAAAAAAAAAATAACTTATTTAAAATTAGTAAAATTTTAGATCTCATATTTTTAAAACATGAATAAAACCCCATGCAATACGTGAAATATATTTTTTTGAAAAAAAACTAAAACCTTAAAGATTGTGTGTGAATGAATGTAGGTGTGGCTATTGGGTTATTTCGAAGCATCTAAATATATTTTGTGTATCATATTTGTATATATATAAAACTGAATAAAATTAATTAACGAAAACCACACACAAAAAATGCTTTCTTCAATAGTTTTGATCCTTTGAGCAGCAGCTGATGCCTGAACCACACTCAGATAAATTAATTATACCATATCATATATATATATATATATATATATATATAAAGATACTAAGGATAATAAAGCAAGTTAGTGCAATGAAGCACTAAATTTGTTCATACCTCTTTATTCCAATTTGTTCTATAAACAATGAAAAAGAGAATTAATAGTTTGCACGGTTGTTCCTGTTATCATTCCATACCAGATACCCTGAAAATCCAATACATGGTCTTGAGTTCAATAATTGCATAAATATATTTTAAACACATATACATAATTAAATACATAAAATCTATATATATGTGTGTGCGCGCGAGAATAATGGATTACTTACTTGCACACCCATGTTAATTGCATAACCAAATATTAGACCCAAAGGAATACCAAAGAGATAGTAGCATCCAATGTTAACATAGGCAACCAATGCTTGCCATCCAGCCCCATTAGCCACACAATTCATTCACACACAAAAAATGCTCTTCAATAGTTTTATATAAAAAAAAAACTAACCGTGTAAAAAACTAAAACCTTAAAGATTGTACAAATAATCAGAAATTAAATATAATTGCGCGGTGTATCGAAACACTAGGGATTGAGGAGTATTGAAATATATTTCTTAAGATTTTATTTACCCTCAGTTCTCAAAGTTTGCTTATAAGTTTTATCAACAAATTACCTCCAAGATACAACAAATCTTGAACATAATATCTAGCAAGAATATTGAGTTGCAAAATATATATAGATATGTAGAGTTTTTGGAGAGTAGTGGTTTTTCATGAATCAATGTGTCCTCTTCAAACATGCAACCATTACAATATACTTTTTCATTTATATAACTGAACAGAGGGAAAGTTGTTATGGATGAAATGATTCAACTAAGAAACACAAAGATACAAGAAAGTACATAAAATTTGGTTGGATGCTGCTTGGAAAGCGTAGCATGGGTGCCTCCAAAACGGGTGCCCCTACGCTGCAGCTTAGGTCCTGAAACTCCCGCACAGAGAAGGAAGTGTGGTTGCGCACAAAACCGGGCGCCCCCCGCGCACCGACTTCTATCTTTCATATCATTACAATATCTTACATGAAGACTTCCTTTTCAAATATTTTAAAAAATCATTAAACTAAAGAATATTTTATGTAGCAATTGTTGATTATTATTCCCCTATACAAGATTGTAGGCATGTGGATTCAGTGCAAAATTGTTCTTTTTGTCAAATTTGTTGCTTCACGGGATTAAACATCTCAGGAAATTCCGCATATTTAAAAACTTTATTAATTAATTTCAAATTCGGTCAATATGCCAACGTAAGAAATTTGAAAGTCGTTAAAATGTGGGATCCATTTCCTCATATTATATATCCCCAACACGCTTACCAGTCATTATTATCAAATATTATATGTATATTAATGAATCGTTATATTTCCCGTGTAATTGTGGTGCATTTTAAATATTTTATTATTTTACATCTTTAACTAATCTCCTTGAATTTTCAATGAAAGAAGTGCGAGTTAAAATGTCAAAAGTATTGGAAAATAATATTTAAAATGTGTGTATTGAATATTTGAATGTTGAAAATAAGAGTTGTAAATATTGAAAATTAGTGTGTGATGATGTAGGCAATGATGTATTTTATTTTTGGATTATTTGTAAAGATTTCCTATAAATAGATCTCTCATTTGTGAAGAAAATCACAATTGAGTAGAGAGAAAAATATTATAAAGTGTGTAGTTTGGTAAATTTTGAGAGTTTGAGATTTTTACTTTTTACCATAAATTTTTACTTTTTCACAACACGTTATCAGCACGAAGCTCTAAAAGTCCTACATACTTTTCCAAGCTCCAAACAAAAGAAAAAGGTAACAAAAATAATTATATTTATTTTACTGTTATTTATTTATTGTGTATTTATTTAATATACAATATAATGTTATTATTAGAAATAATAAAAATAAATTTTTCATAAACTTGTTATAAATCCTGGGAGGATGTTAAGACGACATCCCACACTCCCGGTAAGGGATACGACAAGTATAAAAGCCTATAAGGTTTTTAAACAAAATAAATTATGACACTCATTATAATATTATGATATGATATACATAATTATTTAAACATGTCTAATATTATATATATATCATATTATTACAATAAAATTATACAAATACATACCTTTATTTTTTTTTGTACCCCAACGGTCATAAATGGTAAAAAACGGCTAGTTTTTGTCCTATAAATATGATCTCACAAACACATTCCATCACTCCAACTTTCTCTTCTTCTCTAAAAATTATTCATCATCAAATTTTTCGAAGAAAAAAGAAGATGGCTTTCTCAAGGATATTTTTAATTATTTTGGTTGTCATACTCACGAGTCTTGTATTTATCGGAGAATATCCTCCTCGTGCATTTTCTTTATTTTTACAAATACTTGTACTTGTTGTTTATCCGTTACTTTGTATTGCAATAATTATTAACTAATAAAATGCATCGTAATTTTTTTTAGTACCACCATGTCAAATTTAACAAAGCTCGAATTTGTTGCGCTCGACATCACGGGAAAGAATTATATGCCATGGACTCTAGATGTAGAAATGCATCTTGAGTCATTGGGTCTAAGCGAGACCATTAAAGAAAATGGCATATGCACGTTAAAGAAAAGGCAAGAGCCATGATATTTTTGCGTCGACATCTCGACGATGGATTGAAATGTGAATATCTGACTGAAAAAAATCTCATGGCTTTGTGGAAGGGATTAAAAGAAAGATTCGAACATATAAGAGAAGTTATACTTCCGACCGCCCGGGATGAATGGAATACATTGAGATTCCAAGACTTTAAAAAAGTCAGTGATTACAATTCGGCGATGTATAGAATAATCTCGCAATTAAAATTTTGTGGACACGAGGTCACAGAATCTGAGATGCTTGAAAAAACATTTTCCACGTTTCATGCATCAAATATTACTCTACAGCAACAATATAGAGTACGTGGATTCGCGAGATATTCTGAACTCATCGCCTGTCTTCTTGTGACGGAAAAAAACAACGAGCTATTAATGAGAAATCATCAGTCCCGACCCACTGGATCAACGGCATTTCCAGAAGTAAATGCTGTAAGTAAAAATGAATTTAAACCTGGAAACCAAAATCAAATTCAAAGACAAGGTTTTGGTCGAGGTCGTGGACGTGGACGTGGACGTGGACGTGGAATTGGCCGTGGTCGTGGTCAAGGCCGTGGTTTTGAAAATAATCGAGATAGTTATTTTTATAACTCATCTCAAAAGAACGTCCCAAACCATCCACAGAAAAGGCATCATGAGAATACAAGTGTTAATGAGAAGCACTCAAAAAGATATGAAAGTTCTTGTTACAGATGTGGTACTCCAGGACATTGGTCCAAAGTTTGTCGAGCCCCTGAGCACCTTTGTAAACTTTATAAAGAATCATTAAAGGGGAAAGAAAAGGAGACCAACTTCACTGAACGCAGTGACCGTTTGAGTGATTCAACTCATTTTGATGCTGGTGATTTTATGAATGATTTCTCTGGAAATGATCAATATGTTGGTAGGATAGAAATGAACAATATTGATGCTGCAGATTTTCTCAACGATTTCTCTGAAAATGAACAATATAATGGTAGAATATAAATGTACAATAATCTATTTTTCATGTATTCATAGAATAATGTTTTATTGTATAATTATGATTTGTGTTATATTTAAATATATATTGCAAGTAATTTATTTCATTGCATATTTTTTTGAAGTTCAAATATGGAAAATGCTATGAGCAAAGCTGAAGTTTGCATACCCGATAGTGGTACAACACACACTATCCTCCGGGATAAAAGATATTTCTTGGAACTAAAACCAACAAAAACAACGGTGAATACAATATCAGGTCCTGTAGACTTGATTAAAGGATGTGGTAAAGCACAATTTTTGTTACCTAATGGTACAAAATTTTTTATCAATGATGCTTTATATTCACCACAATCGAAAAGAAATTTGTTGAGTTTTAATGATATATATTCCCATGGGTATGATACTCAAACAATGAATGAAGGGAATGAGAAATATATGTGTCTTATCACATATAAATCAGGAAAGAAATATGTGATTGAAAAACTACCAATGCTCCCTACTGGATTGCATTATACACATATAAGTCTCATTGAATCAAACATGGTAGTTGATAATTCTTCGATATTAACCAATTGGCATGATCGATTGGGACATCCTGGTTCAACAATGATGCGAAGAATTATAGAAAATACACATGGTCATCCACTGAAAGACCAGAAGATCTTTCAGAATAATAAGTTTCAATGTAAAGCATGTTCTCTTAGAAAACTTATTATAAGACCATCACCAGTCAAAATCCAAACTGAATCACCAATGTTTCTTGAACGTATTCAGGGTGATATTTGTGGACCAATCCATCCACCATGTGGACCATTGAGATACTTTATGGTATTGATTGATGCCTCCAGCAGATGGTCACATGTATGTTTATTATCAACTCGAAATGTTGCATTTGCAAGATTACTTGCTCAAATAATAAAATTGAGGAATCAATTTCCCGATTATACAATCAAGAAAATTAGACTTGATAATGCTGGTGAATTTACTTCCCAAACTTTCAATGATTATTGTATGTCTATGGGAATCATTGTTGAGCATCCTGTTGCTCATGTACATACACAGAATGGATTGGCTGAATCATTGATTAAACGTCTGCAAATGATTGCTAGACCAATGATTATGAAAACAAAGCTCCCTATTTCTATATGGGGACATGCAATTTTACACGCTGCTTCATTAATTCGCATCAGACCAAGTGCATATCATAAATACTCCCCATTGCAGCTTGCATTTGGTAAAGAACCAGACATTTCTCATCTGAGAATTTTTGGATGTATGGTGTATGTGCCTATTGCACCACCGCAACGAAAGAAAATGGGACCTCAAAGAAAGGTTGGAATTTATATCGGTTATGATAGTCCATCAATCATTCGATATCTTGAACCTCAGACAGGCGACGTGTTCACAGCACGTTTTGCTGATTGTCATTTTAATGAGGAAATCTTCCCAATGTTAGGGGGAGAACAGAAACATACCGAAAAGGAAATTACATGGTCGAAAAGGAAATTACATGGTATGTATCATCATTGTTACATCTGGATCCAAGAACAAAACAATGTGAAAAAGATGTACAACAAATTGTACACTTGCAAAGAATAGCAAATCAAATACCAGATGCATTTGCTGACACAAAAGGGGTAACTAAATCATATATACATGCTGCAAATGCCCCTGCTCGAATTGAAATTCCAAAGAAACAAATGGAAGATACTCATGATGTCATTAAACGCCTGAAGCGTGGAAGGCCAGTCGGTTCCAAGGATAAAAATCCTCGAAAAAAAAAATTCATAGAGAAACACGATGATCACAAAATAAAGAATGACGTTTCTGAAGAAACACATGATGATCACAAAATAGAGAATGGTGTTCCTGAAGAAACACATGATGATGAAAATGTTCTGTCAGAACCACAAACTGACGAGAATCATGAAATCTCTATCAATTATATTAATACTGGAAAAATATGGAACCGAAAAGATATAGATGAAATTGATGATATATTTTCTTATAATGTGGCAATCGACATCATAAATGATAACGAAGATCATGAACCAAAATCTTTTGGTGAATGTAAAAATCGGCAGGATTGGATAAAATGGAAAGATGTCATCCAGGTTGAATTAAATTCGCTAAATAAACGTAATGTTTTTGGACCTATAGTCCTTACACCTGAAGGTGTAAAACCTGTTGGATACAAATGGGTTTTTATTCGAAAGCGAAATGAGAAAAATGAAATAGTAAGATATAAAGCTCGACTTGTTGCACAAGGTTTTTCTCAAAGCCCTGGAATTGATTATGAAGAAACGTATTCTCCTGTGATGGATGCAATTACGTTTCGGTATTTGATTAGCTTGGCGGTATCTGAAAATTTAGAAATGCGTCTTATGGATGTTGTTACAGCTTACTTATATGGATCACTTGATAGTAATATATATATGAAAATCCCTGAAGGATTTAAGATGCCTGAAGCACAAAGTTCAAAACCCAGGGAATGTTATTCTGTGAAATTACAAAGATCATTATATGGGTTAAAGCAATCAGGTCGAATGTGGTATAATCGACTAAGTGATCACTTGATGAAAAAGGGATATGTAAATAATTCAATATGCCCTTGTGTTTTCATTAAGAAAACAACATCCGGATGCGTAATTATTGCTGTATATGTTGATGATTTAAACATCATTGGAACGAATAAAGAAATTCAAGAAGTTGTGTCATACTTGAAGGAAGAATTTGAAATGAAGTATCTTGAAAAAACCAAGTATTGTCTGGGTTTACAAATTGAACAAAAAGAATGTGGAATGTTTGTTCACCAGACAAATTATACAGAAAAGATCCTTAAACGTTTTAATATGGATAAAGCAAATCCTTTAAGTACTCCAATGGTTGTTAGATCATTAAACATAGAAAAGGATCCATTCCGTCCATGTGAAGATGATGAAGATATTCTTGGTCCAGAAGTACCATATCTAAGTACCATCGGTGCCCTTATGTACCTTACAAATTGTACAAGGCCTGATATATCTTTTGCCGTGAATCTGTTGGCAAGATTTAGCACATATCCAACAAAGAGACACTGGAACGGAATTAAACATATATTCCGTTATCTACGATGAACGACAGACTTGGGACTTTTGTATTCAAAAGATGCTAATCCAAGTATAATTGGTTATGCTGATGCTGGATACTTATCTGATCCACACAAGCCACGTTCCCAAACTGGATATGTATTTACTCGTGGAGGCACTGCAATATCTTGGCGTTCTCAGAAACAAACGCTCGTAACAACTTCATCAAATCATACCGAGATTATTGCACTACATGAAGCAAGTCGTGAATGTGTGTGGTTAAAATCAATGATCCAATATATCCAAATCTCATGCGGATTATCATTCGACGAGAAGCCTGTGATACTATATGAAGATAATGCTGCATGTGTTGCTCAAATGAAAGAAGGATACATAAAAAGCGACAGAACTAAACATATTCCTCCTAAGTTCTTCGCATTCACCAAGGAGCTTGAGAAGAATAGATGTATTGATGTTCGTCACATTCAATCAAGTGAAAACTCATCAGATCTCTTCACAAAGGCACTTCCTACGTCAATATTCAGAAAGCACATATATAATATTGGGATGCGCAATCTACGAAATTTGTGAAGAATTGTTCATGTCAACATCAGGGAGAGTTTACGTGACTGCACTCTTTTTCCCTTACTATGGTTTTTATCCCAATGAGTTTTTCCAAGTAAGGTTTTTAACGAGGCAGTACAAAAACACGTAATGAAGACATCATCGTATCATGATCATCATCACAAGGGGGAGTATTGGAAAATAATATTTAAAATATGTGTATTGAATATTTGAATGTTGAAAATAAGAGTTGTAAATATTGAAAATTAGTGAGTGATGATGTAGGTAATGATGTATTTTATTTTTGGATTATTTGTAAAGATTTCCTATAAATAGATCTCTCATTTGTGAAGAAAATCACAATTGAGTAGAGAAAAAAATATTATAAAGTGTGTAGTTTGGTAAATTTTGAGAGTTTGAGATTTTTACTTTTTACCATAAATTTTTACTTTTTCACAACAAAAAGAAAATAGTAATATGTAGGGAGAAAAATTATTTTTGGGAGATGCTAAAAAAGCTTCACTAAAAATCAGTAACTCTCTCTTTTAATATAAATAAATAAAGAATTGGTAAATAAATACATGTATATTATGCATGTCCACCAATAATGTATTTAAATTGTTTTGTATAAAATAAAAAAATTAGGAAAACCTTTCTTTTTGAAAAAAATAAATTTAAAAAAATTATATAAAGTCCAAAGTCTGAATACGCAAGTCATTCTTTGTCGTAACCGATCGATTCTCATTTACATGTCCATATTGCTAGCAAATCGCACGACCCTGCACGGCATTCCATGTAGTTAGTTGATTATAAGTTTTGGCATAAAACGTATTTGTATTATATGAAAAATATGATTATTAAATTATTAAATTAGGAGGTGAAATTTGAAAATATAAAAATAAAATATGTTTTTTTCTTCTTATTTTATTATTTTTTATAAACGGTTTCTTGTTCAATCTATCGTGGAAAATCCAAACACACACCGCACATATAAACCTAGTTTCTGATAATTTTTGTTATCTGCGTACATCAGGCTGATAAAAAAAAATTTTTAAAGTAGAAATATATATTCCTTCTTAGAAATATCGTTTATTTAACGTAAACTAATGTATCCGTGTATGATTTATATTCAAACGTAGTTAATATCATAATAATAAAAAATAATGAAAGATCATAATATAATTGAAAGTATTGTATTTAAATGATGATGATATCTGAGCGAATCGTGTGAGCTGAGTCGGGGCAATCCACTAGATTATGATGAGATTTGTTTAGGAAAAAACGAGCAAGGAAATATATTTGGTGGCGCAAACATATCTCAATGATATGGCTTCAAAAAATCGTGGCCTGCGGACAAGGAAAAGAACTCGTAAATGGGCGCCGGAGGGGTGTTCGGCGTAGCCACTCCGATACTTAAGTCAACAAGTTGAAGGTGGAGAATAATGACAATATACGTGAAGATATATGTGAGTGTTTGAAGATACAAAATTCCATAATCATGTAAATGAGATGTATACCGGCTATTTATAGGAAGAAATCCCATGATTACCTTGTTTTCAGTGTCCACCTGCTAAGTATGGTAAGATGGTTGCCCATACGCTGTTTCTGAACTTCTGGTAGCCCGAGGAGAAGATGTCCTGGGCATCTACCTGCCCGACTTCTGACGAACTCTTCATGCAGATTTTTCCTGATTTGGGCTATCCATCTCTTATGGAAAAACCAAATAAGATTATATTGTAATCATAAATTAATGAGAAACTACACTATAATTTGAAATAACAAATAAAAAGAAAAAAAACATTGGAGCTAAACTCTGATTTCAAAGAACGGATATTATATATATATACATAAAGACAAAACACCAATCATTACATATTTCTGTATATTTTATAAAGATTATTAATAAACAATAATAGATTCAACAAATAGTGTCGAAATTCTCCGTTGGATGTTACATCAATTGTGCTGTAGTGAGATGAACTTATCTCAACATGAGATACTTGGATTCGAACGCAAATGATAAGGAAAAAATCTAGTAATAAAAAAAAAATTACCCAATGAATAGTAAAGAAGTTGGGCTGCAGATTCCGACATGACAGAGATCACCTTGTAGATTTTGTTCAGGGAAACCAAGCATAGAATTCGATATCGAATCTGCTTACTATGTAAAATATTTATTTGAACCAATAAGATTTGGTAAGATTGTTGATTTTACTTTGTATTTGGATTTTTTGTTTCCAACTTGACCCTTAACTTTTAAAGAGGGAAGAGGATCGAGGGGTCTCTGTGTATACAACTGACTGTTGAGAAAATACACATCTTGCAATCCAGATGAAAAAGATACTGGTAGGTGTATACAAACAAGTCCAAGTATAATGAGTTGGGCCTAGACATCGTTGAAACCGTTGCGGTGCATGTACATAAAATGAAAGATTTTAATTTTTGTAGTTTGTCATTTCAATTCGGTAATTCGTATTTTGTTTTCTTTTGGTATTTTTTGGCCAAAAATAGAGCCTTCGATACGGGGTTGAACCCCGACTCATTAACCAAATTGAATGTGTTCGATAAAATTCCAATCTATTTAAAGGCGGGCTACCCTCACGAGTCGCTGGCCTGGAACCGAATTGGCCCACGGGTCGGGAATTTTTATGATAAAAGGGAAATTTGTTTATATTTTGTGATAAATACTTTAGATAACATATAGAAGTTTGAAATTAATAATTTAGAATTTATTAATATTATTTTATAAATTTTTATTTTGAAATGATTAAATCCAATTAATTATACATTTTTAATTTTTTACGAATGGCTCGCAGGTTGGCCTACCTAACCCGCAACACAATTTGGGTTGGGCTGGGTTAAGGAATTCTGAACCCGTCAGGAGGTGGGTTTTTGATGATCTGGTTCGACCTATTTCTGGTCGGTTCATTTGACAGCTTTAGTCAAAAGTCACTAACTTCATCGAATATTGTTTATTTTACATTGATGATGTCCAACGCAACTCTTGTAACGAAAATAAAGATATATTACACATATGAAAATAAATATAAACAAGAAAACAGAAGGCAAAAATAAAGAATAATGACACTCAATATTTCAAAATGAGATGAAAGTTTGTTGTATAATGTGTAACATAAGTTTTATTGTTGCTATATTAGCGTGTATGACATTATCAATGACAAACAGGTTTCATGGATTTGGTCCGAAAAAAAACCAAAACAAAAATATAAAATTATTGAATGAAAACCAAATATCGACAAATTCATGATGGAAGGATCGGGGAAGCCTGTAGTCATTTGATTGGTCGATTGTCATCTAGAGTAAACTCACTCAAGTATAGCGTCACTGGACTCTTCTCCATGGTGGCACATGTGCACTCCCGCTATGATCAATTTCCTTGATCAAGGCGAGACAAGATAAGATAGGAACACTTCCTGGAATTGTCCACTTTACCTTGTATGGCCAAATGCCAATGACCCAAAGTGACTTGCGATGTCCAAAAACTCTAAACCATCCCAAAAAAATGCAAGGAGTTTCCGATGCCGTTCATCTCACTAAAGCAATATCTTCTTTAGATCCACAAGCTTATATAAAATGTGCGGAATTTCCCGATCATAACTTGCACGGCTAGAAGTTCTTACCATATAAATAATATTGCAATGATAAAATAAAGTCATTGATTGGTTTGATAATTACATCATAGGTGTAGGTTACTTACCGAGACACTAGGGAATATTGTTTGCGACCGTTGAGTTGAGCTGTGTATTATTTTAAGCTCTATACACCCATCACTGGACATGAATCGAATATACACACGTGTAAAATGGAGCATTAATGTATATCTTTCTAAAATAAATCGATGATATCGACTTATGTGACACATATGTTTGTATGCGCATTAAAAAAAATCGACTACCATCTCTGATTTTTATTATCGAAAGTTGCAAATGAATTGAGCTCAGACATGCATGAATTCAGTGGGATAGCCAGGTTCATTGAAATGGGTTGGATCGAGTATTTTGTAGTCGTAACGTAATCTGATTTAATGATCATTAACAAACAAAAGTAATTAATAAAGTATGCAGAATAATTCAACGATAAAAAATGTTGGGTGCAATAATTGTCCCTGCTTAGTAAAGCGATCGAATCGTGGTGCTTGAGCTGCTGTGTGGTTTAAAAGATTTGAGTTGCACCATTACCACTAGCTATAGCTTTTGGTAAAATGGTAATCACTTGGTCCTACAATTGGTACCAGAGCCAAGGACACGGGTTCGATTCCCATTGATTGCAAGGAGTGCAATTATTGGAAGGGAGATTGTTGGGTGCAATAATTGTCCCTGCTTGGTAGAGCGATCGAATCGTGGTGCTTGAGCTGCTGTGCAGTTTAAAAGAATTGAGTTGCACCATTACCACTATCTATAGCTTTTGGTAAAGCGGTAAGCACTCTCGGTCCTACAAAAAGTTTTCAACATAACGTTGGAAATATTCAAAAAAATTTAATTCCATAAATATTTTAAATTTACTAAAAATATGATAATCGATTAAGAGTGTATTTGGTATGATTGACGAGATAAATAAATGATCGATTATGTTATAAATAACAAGATTGATATATTATTAATCAAACATTATGTGATATCATTAAGATTGTTTGGTTCAACATTTTTAATATGTGAATAGCTTTTAAATATTAATAAATTTACTATTATACACTTGCTAAGTTTACTTATTTGTTGTACACATCTAGAAGCAATACATAATATTAGATAATAACAATAATAATGTTAATAATAAAAATATTAATAATCTTTGAATTAATAAGTATAAATATCATGAAATTAAATATAATAAAAATACAAATATTATTGATAAGTTAAAATTTAGTTTTTATTATTTTATTAAAATATATACAAATAAATTATTTTTCAAAATAAAAATATATCTTTATATTTTTTAAAGTTTAAATCAAATTAAATAATAATTATATATATTAAATATCAAGATCGACATATAACGTACAACATTTTAAAATAAAATTTTTATTCAATAAATAACTTAACCCACCACTTGGATTCAATAAGAGGAGAAAAATGTAATTTATTGAGTTTTGATAGTGTATCTCACTTGATTTATTAGATTAATATTCAAATAGTTATCCACAAAATTGGATCTTAAACCAAGTCAAAATGATTATTAAAACATCTTAAAATTTTAACCAAACATTAGATAAATGTTTGACTATTAATCTATCCTTGTTTAATCCATTCAACCAAACACAACTTAAGAGAATACTACAAAAAGAGAGCGGCCTTTAAAACTTGACAAGCGTCAATACATATATTATATCATAAGATTTTATAATATAAAAT
Source organism: Primulina tabacum (assembly GCF_025594145.1). Classification (NCBI taxonomy): domain Eukaryota; kingdom Viridiplantae; phylum Streptophyta; class Magnoliopsida; order Lamiales; family Gesneriaceae; genus Primulina; species Primulina tabacum. The sequence continues at coordinate 36,958,402 of NC_134563.1, forward strand.
AAAAATATCTGTAGTGTTTTAAAAAGGGCGGTTCCCTAATTTAATTAATTGCCATTTCGTAAATATTTCAATTCGAGCTGATTCTATTCATTTGGTTAGTGTATACCTGATCCAATTCCATTCTAGAATTGAAGATAAAATAAAAGTAATATTTTTTTTATCAAGACAAATATATATAGCAATATATTTATTTTAATTTAGTTACTTATTTTACAGTTTGACTAAGGGGCAAGGACAAATGTCAGAACCCAATTACACGCTTCTTTTGATTTTTCTTATTTTTGCCTTTAAATTCCGTTTGCATTCGCTAAAAGTTCTCACATTCACTCCGCACCTCCTCTTCCTTGGAATTTTTTCATCAAGTTTCTTATTATTTATTCATTCTATCGATCTTGTTCTTATTCAATTCTCAAACACAAAAATATGCAACTTTTGTTAAATAATCACAAAAAGAGGACGGATTTGGAATGACGGGAGGAGAAAAAAGGTATACAAAAACGTTGGAGGAAAGCAAGAACAAGCTTTCAAACAATTCTTTATCCTCCTCGGCGGAAGTTGATGATTTCGCCACACGGAATAGCAACTTGTCCACCTATGAAATCAGCCGATTCAGCTGCGAGGGATCCCCCACGATGGCGTCTCCGTGGAACCAAAACTCCCCATGCGCCAGATCCCCATGGACCTCTAACTTCTCCCGAAACCTGTCTCAGAATGTTTCTCAAAATGGCCTGATTTGCTCCCTCGTAAGAGAAGAAGGCCACATCTATTCCCTAGCTGCCAAGGATGGCACACTATACACGGGTTCAGACAGCAAGAACATCCGAGTTTGGAAAAATATGCAAGTATTCTCAGCCTTCAAATCCAACAGTGGCCTTGTCAAAGCCATTATCATATGCGGGAACACGATTTACACTGGTCATCAGGATGGAAAGGTTCGTGTGTGGAAGATTAATCCCAAGGATCCAAGCATGCACAAGCAATCAGGCACTTTCCCTGCATTCTTTGACATCTTCAAAGCCTCGATCAGGCCGAAGAATTATGTGGAGGTAAAGCGTAATCGATCCACCATCTGGATAAAGCATGCCGATGCCATTTCTTGCCTGAGCATGAATAAAGAAAAAGGGCTACTGTATTCAGCTTCATGGGACGGAACTTTCAAAGTTTGGAGAGTGAAGGACTCAAAATGCCTCGAATCAGTGAAGGCGCACGACGATGCCGTTAATTCAGTCGTTTCAAGTATCCAAGGTATAGTGTATACCGGCTCGGCCGACGGCACTGTCAAAGTATGGAAACGAGAACAGAAAGGTAAGGTGGTGAGGCATGTCTTAACTCAGACTCTGCTCCGCCAGGAATCTGCTGTCACAGCTCTGGCTGTAAATGATACGGGTTCAGTTGTGTATTGCGGGTCCTCCGATGGGATAGTGAATTTCTGGGAGATGGAGAAGGAACTGTCACACAGTGGAGTACTTAAAGGGCACAAACTGGCAGTGCTCTGCCTCGCAGTGGCGGGGAATTTAGTCTTCAGCGGGTCTGCCGATAACACCATATGCGTGTGGCGGAGGGAAGGGGTGGTGCATAGGTGCCTGTCGGTGTTGACGGGACACACAGGGCCGGTGAAGTGCTTGGCCATTGAGGAGGATTCTTCCGTGGCTGGAGATCGGAAGTGGTTGGTGTATAGTGGGAGTCTCGATAAATCTGTGAAGGTGTGGAAGGTGTCGGAAACGGCACCGGATTTGCAGCGGAGGACTTTGATACAGAAGATTAATGGGAATTTTGATTGGGAATCAATGCCATCAGCCAAGTATTGAAATATATAGTTTACGCGATCTTGTAAAATTTAAGAGGTTTAGATATTCTCCGTATAGACGTGGTTTGAGAACTTTTTGTTTGCACTTTATGGAACAAGATCTGTGAGAGCTTATGTAAATAATGAGTTAACTAAGTTGGAATTTAGTGTTTGGACATCGAATAAATCTCGTAATCCGAATAATACTATTTTTAATACTATATATGATGTCATATCTCTTGCATTGTTTATGAGAAATATATATATATATATATATAACTACATATCTCTTGCATTGTTTATGAGAAATATATATATATATATATATATATATATATATATATATATATATTCTGGAGACGACTTTACGCTCGTTTATTTGTTTTTGTGATGTTCCGGGAAAAAAAAACGTACACCTTGCATTACTAAATTTATGTCTTGTAAAAATAATATCGTAGCACAAATTATGCCCACATATAGGAAACACGTAAGATCCAAGCCATGTCATACAAATTAAAAATATTTTTAGGTTGAAAATGACAGTAATAGGATCCGAAATTTTGACAAATTCTTATGTAGCATTTATGGATATGTATTGATCATGGAAATTTTTAACTAATTAATTACGAATTTTGTAAGAAGATTTTTTTTCCAAAAGTTTTAACCTAAGAAGTAATTGAATGAAGAGGATGATAGTTAACAGGTTTAGAGGGTTTTTTTTTAAAAAAAAAATTATGTATAAAAATTCAGAAATTTTTAGATTGAGGAATTAAAAAATTTATGTATAAAAATTCAGAAATTTTTAGATTGAGGAATTTTTAACTAATTAACTATGAATTTTACGACTCAAGTTTGAATATTAATTATTAATACTAAATTTAAACCCTAAAGTATGCTAATACTCGACCGAGTTTGAGCCGAAATATAGCTTACAAAATTAAAATCGAGTCGAACTCAAATAGTATGTTAGTCGAGCTCGACTCGGCTCATCTGCACCCCTAGTCTCCAACTAAATGAAAATTTTAAATTATTCATGTAAATAATGCATGATAGGCATCAGGACAAAAATCATTAATAATATAATGGTAATTTGCTAGGCATTGGTGAATTCATAATATTAAAATGCTTACTTTCACTGAAAGTAAAGAGTTAACAGCAGCCAAAAATAAACACAAGCTGTTTATGCCATAATTTAATGCAGTACCATTTACATATATTTTAAGTCCAACCACATATATGTTCACATTAAGCTCAATCACATATATTCAAATTAAATCCAACCCAACATATATACATACATAATTATGTAATATATTCACTATTATTTATATGAAAAGTTGAGTTATACATATTCACACAAAACCCAAAAATTAAAATGAGTTAGACCATATATATGTGTGTGTATATATATATATCACGCAAAGCGGAAAGGTTATGGTGGACCATAACCCTTACATAGATACGTCATAACCCTTACATAGATACGTCTCTGACAACAAGTACTTTTTATGCAACAAAAAACAGGAAAATAATTTTTTAATAACTTTTTAATTTGGGTTTCGGTACGTTAAGTTTTCAAAGTTTGGTTTTAATATACAGACTTTTAATTTTTGACAATTTGATCCAATTATTGACGTTATATTTGACAAGACTAACAAATTTTGAATCTATCTCAGCATTTTCTATCGTCACATCGTAATTGAATCAAAATAGTTAACAATTGAAAGTTAATACACCAACCAAACTTTAAAAAGTAAATGCACCAAAAAAATTTTATTTCGAAGAAACTCGAAGTGCAGTCCTATAGTACATCAATCTCCTTATGGCTTGCAAGAAACCTCTACGGCTGAAATTTCATGGGGTTGGATTTTCCATAGGTTCACGAACAAGCGTGTCCCGGCAGGAATGAAGTAGCCTGCAAGTGTGCAATCCGCAGCTGCCTCCCATGTGATAACGAGGATCGGTGGCTGTAGACGCAATGTTTATTTGAGTATGGCTTGTATGTACGTAGACTAAGTTTTCAAGGTCCGATTCATTCAATTGTCTGCATTTACCGACATAGAGCCCATGTGAGTGATTGTATCAGTTCTTCCTAGCATCATTGTCTAACGCAACAACAAAAAATGAATTCTAAAAATGATCCACCAATTATTAAAGTAACTGATGACTGATGACTGATGTGAAAATAAACTATCTTACCAACAAGATGGATAAAAGTAAATGCAGTTTAATTATTTATTTATTTATTAATAATTAAGAAATAAAATATAATAATTAATATATGTAAAATAAAAAGAATATTTCGATAATATTCTTTTTGGGGTAACATTTGAAGTAAATATGTTAGAGATGGATGTTGTGTATTTGTCGTAGAAATCGCACTATTTTAGTGCAAAATCTGTATCAAAATAGATTTTATGGTTGTATATGATCTTATGCATCGAGGCTGAGCAAATTCTAGATTTGATTTATCTTTTGCATGTTGCTTTGTTTATCATGTCAGCATCGAACAATGGAAACTCCTGAGAAACACCATCTGCTACTCACCATTTCATCCATTAAATCAAAATTCTTTATTTTAGATCATCGGTTATGGATGGACATGTTCATAAATTAAATATATTTTTGAGTCAGTCGAATTTTCATTGAATGACATCTTAATTAAGCCCAAAAAATACTTAGATAAATTAATTGATCAAATTATGTCACATAAGAGGAAATAAATTATATGCATACAATAAGACACTAATAACCTAAAATCTTAAGAAATATGTAACTGAACAAATATCTTTTGTAAATAAAGATGAAGATTTTTTACCCATCACAAAAATGTATGAAATTAATTTATTTTAAAATATTTATTGTCAATATATTTTTTCATATATGTTGTATTAAAAAAAACTTTAATTGATAATTATTATGTGATAAATAAATAAAATAGTTTTTTTATAATTATAATTATTTGTGTCATATCTTACTTACTATTTAAAAATCCATCATTCACAACCAATATGAAATTATATTTTCAGAAATTGATGAATACTTATAGTTTATTTGAGTTTTTACTCGAGCCACCAAGGAAACTTGATAAATTTTATCCATATTTATTTTCGACAAAATATCAAGTCATTCAATTATAATACGAATTGGCAAAAATATAATACATATGCACTTAATTCTTCATATATTTATATATTTACTTAAATATCACTAAATTTAATACCTAAAAAATTAACATAACGTAGCATTAATAAATTATGCAAATTTAAAAACTTAAATGATAATTGTTTTCTATAATTCAAATGGCTCATAAAACAATATAGTAATATTTTATATATTTAACATAAATCTATTAATAGATTACATTTATAATGTGCTTTAAGTCTTTAACAAAATTTTCAACTTTTAATTCGTTAATTTTCTCATCTAAATCCCGATACTAGTATAAGAGCAATCGTACAAAAATCATTATATTTATCAATTGAATAAACTTGTGACAAATTACAACTATTATATATTATAGTGTTTGATTTTACCATAACTTTTTTTTAACTACTTTTTCAGTTTTATTCTATCATGATATTTTTTTTAAAACAAAATATCAACTTATTTTTCACAAAATTTTGAAATATATAATATAGAATTCATCAATTTTTTTGTGTCAAATATATATGGAAAAAATAAATTTTTACTTCTTTTTTTCATTTTTTAGTCCTTTCACTGTATAATGATAATTTCTCTTATGAATATAACCACTTATTTTTCACCCTAACTTTAAAATATATAAAAACATGTTACTAAAAAATATATAATTCATCAATTTTTGAGTCAAATATACCAGGAAAATTTTAAAACTCTGTGCTTTTGTAACCATAAAACAGCTACTTTTTTTAAAAAGAAAAGAGATTAAAGATGTAGAATTTTATATATACCTTTGTTTAATCTTTTAAAAAAGTGCAACCATTGTGTTCATAATGGACAATCTCGACAATTGAAGAATAATAATTAAGCACAATGACTTAATTACTAATAATATCAAGAATAACAATTAATAATAATAAATTAAACACAATGACAATAATTAAACTCACTTTTTTTTAATATAATATTAGATGAATAGATAATGCAAGCGGACATTTAATTTATTTTTCATTTTTGGCCAAAGGGTGCTTTTAAATTTTCCACCACAACAATAGATAATTCTACGCTAAGCCGTCAATTAATTTATCCCATTGGGTCAAAATTTGCTGCGTAAGGAAATCTCTTTCCCGTAATGTTTATATTATCTACATTGTAAGGTAAAAGCAACTAGCAGTCCACTATTTGCAAATGGACAGCCACAATTAATCGGGATGTCCACTTCACTACTATATTTGTACTAGATCAGTAAGACGTGTCAAATCTACTCATATTTACAATAATAAGTTATACATTTGAGATAAAAAAATAATAAATTTTCATTTGTGACATAAATAGGATATTAGTCTCGTAAAATTGACTTGTGAGACTGTTTATATAAATTTTTTTATAATATTTGTATATTTTTCATAGACGACAAGGACGTGGTGGAAAAACTAGGCCTCTCGCATTCAAAAGAAAATCAAGCCACAGATTCTTATGTGAGTAGGATAAGGTTACACAAAATTAATGATATTGATTTCGAATAATCTTATAAAATCAATCTAAAGATTTTTAGGCGCATAATAACTCTGAGACATTGATAAATAATTTAAAACATTTGATGATTTCTCAACTTAATGTATACGGAAAAAATATATTCGAAGTAGTAAACAAATATCAACATTAGTGAAAGCTCCATGTTACCATGAAAGTGAACGTTCACAGCGTGAATTTGTTCTATTCGATCCCCTGAACTACCTTCTTAATTTTCGGGATATATATTATTCTGAAGGAAAAAAAAAGGAACCAATCTTTCGAGAAGAAAAAACGTATAATACATATCCATAACTATTTTCATTTTCCCAAACAATTCTTCCTTTTTATTACATTGGCAAAAATAAGGAAATTATTAACAAATGAAGAAGCTACCAGATATTGTATTTGGTTGATGGAAAATAATTTTTCTTGTTTTCAAACTTGTTCAATTTTGAATTTTGGTTCATTGATTAAGTTTTCAAAGTTTCACTTAGTACACTAACTTCTAATTTCTGATACTTTGGTTCAAGTGCTGATATGACATTTGAAAGTGCAAAACTGACACAGGAAAATGTTGATATTAGCATTAAAAATTGATTACTTGTCGGATACCAAATCATCAATGGACCAAAATAACTGAAAATTAAATGTTAATTTACGAAAATCAAACTTTGAAAACTTAATTGACTAACACCCAAAATCGAACAATATAATGGATAAAAAATCATTTCGCTTTGGTTTATTATAATCCAGCCTAATTTTTATATAGTGAGCATTGTTCAAGATAGCATATATATAATTTTGAAACTTATTATATCTTACACAATATTATTAATGTTTCACCTGCAACTTATCTTTTACACAAGATCAGAATTGATATTTCACCTGCAACTTATATTTTACACAATATTATTGATATTTCACCTGCAGAAGTACTCCACTCGTTCATATCTAGCACAAGAACAGATCATGCGACAATCTTGGTGTGAGGAGAATCGGAAGAGGGGAAGCCTTCATATTAGTAGTACCTAAACTGCCTGTCATGTCCACAACATCACCTTCAGGTGTTCTGAGATCAAATCCATGCAAAAGGGTAGCAAGTGCAAGTTCCATAAATTGCAAAGCGAATGCGATTCCAGGACAAATTCTTCTGCCAACACCAAATGGAAGAAACTGAAAGTGCTGACCTTTTAAATCAACATCTCTATGTTCTGTCAAAAACCTTTCAGGTTTAAATTCTAATGGGTCCGACCATACACATGGATCACGATGCATTTTCCACAGGTTTAACATGACACGGGTTCCAGCTGGAATTTGGTATCCTGCAATGGTCGAGTCTCGAGATGCCTCGCGAGGAGGTAGAAGTAACACTGCCGGATTTAAGCGGAGGGTTTCCTTGATAATGGCTTGGATGTATACTAAATTTCCAATATCTGATTTTTCCACCATTCTTGATCTGCCAATGTGATTGTCTAGTTCTTGTTGAGCCCTTTCAAGGACGTGGCGATTGTTGAGTAGTAGACATAATGCCCAAACGAGAGTCACGCTCATCGTATCAGTTCCCGCGATTATCATAGTCTGTAAAATCGATGAAATTTAGCTAGCTATCTAGACATTTAACGCAATTGATATGAAGTTCCCTCATGTCGAGCTGTGAATATTATCTTTTTTAATATATTAGATTGGATTAAGGACTTGTTGGCGTGCGTATCAGAGTCGACCGTATCACTTCAATAATTCTTGAATCAAAATTTCAGTTATATCTATATCATTTATCAGGGGTGAAGAAGTTCAAAATTGTATTTGGACATACAGTAACTGAACTTGGTGAAATAGGCCATTTGAGCAAATTTCTATAAAATGAACAATAAATCCTTCAAGCCTTCAATCATTTTTTTAAAATAAGATCTTTGTTACGAGGTACTAAATCAAGCCTTCTAAATTCACTAAAATCTTAATTTATTGACTATTTAAAAAAATTGCAAGGAAAATTTTTTAATCTTATTATATGATATCTAATTTATTATTACTATAAAATTTTGAAAATTAATCAACACTATTCAGCCGGCAAGGTAGACCAAAATGCAAAATGGGGATGGTCCCGACAAAATGCTGGCTGCTATTACGGACAGATAACATATATTTTTAAAATTAAATAATGACATAACAAAATCAAATTATATAAATAATTTTATTTTAGCGTCTGAGTTAAGCGCAATTTATACACTTCCTAATCCTATAAAATCGAGATAAAAAATATATCTAAAATTTAGACTTAATTAAATATTATATAATTTATTATAAACAATAAAAATATTTAAAGAAATAAAATATATTAATTAATTTTTAGAATCTTACTGCAATAAGTTTAAACACTTGAGATTTTCCTTTTGTCAAGAAAAATGTGTTGGATTCATACTTATAATTAAAAATTGAAAATCTTTCACCAAATTTTTGGACCCGACGAGATATTCTATACACAAAGATAAGAATTGGGGTACCTGACAAGTGGCTTTGATGATTGTATCAGCATCATATTTCGGAAACTGATGCGCGATGGAATCCGCCGCCTCCATCATCACCTCCATGAAATCTTTTTCTTCGTCAAGCTGCTGCAGCCCATTTTCAGATTTCATCTTCTGTAATTTCTTGTGCTTCTCAAGCCACGATTTCAGGATGGTATCCATCAGTTTCCCTGTCTTCTCAAAAGCTTTCTTCGTTCCTTTGAAGTAATCCAACCATTTCAGATATGGCACCACATCCGTGAAAGTAAGCGCATCCATCATTTTGAAGAATTCCCTGATCTGTTCTCGCCAATTCTCAGCCTCTTTGAAATCCATTTTCTTCACCGTAGCCCCCGAAACTATCCTCACCATCGAATTCAACGTCAGGTCCCCCAAACATTTCTTCATTTCCAATGGCGCCCGGAAGTTATTCTTCCGGCACGATATGTAAATTAATTTCATCAGGGCCCGAGTTTCAGTCTCCCACGCAGTGCCAAGAGTCGAAACCCTTTGAGGCGATAGCAGCTTTTGCATGCAAAACTTGCGCAGTTCCCGCCAATAATCGTTATATTCGCTGAAGCCGAACATGGCAAAATCGTAGCTCATAAGCTGAATCGCCGCAGTCTGTGGCCTGTTGGAGAAACATACGTCGTTTGTGGAGTTGAATATTTCTTTAGCCACTTCCCAACTGCTGACCACCAAACAACGGTACACGCCTAAGTTGATGCTGTAAATCGGGCCATATTTGCCTGCTAAATCTGATAACGCTACATGAGGTTGCTCCGGGCCTGACAGCAAATTCAAGTGGCCGATGAGCGGCCATCCCCCGGCCGCTTCCGGGGGTGAATTTCTGTTACTTTTTCTGATTCTTGTTGCTGCAAATTTTAGCAGAAAGTAGATGCTAAGAAAGAATATGAAAGCAGTTGCTATTGAAGAACTCCATGTAAATTCCATGGCTAGCTTGGATTTACAATGAAGAACAGACGGCCAACGACCCCGTAGGCATTTTAACCACTAGCATTACATAGAGTTTTGAAATTTCAGTCTAGTCCCAGGTTTTTAAAAGTTTAGCTCATTTAGTTGTTTGGGACTTGGAAGATATAAATTTAAGGGTCGAAATATATAATATTAATAATAATAAAATAAATGAATCTGAAAACTTTAATCTTCTTAGTTTTGTCTTTTGGTTTTCGAATTCTTTTCGTACGCAACCACACACACTAAATATATTTTAAAAAATCAATACTTTGAGAAAAAGAAAGTACAAATTTAAAATTATTTTTGTTGTTATAGATAAATAAGATCATAGATTACAAATTTAATTTTATACGTTTGTATAATATTTTATTTTAATTAGAATGAGTTTCAAATTCCCTTAATAACATTCTCATTTGAAATCCATATTAATTTAGATAACTAATTCGTAAGTAAATAAGTAATGCATAGATTTAATTTGATCAATTGTTTTATTGTTTATAAAAAACTATAATTGAAATCTATTGATTTTAAATTCAACCCATAAAAATCTTATTTTCATTTTATCTTTGAATTAGCTTTAAAAACGTCGCCATTAAATGTTAATAAACTATTAAACAGTAAAATATCTTAATAATAAGCATGTGTCGGAATAAAATCATATTCAATATATAGAACAATTTGATAATATGACGGAGATTTATCTTATTCGTGAAAATATTGAATTTGTCTATGAATAAAATAGGAAAATAATTTTTTGGTTCATTAAGTTGTCCAATTTTAGATTTTGGTAAGTTCGTAAAGTTTGATTTTCCATACACTAAAAATTAATAGTTGGTTATTTTCTCCAATAGCAGACACGAAATCGGACAAGTTAATAATTTGTATATCACATCACTATTTTCTTAAGTCATGTCAGTATTTTTCAATGACCCATCAGTATATAGTTAAATAGAACTAAAAGACAAGAAAAATCAAAGAACATATTTAAAACAAATTTTAAAAACTTAATACATCAAATTTCGAAATAGAAAAGATGATTGTAACAAAAAAGTTGTTTTCCCCCCAAAAAAAAATTGAATTTGTTCTTATTTGTCAAAGATCAATAAATTATAATAAAGTTCCAATAATTCAATCAACTAACTAATAAAATAGGTGATTGATTAACTTGGGAAAGTTTATCGATGTTATTGCGCTCACGCTAAACCAAGAATCATAATATACTTGGGAGTAGGTCTCTTGTGAGACAGTCTCACGAATCTTTATCTGTGAGACGGGTCAACCCTACTGATAGTCACAATAAAAAATAATACTCTTAGCATAAAAAATAATATTTTTTCATTGATTATCCAAATAAGAGATCTGTCCCACAAAATATGATCCGTGAAACCGTCTAACACAAATTTTTGTCTTTATTTGGACATACGTGCAGAAATCGCATGGCCAGATTAATTTGGACTCTTTCATTTCTCATGAGGAAATCATAATCCGATTTTAAACTCTCTTTTTTTCCTATTTGCTTTGAACAAAAACAGGGAAACAAGTTTTGGAATGAACTGTTGTACTTCTTGCATTGTCCGCCTCTTGAACTGCTCCGGAAAGAATTATTTTCCGGGAGATGCCATCTTCAATTATAACCAAGTATACGTTCATATATATGATTGGATCAAATAAAATAATGTACCCAAATTGTAGTGATTTAACAAACCAAATCAAACTGAACAGATAATGAGCTAAACTGATAAAGAGTTAAACTAAACAGACCTAAACTGAAAGTTTTAGAAGACAAAATCCGTCTGAAGCTTAACTGATATATAGGTTTCCCGAACTGATAGCTGAAGATCAACATGGACTAAAAGATAGTCAATTAAATGAATAAACATTTTCTGAAGAATCGGTTAGACTACTCAGAGTTACAAAGCTGAATTCTCGGATAAATTCTTCTTTACCAGCAGTCTCTTAATTGTCATAAATCCGCGATCACTACTTACAGTGTAAAAATTGTCAAAAGGGATAGTGACGTGAAAAAGACGGGATTAACAGCTATCATATTTGGAACGGATATAATATTTGATTTTACTGACCACTGGATCCAAGTTTATAAATAGGAAAACTTGTAAATCAGTTAAGACTATATAGAATCATCTCATAAATTCAAATTTCAATATTTCAATAGCCCAACTGTTTTCAAGACTTTTTAACTCACACTTAAATATTATATCAGATTATTGAGAATAGATTTGTGCTTAATATTTTTCATTTTGAAATACTGTAAGCTAATTATTAGTGTGTTGTTTAAATAAGTAAGCTAAACTATGAGTTTAAGTTAGACAGTTATGAAGCCTTACTCAATCGAGTTATTACAAAAGTTGTAATATTCAAAGTCTTATAATGAACATCCTTCCCACAAGGAAGAAGTGATGATATAAGAGTTATTCAAATATCCGAACATCCAGAAACATCTTTGTGTTACTTACATTTCGGTCAGCCAACTCTTGATAATCCAACTGTTTTTCTTACTTAACTATTTTTTAAATGTTCAATTTGTCCGTGTAACTTCTTCCGCACAGAACTTATCTGATTAACCAACTGACATTGACTTGGCGAGAATTACTAAATTCAAAGTCATTATCTCAATCGAATTTTGGATAAAATAGTGTGATAATTTATGGATCGCCTTCTAATCAAGTACCCGATCCTAACACAGTTCTGGCTCTACCGATAATTGAAAATCTATCGCAACTGAAAGGCGAAAAAAAAATTTTACGAAATGGACCGAAATATAGGGCCTTATATATTCCATCAGGACTGGTTCACATTTTTCAGTGAGAGAGTACTTTGGACTGGACTTTGCATTTAGCATTGGATAAATTACTTGGAGTTTTGGAATTCAGCCCCGAACATTTAATTAGTTCCTCATAATTCAATAAGCGTCGTTTTATTTGTTAGACACGTATGTCTTTTGGTTTCTCTAAAAAAACAATAAAATATTTTAATAATAGCCATAATTCAGAATAAAACCATATTAAGTATATAGAAAAATTTGATAATATTACGGAGATTTATCTTATCTTGATTATAATGAAGATATTACTTATATCGTCCGCATCTTGAGCTGCTCCTGAGAGAATATTTTTCCTGGAGATGCCATCTTCAATTATAAATATAAACAAATTCATCTGATTGGATCAAAAAAACCAAATAAAATAACGAACCTGCAACAAATTAGTTTGGGATTGCTTCCGATGGAATCACTTCAAAATTCGCTTACAGTGGCCGGATTGGTGTTACTTGTTGCTTTGCTTTCTTATTCTTCATTGGACGAAATGTCAAGAAGAGATATTCCACCTTCTCTCCTCCACCAGGTATATAGATATAAGTCAAGAATTTCATATTGAATGTGTTGGTATATGATACCCCATGGATGGGCCCATTACCCTTGGCTCATCCCTAGCCCAAACGGAAGACAAGCTCATCAAGGGCCCATGTATTCTCCTATAAATACCAGGTTTGAGTGTTCAGTTATTTCATTCACTAGATTGTTTTAAGCAGCACCCTTAGCTGCTCCCCCTTATATCCTCAGTCACTGACTTGAGCGTCAGAGGGGCTACGCCAGGACACCCTCCTGGCCCCCTCTTAACGGTCTTTTTCGTGATTTCAGGCTCAGGATCATTTCAAAACCCTGCGTCTGTACTAGTGACACTTGCTGGGAGCGGACCCTAAATTTCCCGTGAGTATCACTTGGCGCCGACTGTGGGAAAACTTGAGTTGAGACGTAGAGATGGTAGGCAGGAAAGGAAGTAGAAGAGCTACCTCAGCATCATCGCGTCCTCAAGGGGGACCCGAACAGTCTCATGTTGAGACAAGACAGGAACAACCGCGTCTCGAGACGAGACAGGAACAACCTCGTCTCGAGACGAGAACCGAGCAGCCCCTTCAGGATACAAGGGTCGAGCAAACCCATCCCAATGAGAACATGGGAAACTTGACCCTGGAACAGTTGTGTCAATTCATCGCCCGTACTGTAGATGAGGTCATGAGGAGGAACCAAGAGTCCATGGGTGCTGGGGAACAGGCCCCTCGTCAGGAGCATGAGGGAAATGTTGAAGTCCACCAGAGTAGGGTGGAGGAGACGCAACCCATACAAAGTGGAGAGATTAGTGAGATGGGGGAGATGTGGAAGGAGATACGAAGATTGAGGGAGCAGATAGAGAGTAGGGCGCCGGTACCCAAGAGAGGAAGCTCTTTTTTACTAGCCATATGGGAGGAAGGGCTTCCTCCGAATTTTCGACAGTCGAATGTGGAAGAGTACGATGGACATACTGACCCCGAGAACACTTGGGGAGATTTGATAATGCGGCCCTGTTACATCAATATTCAGATGGAGTCAGGTGCAGGGTGTTCCTGGGCACGTTGGTGAGGTCAGCCCAGCAATGGTTTAATACCCTGCAGCCCAACTCCATACAGTCTTTTGACGATTTTGCTACAGCTTTCTTGCACAGATTTGCCAGCAGCAAGAGGCACCAGAAAAATTATTTGAGCATGTTCGTGATGAAACAGCAAGAGAATGAAACTTTGCGAGAATTTCTCCAGCGTTTCAACAGTGCAGCGCTGGAAATACCAGCGGCTATCCCTGACATCATGATAAGTGCCTTCACACAAGGACTGAGGGGAGGGGAGTTTTTCAAGTCGCTGGTCAAGAAGCCTCCGTTGAGCTATGATGATCTGTTGGCTCGAGCTGAGAAATATGTAAACTTGGAAGATGCCCAACGGTACAGAAGGATGGAGAAATGGCCCGGAGGAAGTAGAGTTGAGGGGGCGGAGAAAGGAGGAAGGAAGAGGGGTGCGGGGGAAAGAGAGGAAGACAGAACTAGTAGTAGAAGACAATTCTCATCCCATGTTCCCCTAGATAGGAGTCGGGACGAGGTGATGGAGGTGAGGGAGCCCGCGGGGAGGTGGGAGAAGTCGCGAAGGGTTGGGTGCCGTGCTAGATTGCCTTCACGGGATAGACGAGAAGGATCCTCATTAAGGAGTCGACAAAGGTCTCGCTCGCCCCATAGGCGTGGTCAAGGCCCTCCATGGATAAATCAGAGGATGGGTGAGCAGAGAGGGGAAGGTGGATGTCAAGATGTCTCTCAGGAGCTCGTGGAACTGAGGAGGGGAATGAATGAGGATAACCACCCTACGAGAGGAATGATTCATATGATCTCGGGGGGTGCTACTGATGGAGACTCTGGGCGAGCTCGGAAGGCACATGGGAGAAGGTTGAAGAACTTTGAGATATCTAGGGGTGGAGACTTACCACAAGACCCCGTCATCAACTTTGGGCCGGAAGACCTCCGAGGCGTTGTGACTCCACATAACGATGCCTTGGTGGTAACGACCACCATTGCCAATTATGATGTGGCTAGAATATTTATTGATAATGGAAGGTCCGTGAACGTCTTGTTCAAGAGCACGTTGGATCAAATGAAGATGAGAGGATTTGAGTTTGATCCGGTATCCACCCCGCTGTATGGGTTTGCAGAACACGTCATCTTGCCTTTGGGTCAGATTGTTCTTCCCCTATCCTTGGGGACTGATTCTCGGCGGGTAACAAAGATGATAGCCTTCACTGTAGTAGATACCCCGTCAGCGTATAATGGAATTCTAGGACGACCAGCCCTGAAGGATTTTAGAGCAGTAGCTTCTAGTTATCATCAGAAGCTTAAGTTTCCTGTGGGAAGAGGAGTTGGAGTCCTGTGCGGGGACCAAAAAGTCACACGTCGTTGTTATGAAAGAATCGTGAAGGAAGAAGAAAAGAGAGGTCACGAGCATTCGCATGGAAGCTTGAACTCAGTCTTGCAGTTGTATAGTCATTCGGAGAAGCTTCTAAATGGGTAACTTTGTCCTGTGGAGGTACAAGAGGAGGTGAGAGGAAAGTTGGAGAATGCGCTGGGTAAGGCTCTAAAGAGGCATGAGAACGCTTACTACCTTAGAGAATATCTTTACTTCATTTTTGATGTATTTCGTTCCTGAATTTGTCTTACGTTATCAGTTGATATTTAATAAAGCCAAGTTCTTATATTAAGTTCGTGGTTGTTCTTGTATTATGAGGATTATATGAATTTTATTTTACCTACTTAGGCTGCGCCTAGTAGAGGAGAAGAGTGGGGGGGAGAAAAGTTAAATTTTTCCTGCTAAGGCATCGCCTAGCAGAGGAGCAGAGTTGGGGTGGAAGAGAGATTTTATTTTTCTGCTAAGTCATCGCCTAGCAGAGGAGTATAGTTGGGGTGGAAGAGAACTTTTATTTTCCTACTAAGGCATCGCCTAGTAGAGGAGCAGCGTGTAGAAGAAAAATTTTATTTTCCTACTAAGACATCGCCTAGTAGAGGAGCAGAGTGTAGAAGAAAATTTTTATTTTCCTGCTAAGATATCATCTAGCAGAAGAGTTAGAGGGTGGAGGCGTTGAATTTTCATTCTCCTGCTAAGGTGTCACCTAGCAGAGGAGTTAGAGGGTGGAGGCGTTAAATTTTTAGTCTCCTGCTAAGGTATCACCTAGCAGAGGAGGTTCGAGTGTGCGGAGTGGTTGAATTTTTATTCTCCTGCTAAGGTATCACCTAGCAGAGGAGTTAGAGTGTGGAGGGTTTGAATTTTTATTTTCCTGCTAAGGCCCGGCTTAGCAGAGGAGTTAGAGTGTGGAGGTGTTGAATTTTTATTTTCCTGCTAAGGCCCGGCTTAGCAGAGGAGTTAGAGGATGAAGGTGATGAATTTTTATTTTCCTGCTAAGGCATTGCCTAGTAGAGGAGTTAGAGGGCGGGGGTGGTGAATTTTTATTTTCCTGCTAAGGCCCGGCTTAGCAGAGGAGTTAGAGTGTGGAAGTGGTGAATTTTTATTTTCCTGCTAAGGTCCGGCTTAGCAGAGGAGTTAGAGTGTGGAGGTGTTGAATTTTTATTTTCCTGCTAAGGCCCGGCTTAGCAGAGGAGTTAGAAGGTGGAGGTGTTGATTTTATTTTCCTGCTAAGGCCCGGTTTAGCAGAGGAGTTATGAGATGATGAGGTGAGAGTTTGATTTTTCCTGCTAAGGCCCGGCTTAGCAGAGGAGTTAGAGGGTGGAGGTGTTGATTTTATTTTCCTGCTGAGGCATCGCCTAGCAGAGGAGTTAGAGGGTGGGCGCGTTGAATTTTATTTTCCTGCTAAGGCCCGGCTTAGCAGAGGAGTTAGAAGGTGGAGGTGTTGATTTTATTTTCCTGCTAAGGCCCGGCTTAGCAGAGGAGTTATGAGATGATGAGGTGAGAGTTTGATTTTTCCTGCTAAGGCCCGGCTTAGCAGAGGAGTTAGAGGGTGGAGGTGTTGATTTTATTTTCCTGCTGAGGCATCGCCTAGCAGAGGAGTTAGAGGGTGGGCGCGTTGAATTTTATTTTCCTGCTAAGGCCTGGCTTAGCAGAGGAGTTAGAGGAGGGAGGTGTTGATTTTATTTTCCTGCTAAGGTATCACCTAGCAGAGGAGTTAGATGGAGGAGTTGAATTTTATTTTCCTGCTAAGGCCCGGCTTAGCAGAGGAGTTAGAGGGTGGAGATGTTGATTTTATTTTTCTGCTGAGGCATCGCCTGGCAGAGGAGTTAGAAGGTGGGCGCGTTGAATTTTATTTTCCTGCTAAGGCCTGGCTTAGCAGAGGAGTTAGAGGATGGAGATGTTGATTTTATTTTCCTGCTAAGGTATCACCTAGCAGAGGAGTTAGATGGAGGAGTTGAATTTTATTTTCCTGCTAAGGCATCGCCTAGCAGAGGAGTTAGAGGGTGGGTGCTTTGAATTTTATTTTCATGCTATGGCGTCACCTAGTAGAGGAGTTAGAGGGTGGAGGTGTTGAATTTTATTTTCCTGCTATGAACTATGTTAGCAGAGGAGTCAAGGGGCACGGGGAAGTGGAAACTATTTCCCTTCAAAAGCTTAGTAGAGACCTTGAAGATGGGGGCAATGAGGGCATACTGTGTTAGAAAAATTTATTTCGTTTGTCGTTAACGAATAATGTTTGCCGCTGCGAAAATTACGGGGACGAGCGCTCGATGCGTTGGGCGAGCGAGTGGCTGCGGGCTGAGCGGGTGTGCGAGGCAAGATGGGGGGCGCTGGACGAGCAGGCGCACTTGGGCGAGGGTGGAGCGGCGTGAGGCGTGCTAGGGGCGCCGGGTGAGCGCTTGGCTGGGCAAGCGTGGTGCTCTGCGGGGGCGAGCGTGGCGCTCGGAGGGGGCGAGTGCTTGGCTGGGCGAGCAGGCGTGCTGGGGGCGCCGGGCGAGAGCTTGGCTGGGCGAGCGTGGCGCTCGGCGAGGGCGAGTGCTTGGCTAGGCGAGCGTGGGCGCTCGGTTGGGCGAGCTTAGGCGAGGGGGCGAGGTGGCGAGGGCGAAGCTTGGGCGAGGTGCTGGCAGGCGAGGGGGCGAGGAGGCGAGGGGCGAGCGTGGCGAGGGGCTAGCGCGTGGGCTTGGGCGAAAAATCCAGAACCGTTGAAGTTGGATTGTGCTTTGGTTTTCTTTCATCTGTCTTTATTTTGAATTATTTTTTTTCCCAATTTAAGAACAAGTCTGCCTAAAATAAAATGTGACATAAATCTGGATGCCATAACATAGTCATCGATCGATGCAATGCATGGTAGTCTGACATACCGTTTCAATCCAACTATTGCCGAAGCACTGAGTATTCGAGAGGCTCTCACTTGGTTGAAGAGCAAGCAAGCAAGCTTCGAATGTTCTAGTTGAATATGATGCTCTCCCTGGTTGTTGAGGTTATGAATAATCCCGAGCTAGACTCCTCTTGTTTAGGTCTATTCGTAGATGATTGTAATATCCTAGCTAGGGACTATCATCTTGTCGTTTTGTTTTTGTATTTCGATCAGTGAATCTGATTGTCTTGATTTGCTCTAGTGATATTCCCATGGTTATTTCGGAAAAAAAAAAGGTCGGGATGCCTTACCATGTGCTATTTATGAGAAAATAATTTTTTAAATCCATTAACCTTTTTCATGTTTTTGGTTTTTGGTTCACTTACTTCTCAAAGTTTAATTTTGATGTATTAACTTTGAATTGTTTTTTCTTTCAGATCTATTTCTAATACTAAAAAATATTGATGTGATATTGAAAAATTTTGATTTATTCAATGTACGTCAGCAATTTAACAAAAATAACAAAAATTAAAAATTTGCGTACAAAAAACTAATTTTGAAAATTTAATTACTAGATCAAAATTAAACCCAAACTTGGATAAGTCTATTCCATTCTATTCACAGTTGATTTTCCATTTTCCGCAGAAAATTTAAAAACTGAATTGGAAATAGATAAGCAAAATTTGAGATCAAACCATATTGCTGTGCAGTTTTGCGGATATTCAATTCCAAACTCGTCTGATTGGCCTAAATAAAATTTTAGTTATTTAATTAGTCAAAATTTAATTTTCATGCAATAAACTATTTTTCACACTTCGTCAAATTTTTACCGCTTCGTGAATGTTAGAAATGTCTCACATTAATAATGAGTAGATGAGGGTATATCTTCATTAGGAAATATTTTTGGGATGATACCCTGTTGGATTTATTACCTAACATAAAACAAACCATCCAACTAGTACATTTTTGTTTTTCCAACAATTCTTATTTATTACGGAGAAAATAGTAAAATCATAAAAATAAAAATGAATATAAAACAAACGAACAAACAAATAAAATAGACAGATCGCTCCTTTAATTAGTCTCTGTTCCAGCTTAACTTAATATATATGGCAAATGAATCAATCAACGACAGCCTTAATTATGATCAATACGATGATTTAGAGGTATCCCCACTTTCCAGCTAGAAATTCCTAGCGTGAACTCTAGATTAAGCAACCTGTTATCTTCTGGTTCAACTCCATATACCTCCATCTCATCCACTATTCCGCCTCTGAACTTGCTCGGTACAGGACCGATCACATGGACGCCGTTCGGAGAGGATGGCGATGGAATTCTGAAGGTCAACAAAAAGTACTAGAGGATGTAATTAACTAAATTACGTATTTGGAACAAGAATATCATATATGATAGTGTGATAACTTACGAAAGCATAGAGGAAAAAATATCAGGCCCGCCCATGGTTGTCATATAAGTCACTTTTTTTATGAGCATGTTGAGTGAGTGTAATTTGGAGTACTAGATTTTCTTGAGGCTTAAATTAATTCAACAATTTATATATTTTTCTATTACAATGCGGTGGGGTTTTTTGCTTTATATGAGATCGAAGTCGAGACTCAGCCGTATTGAAGAGGTTTATGCTACTATCACTAGGTGTTGGCTGATCAAAAATGTATACACACATCTGTGTGTACTTACGGATAAACTAGTTTATATTTATTTATTACAAAGATGTAGTTTTTTATTCGATTTTGTGAGTTAATTCTATCAAATAAAAGAAGTCAAAGCAGCAAAAAGAAGATTGTGGAACATTAGAAAAGTGGTGCAGCGCACCAAAATAGAAACTGAAAGTACAGAATGCACTCACCTCTGAGCATCTATAAATGTATTCGAGTCTAGTGATGAAACTGGTGCTGCTAATGGGATGAAAGCATTAAAACGAGTACTAATAATATCAGCCTTTTCATCTTCAAACCCTTTATGATTTCGCAACTTTAATTCCGTATCTGTCGGCCCGTGAGCTTCTGTAACGGAGTCAATACCATAACTAATTCACACGGGTAAGTCTGTTATATCAAAAATGTTAATCCATGTGTATTTTTACATAAAATTTTTCGCTTGCTCATCTGAACTTAAACAAAAAATATGAAACTAATAAGATGATCACACAAATATTTTGTGTAAAAATATACTAGGATAGACAAATCTAAATATATCACACACTGTTGTCACGAATATATACAGTATGAGTCAGGCTGTGCATGTGAAATTCCGAACAATCATGCTTTGTTTGGAAGTTTTGGGAGCAAATCTGATGGAAGATTTTGTCGCCATTAATCATAAATGCGAGCACATACAAAGAGAATAATGGGAAGTGGGAAGGGATGGGACCTTTTTGTGAAGAAAGATCCTATTTTTATTTATTACCTGCTCCTTTGTCAGTGGTCTTGACTGTTCTATACATCTGCATGTAAATTTTTACACGAGAAAAAAGAATGAGAAAAATTTTTTAAGGTAAAGATGCCATTTTGTCCTAATACCTTTATTCTCGTATCCCCCACAAGTGGTACGAAAGAGACAGGAAATTAAAAAGGCAACGAAAATAAGATGGAAGAATACGAAAGGGGTAGGTTTCTGCTAATTACCCTAATTTCAATGAATAAATTGATTGAATTCAGTGACTGATCCCACCTGCAAGTGGCTCTTCACGTGAGCTAGGGTTAGATCTTTCACATTCATCAACTCCAGTACAGACTTTGGTGTTGCTCCTGTAATATAATATTTGTAGGAAACATTAATTGTAGTCAGATAATGTTTTTAACATGTTTATTCAACCCAAACGAGTACTGAAAACCCATCTGAGGGTGGAGTCCACCTCTTAAATAAAATAATAATTCGAATGTTCACTATAGTTGCACGAGGGAATTAGTTATTCTGTTCCAAAATCAAAAGATTTTCAGTTTTGACAAAAAAACGAATGCATAGAAAAAATAGGGTATTTTTTCTTGAGTGCAGGAAATTCTCTTGTGTGAGCTAAAAAAATTATTTTCTCGGTATATTCGGGGTTTGAGAGTGAGAAATATTGAGTGTATTGATGTATACACTTGTTGTAATATTTCTTTCAGTTATTCCGCATTTTTTGAGTACTATATTATCATCGTGGTCGACATCGTTTCGGTATAATTTCCCAACACTATCAGTTATAACCAAGAAGCTGCTGCCAAGATTAATTTTTTTAAATATAAAGTATAACTAAATAATAAATTTGACATACTTTCACGGCCACCAAGATGTTGAACTGCTTGAACAAAATGAGCGTGGAGAGTAGAATTCCATCTCATTCTTGGAGCTCTAACAGTTGATCTCTTATCAATCCCATTCACCTTTCTTGAAGTTCTTTTGAACTCCCCTCCGCGATGTGTTTGACGAAAATTTCTTGGTATTCTCGCAGAGAAATGATTCAATCCAAGCATTTCACGTCCCAAACTCAAACTGGGATCACCGGATATAACATGATTAGAAGTACTGATCTTTTGTGCACTGGAAACCCCATTTTCTTGCCTCCGATCGCTTCCACTGCCGACAGAATCAGTCGTATGAGCGTT
Organism: Primulina tabacum; assembly: GCF_025594145.1. Lineage (NCBI taxonomy): Eukaryota > Viridiplantae > Streptophyta > Magnoliopsida > Lamiales > Gesneriaceae > Primulina > Primulina tabacum. Next base: position 36,980,557 of record NC_134563.1, read on the forward strand.
GCAATGTTGCCATATTTCCATGAACTTGCAGTTTGATGACAGTGAAGGTGTAGTGATCTGTAAAGAAAGATCGAGCATGGTGGAACAATCTTCGGTTCTCATTGTGACTTGGTTTATGCTAAAAGACACATTTTTTGCTGTTAAAGATGATGAGAGAAAACATATCAGTTCAGCCGAATAGCACAAGAAGTCAAATATATCGGAGGAATTTTTTACGTGAAAAATGTGTACAAAGAAGAAGACTCGTAAAAAATGGGTTAAAAGATAGTGAAATGTATTTCATCAAACTCAGTACTCTTATGGTTTGGATATATTTATATATTTATGTTGTAGGAACCCGGAAGAGTTATTATTTAGTGCCCTATAAGTGATCTGGGCTAATGCAGTAGCCTGTAAATCATGGATAACTAGGTAAATCGCATTGAAAATTTTTTATACAACATACTCATCCGAAAAGGTGTATAATCAAACTCATGATCACTGTTAAGATTGGAATTTGGACCTAACTCAATCCCAAAAGCTAGCTCAAGGGGGAGGATTGTCCAAGCCCATATATACAACTCTCAGGTTATTTATCCAACAGATGTGGGACCATTAACACACCCCTCTCACGCCCAGGAATGAACATCTGGAGTTTACAAATGACCCAATTATGGGCAGAACGGGTCTCCTAATTATAGGCAGTCCAACACATAACGGTGGAATCCGGGCTCTGATACCATGTTAAGATTGGAACTTGAACCTAACTCAACCCCAAAAGCTAGCTAAGGGGAGAGGATTGTCCAAGCCCATATATACAACTCTCAAGTTATTTATCCAACCGATGTGAGACAATTAACAATCACTAGCCCAACATTCACATATTTCATCAACTCCATGCCCATGAAAACTGGTTTGTATATACATTGTTTGCATGAATGAGGTGTTTTTTACCAAGCAGAATAGGTCTTAACTCTTAAAAGGAAGTCAAAGAAGATTAGTACTATCGAATAAAAAAATGAGATAATGGTAAAGGGGACGGTAGATTAATGTTAACACAGCATTTATGTTATATTATTAAAGCAAACAAAATCGAGCCATGCATGATTAAACGAGTAAATGGTCAATCATTGCCTTCTTTAAAATTCTTGACCGCCTGAGAAAACATTTTTATGTAAATGGATGGATGTATAATTTCGTGATCCGATTTTAATGTATATTTAATTAAAGCACTTTAAACAATTTAGGGAGCATTTACATCAGCTCAAAAAGTGATTTAAAAAATTCGAAATTACAATCGCTATCTTAAAATTTATCAATGAAGTGGCCTGTGTGTCAGAGAGGGGGCCGGAGCTTCGGCGACAGCCGGCCTCAGATCCACATGCAGCCTTACTGTTACTGGAACTATTTCTTAATGGGGGCTATATGTATAATATGATAATAGTAGGTATGCCGTCAGTTGAAAATTAAGTAAAATAATTTTTAAAAATATTTATAATCTACAAATAATTATCTGAATCTATAAAATTCTTTTACCATATATATGTGCTCTATATCAGTTCAGATATTGGGAGTAGTGGAGAATGCAATTGGAAAAAGATGAATAAATTAAAAGAATATTATATTTTACTTTTGTATTTTTATTTTTATTTTTTGCAATTTTTTCTTTTACGCTGTTAAATTTTAGTCAACCACTTTATCTTTGTATTTTTAATAATTTGAGTCCTTTTTTCCATGAGGCTATGTGGCATTGATGTGATAAATGATTAAAATTGTCAAAAATTGAAATATATTTGAAAATTATTAAAATTAATTTGATAACATTGTAACAATGATTTGATGGTGATGCTGATTGATGATTATAATAACAATGCTCAAAATATTATAATGAAAATTTTAATAAAATTTACAACATCGGCATGAAAATATAAATAATAATAGCGAAATTTGGGGTGAAAATAATTTTGATTAAACGAAAATAATTGGCGGATTTTAAGTCTATCATTTTTGTGTGTGTATCCCTAACGTCGATAATATTATTATTTATTATTTTTTATATATCGTCTCGAATTATTTCTGCACTTTAATATAAGCTTACTCGACTAATCATTTAGCTAAAGAATAGCTTCATCGGTTGCTTACCCAAGTGTGAGACACGATCCTAACAAAATCTAATCCTTCAAATTACTTTCTTAATTGGTGATAATCGTCGATAATAGTCAGATGCATTACGTTCAATTAGGTACTATGCATGGGTTCGAGGTCTATTTCTACTCAAATGGCCGCCGTTATGAAAGTGCTTGGCATGAGGGCAAAAGACGGGCTCATATTGTACACTTTCAGGAATGGAGAAACTCAATCAAGCCATTGGCAAAATGGAATTCTTGATGTGCCTAGCACTCAGAGCACAATCTCTCCCGTTTCTCCTGTTGTTGTTAACCACTCAGGAGTGCTTAACGTTGTTCAGGTAAAATTTTCATGTTCCACTGCCATTCTCCAGTGTTATTTATCAGCTTAATTAGTGCGTGATGGATAAGGTGGTACTGGGCTTAATCTTCTCATGGATTTTTTAAATGGGATTTCTAGGGTATGTTTCCATCTTGTAGCTAGAAGGTTTACCAAGTTTTCATTAACCTTTCAAGAGGCTCGACGAGCAGCGGAGAAAGCTTATGAGGTGGCCAATACCTGCAAGGTAGGCGAAAGAGTTAATCGAGCATTATCAGCGGAGAAAGCTGTCTCACTTTTGCATAATATCGTGTTTCTATGGCCTAGTTAAATAAACTAATTTTACATTTACCCCAAGGCCTATTTGAATGTGACATATGTATAATTGAATACTTACATAGTTTTTCTGATAAATTATGAGTTGATTTGTCTTTTCTCTGAATGATTCTGCAAAATATTAAACAAGTTGTGGCCAAACAAGCTGAAGAAGGAATTGTAATCATTATTTTATATATATATATAATTTTGGCAGATCCCGCGTTTAAGACAGGTTCGGGGTGAGGCGAGTTTGGTTAATGAGATTCTATCTATGTGGGCACTATCCTCACTTCATTTCAACGGGTAAGATCTTGTCACACATACAATTTCAAAAAAAATGGGTCATTTGGCTATCCATCCTATCGTGGGGGCAATGCCCACATGGATAGGATAAAATAAACCGACGAGTTTGGTCTCGGATTTGGTCAAACTCATCCCATTATAATCTCTACTGATGTGGATAGTTAGAGGGTAATATTTTACACCATCAACGATAAGACAATTTGCACTACTTCAAACCAATGTTTTAGGTTCATACTCACCAACAATTGTCAAATTAGCATACTATTTTCTTATAATTAGGTACCATTACATTAAATTTAGAAATATTAGCTTAAAATCGGGTACTTTGAGTTATGTCATGGTAGAGGTTACTCAAGTTTCTGATAATTAAGAAAATTAATGGATACTATTATAATAATAATATAAAACTCTTCACTATTTCAAAAAATAAAAAAAGAAATTGTGTTTATAATCACCAGCGATTGCACAATTTCAAGTATGAATTTATGTTTTAAAATTGAGCAAAAACTTGTGTGATACGGTCTCATAAGTCGTATTTTGTGAGACAGATCTCTTATTTGGGTCATCCATGAAAATATATTACTTTTTATGCTAAGAATATTATTTTTTATTGTGAATATTGATAGAGTTAACCCGTCTCACAGATAAAGATTCGTAAGATCGACTCACAAGAGACTTGCTATTTAAAGAACACTTTGTTAAATTGAGGAGTGAAAACTAAAAAAATTGAAAGTAAGGAGGGCAATTTAAAAAACTGATATAAGCAGCGAACCATAAATAAAAATAGGTGCAGACATTTGTATTATATTAATAAGTTTCATACATTCAGAGTAACTAATTTTTAGTATTATTGTCTGTTTTAATAATTATACACATTAATAAAGAGTTAAAATTTTAATGTAATTAACATATAGTTTAATAGATAGAATCTTTGTTTTTAAAATATCAAATTGTGTAAGTTCAATAGTCTGTGATCTCTTTTTCCCTTTTTCATTTATTTTTTTAATTTATATATCAAATTTGAAGTTAGTCTCTCACTAGATCTTATATTTACATTTTGATTCTTATTTAAATATAAATTAAATAAATTATAAAAATATTATACAAGCACACAAAACATACGTCAATACACTAATATTACCATAAATCTAAGGAACCCAGATTTTAAGCAAGGCTCCTCGGTGCCGGTGGAGAATTTAGGGATGTAAATGAACCAAGCCGTTTGCGAGCTATTCGAAGCTCGGTTCGATAAAAAGCTCGTTTGAGTTCGTTTGTTAATCATATCAAGTCAAGCTCAAGCTCGATTTTGAGCTCGAAAATTAATCAAACCAAGCTCAAGCCTAAAGATATTCGGCTCGTGAGCTCGCAAACATGTTTGATAATATGTTCGCGAGCTCGAGTTCGAGCTCGGCTCGTTTAGGTGGCTCGTAAGCTTGAATTTGACTCATTTGTTGAGTTGACAAATAAAAATATTAGTACTAATGTCAATGGAAAGAATTGAACACAAGACAAATAAAAATATTAGTATTAATGTTATTATGAACTTTGCATGATACTTGACTAGTTGTTATTGGAGATGATTTTGTAATTCCTGATTTTAATGGATTCTTTGACGTCCTCCCTACTTTCTCAACAGACTTAGTTGAAGTATTAAAGGGGTGAAATTATTTCATTGTTATTTATATGGTGACATCAGTCTATGATGAATATTCTAGATGTATTATTTTGGAATGTTCAATATATATTGATTTATGTTTTTTAGCTCTTATTTGTGTCGTTTTGGTTATTTAATAATGAATTTACGTTTTTATGTCTGATTTAAAATTAGTTTATAGATATATTTAATTTTTAACAAGCTCGAATCAAGCTCAAACTCGAGCTCAATTTTATGCTTTACGAGCTCGAAAACGAACTGAGCTCAAGTCATGCTTGTTAAACATGCTAAACGAGCTGTTAATGAATCAAGCTCGAGTCTGGCTTGATTAACATGCTAAACGAGCTTTTAACGAGCCGAGCTCGAGCTTTTCCCGAGCTTGGTAATTTCAAGACAAACCAAGCTCGAGCCTGATAAAAAAAGCTCTAATCGAGCTCGAACTCGAGCCTCAAACAATCTTAAACAAACCAAGCTCAAGCCTGATACTATTTGGTTTGGTTTGATTTGGATTGTTTATATCCTTAATGGAGATCATATTATGCGAACGTGTAATGTTTCCTGTATATAATAAAATATATGCCAAAGTGGACATCATAATTCTTTGCCATGATTAAGCCCACGAGCACAATTCCCTCGACTGTCCAAATTCAAGAAACGACAAAGGGTGGTGCCGTCTTCTTTGTCTGGAGAGCCAATGCCTCTTTTATCAGTTTTAGTTTAATTGTATGACATATGATTTCCTTTTATCGTTTTCTGAGTTGTTTTCCTTCAGCATATTATCAGGAGCATCAATGGCTCAATAAATTTCGCAGAAACTGAGATAAATTTTACTGAAATCTTGAAAAAAGAGTATCTGGGTTGAATGGATACGCTTCTGAATCTTCAAGCTCTGCCTTTGGGAGCTGCGATTGGTGGTCCAGCTATTGCTGTTGGTGGGATTACTTTGTTTTTCATCAGAGAATATGTGAATGATCTAAAGAAAAGATCTTCTGGCCACCTTCCTCCACCCCGTAAGTCTTTTCTTTTCTTTTCTTTTTTTAAATATTTAACGGTTGATTTACTTTGTAATGGGAAGGATCGTGGGTTTTAGTTAGTGATGATTTAGTAAATTTTGGTTACAATTATATTCATTTAAGCTTTTTATTAATTTCACTTCAAAAGTTAATGCAGTGATTTAGACGTATATTAGAGACTGAGTGGTGCGAGATTTTTGCCCTTCAAGCTCGATGCATTTTATGATGACATTTTTCATTTATATTTGTTCAATGATTTGAACTAATTGTGATCTGATTAATCAGTTAAGGTACCAACGATCATTTAATCAGAGAGAAGATATGTCCTGAAATTAAGAATATTGGAACCACTTCAATGGTGATTAGCTTCTCAAATATCACTAGCATTATTCTTGTAAAAATCATGTGTCTTTCCTCAGTACAAGAATCATGAGTTCCTGTTAATGCAAAAACTTCATTAAACCTTGTTTAGTCTTTGCGTAGTAAGTGAGACAATAATGGTGAAAACACTCGTATCGGTATATATTTTGTTTCGTTATACATTACGTAGGAAATTAAAGACTAGCAAACCCAATGCAGAGGTGCCAGGTTTACCAGTAATTGGCAATCTACTACAATTAAATGAGAAGAAACCGCACAAGACATTCACCAAATGGGCTGAGAAATATGGTCCTATATATTCTATCAAGACGGGCTCGAACAATATGATTGTTCTCAACTCCACAGATGTTGCAAAGGAGGTAGATATAAGTTCCTTATCTCTCAAATATTGGTTCTCATTAAACTTGTAGTTTACATATATGGTAGAGCATAAATCTAAGATGTTTTAGTGTTGATGTGCAATTTTGTCGATAGAGCAGTCGTCCAATCTCTTTTGATGTTTGTATCTTGACCTTTCATCAGTGCATGATGAACTAATATCATAATATCTTGAAATGGAATGGCTTTGTCATTGTAAAGATACCAGAAGGGACAAGAGTGAAATGAATTTTAGGTGTTATATTTCTTTTGAAACTTATACGCGCTGTTGGTTTTGTGTAACTTGTCTTTCATTTAAGATTTTGTCTGCTGGCTGTAAAAACTTGATTATTAATTAATCACTCATGACCAGATTCATTTTCTCGGGCTCCGCTGCTGAATCTGAGTGACAGTTATGTTGCATATATTTCATCAGATGGACAAGTTCAATCAATTCTTCCTGTGCAAAAACATATGGTCATAGATTATTTTATGGAGTACTCATTCTGATGCTAATCTGGAATGTCAACTCCGATGGTTGGATTACAGCTCTAATAATGCTGCCGATGAATTTAGTTTATTTATTTCATTGTCTAAGCTCAAATCAACATAGTGGCAGCATAGATAACATGTTTTTTGACCAAATATATCAAAAGATCGAGTTTCCAAAAAAAATTTTACTTACACATGCTTCATTTTGCTTTAGGCTATGGTGACGAAACACACATCCATCTCTACACGAAAGCTTTCAAATGCATTGAAGATCCTCACGTCTGATAAAAGCATAGTAGCGATGAGTGACTATAATGAATTTTACAAGGTAGCCAAACGTCATTTACTTACGAGTACCCTTGGACCAAACGCTCAGGTTTGTTATGTCAAAGGTGTTCACCTAGTCACCTGTATGGTTATTCATGTTGCAAGTGATTATTACTAAATACAATTGTTATGGCAGAAACGTCATCGTATTCATAGGGATGTCATGATACAGAACATTTGTGATCGGTTCCATGCTCATTTGAACGTGCATCCTCTTGAAGCTGTTGATTTCAGAAATATATTTCAATCTGAACTTTTTGGATTATCACTGAAACAAGTGAGCTCATCCACTTCCAGTGAGTGATATAACATTGTGTTTTCACCAAGTCCCAAAATTTTAGAAACAATTTCTTTGCCACATAGGCTATTGGAGAAGATGTGGATTCCCTTTATGTGAAGGATCTTGGCTCTACGTTGTCTAGAGGGGAGATATTCAAGATTTTGGTACTCGACCCAATGGAAGGAGCAATCGAGGTGGATTGGAGAGATTTTTTCCCATATCTAAAATGGATCCCGAATAAAAGCTTTGAACATAAAATTCAGCAGATGCATTTCAACCGGCAAGCTGTGATGAAGGCCCTTATCGAGCAGCAGAAGAAACGTATTTCTTCAGGAGAGGTATTCAAGACCTAAAATCAGGATGGATCATGAATTCCAAAGGGAGAGAATCAATTAATTTTTAGATTTTTTCTTTCTTTCTCAGAGTGAACACGGCTCTCCCTGTCTGCCCGTGTCTCTTAAATCTATTTTGCTCTCTGCATTAAATTAATGATTAAAGATTGTGGCAGGAACTCAACTGTTATCTTGACTATCTGTTATCGGAAGCAAACACATTATCCGAACAACAAATCCTAATGCTGCTTTGGGAAGCCATTATTGAAGCATCGGATACTACATTAGTCACCTCAGAATGGGCTATGTACGAACTTTCTAAAGATCCCGAGAACCAGGTTATTGGACTTTTGTGATTTCTTCTAACCATATCTCTGTTTTGGTGTATTTTTACATGACTGTGCTATGATATTTTTTTATGTAAACAGAGTCGTTTGTTGTCGGAAATTCAAGATATATGTGGACTCGACAAACTTGAGGAAGAGAAGTTGTGCCAACTGCCCTACTTGGCAGCTGTTTTCCATGAAACAATAAGGAAGCACAGTCCAGTTCCTATTGTCCCGCTAAGATACGTGAATGCAAACACACAATTAGGAGGTTATGATATCCCAGAAGGCAGTGAGGTTATTCACAATTTTCTTAACCTCTTGATATATATACTTTTTGCGTAATTATGCGTAAACCATAGAATGGAATTATATCTGAAGGTTGCTATAAACTTATACGGATGTAACATGGATGAAAAAGTGTGGGAAACTCCCGAAAAATGGATCCCCGAGCGGTTTATAACCGGAAAAGACGACACCATGGAATTGCACAAAACAATGGCTTTCGGAGGTGGAAAGAGAGTGTGTGCCGGCTCTCTACAAGCGATGCTTATATCTTGCGTGGCTATCGGCAGATTGGTGCAAGAATTCGAATGGAGACTGAAGGATGGGGAAGAAGAAAATGTGGATACATTGGGGCTAACCACTCATAAGCTTCATCCGTTGCAAGTCAACTTAAAGCTCAGAAACTGATGTAAATATCTTAACTTGTATTGTGCCCCTTTTTTTTGTTTTTGGATGAGTGCTCTTGCTGTGTGATTATGTTGTGAACCAACATGAGAATTTCAGTACAATTTATTGTTGGTCTTTTTTCTATATAGTAGCCAAATAACAATATCTATTGAAAGATATGAATGACATAAAAGTATTAGATGGATGGGGATTGTGAGAATCAAATGTGGATGTTGTGTGTAGTGTCGTCATACTTTTACACAAAATGAAGTGGAATAATATAATTTATCACACAATTGAACTTTGATGAATAAAATAAAACATAATTAATCTATTTATTTATCTATAAAAGTATGGATACTTGAAAAATTTTGTAATTGTGAACGGACATAATTATCCTTCGCATGTTTATTTATTTTCATTATTCTATATATTATTATTATTATTATTATTATTATTATCTATACATATTATAAAAGTGTGAATCAAGGTCATAGTTTTTCTATTGTGTATTGTCAACTTTGTCCTTAGTTTGTATATACAGGAAAAATTTAGTGAGGATGTTTTTGTCAAATCAGTTATTATGATAAGGACAAAATTGTCAAACTACATTTATGTTAGATAATGATCAAGTTCCCAAAAAAACTGAAACTTTAAAATTCTTTGATTTTTATTTTCTTTTAGATGAATTGAACAAACTTTTTTCACAAAAAATATTAAATTGAAAATATTGAAATACCAAAATATATTGGTTTTATTTGCTTATAGATGAAGTGAAAAAGAATTTTTTCACAAAAAACTTAATTTGTAGATTTTTTCACAAAAAAGTTAATTTGTAAGATTAATTTGTTTTATTTTCTTGTAAATAAAGTGAAAATATTTTTTCCACAAAAACTTAATTTGTATAACGATATGATGTTAAATATATTTTATTTTACGTTCATTGAGATTAATTATTTTAAAATGAAGAATTAAACTAATGAAGCCAAATAATTAAACTAATTTTGTTTTTGTTTTGATAAGGTTGGTGTCATGAAAAAGGTTCGATATTTAATTACATTTACAAAATGATACAAGAATGATCAGATATAAATATAGATAATCCTAATAAATATTTCATTGATATTTATTTTATCTATATTTCTTTATCAAAAAGAAAGTCAACTAATATTGTTCAAAGCCTTGGTTTATTTTGAAAATTTAACGATATAAGATTGAATAATATATTTGTATTAATTTTAACTATATTTTTCTCTTTTTAAAGGCTAGAAACTATAACAATTATTTTATGAGAGATTCTTGCAATTAACGAATGATTATTTTTATGAGAGATATATATTGACAAATCAGTTATAGTTTTTGTAACATTAAAAGATATATCTTTGAATGTAAATTTTTAAAATTATGATAAATAAATTTTTATAAAATTTATTCATTAGCAATACTCACTACTTCTCCATAGACAAAGTCATAGTTATTTGGTTTTTATTTACTTGTAAATGAAGTGAACAAATGTTTTTCACAAAAAATATTTGTTTGAATGTGATTTATTTTATTTTGTAGATTTATAATCTTTTGAATGATTTTATATATGCAAGACGTTTATCTTTAATTTGGTGAGGAAGTTTTTGTAAAATCAATTATTATGATGATGTCAAGATTATCAATCTACGTATGCTAGGCAAGGATCAAGTTGCCAAAAAGATGAAAACTCCAAAATTCTTTGGTTTTTATTTTCTTGTAGATGAATTGAACATATTGTTTTCCGCAAAATATTAATTTGAGAATATTGAAATACAAAAAATCATGGGTTTTATTTGTTTATAGATGAAGCGAAAATAATTTTTTCCCAAAAAAATTAGTTTGTACAATATTGAAATACTAAAATTCTTTTGTTTTATTTGGTTGTAAATATAGTGAATTTTTTCCACAAAAAACATAATTTGTGTAAGGACATGATATTGAATATCCTCTATTTTTGCATTAATGTGAAATTTGTTGCAGCCTTCTTTGAATTCGATTTGAACACGTTTCGTTCGGTAACTGAATTTCAGAAATTGCGAATGTTCATACTGGAATGATGCAAATAGATGCATCATTCGACATTTCAATGTATCCCATCCCATTCACAAGCTTCTTCTTGTAATTTCTTATTTCTTCTATTAGTTCTATAATATTTGTGAGGTGTTTGTTCTCATGTATTAAGAGAGTGTGTGTTCTCTTTGGAAGCACAGTGAGTGAGTTGTACATCGTAAAATATTATAGTAGAATTCTTTTCATCTTGCCCGTGGTGCTTTATTTTCTGGATTTATTATCTCAAATTCCGCACGTGGGACCAACAAGTGGTATCAGAGCCTTGTTTTAAAATTTCTTAAAATTATGAGTATGCTCTGTGGTTGCAGCCTAGACTGATCTTCCACATCAGAAAAGATTTTTTGAGATTTTTTTTATTAAGGCGGGATTATTTTGTTCATTCTACTAAATTGTTGTAGACATAATGGCGGGCAGGTACGAGATAGCAAAATTCAACGAAAGCAATTTTATGCTGTGAAAAATAAATATACAAGCAGTTTTAAGAAAGGAGAATTGCTTGGAGGCTATTGGAGATAGACTGGTGGAAATTACGGAGGATGGAAAGTGGAACAAGATGAATGATAATGATATTGCTAATTTACACTTAGCTATAGCCGACGAAGTTTTGTCAAGTATCTCTGAGATAAAAACAGCCAAAGTTATATGGGATACTCTGACAAAGATGTACGAGGTCAAGTCACTACACAACATGATTTTCCTAAAGAGAAGGCTTTATACTCTTCGGATGGCGGAATCCTCATCGATGACCGACCATATCAACACACTAAATACTCTATTTGCCCAACTCACTTCCATGGGGCATAAAATAGGGGAAAATGAACGTGCGGAGCTTCTTTAAAGTCTACCAGATTCATATGATCAACTTAAGAGAGTGTGTGTTCTCTTTGGAAACACAGTGAGTGAGTTGTACACCGTAAAATATTATAGTGGAATTCTTTTCATCTTGCCCGTGGTTTTTACCCTAATAATTTTTAGGGGTTTTCTACGTAAATCTCGGTGTCCAGTTTATTCTTTATTTTCAGGATTTATTATCTCAAATTTCGCACGTGGGACCAACAAGATGACCTTATAAATATTTCGTGAGTATTTATTCTATCTATTTTTCTTTATAAAAAAATCCAACTAATATTTTTCAAAGCGTTAGTTTATTATTAAAATTTAACAATATATGATTGAATACATACAGTTTTACTAATTTTAACTATTTTTCGTCTTTGTAAAGATCAGAAACTATAACAATTACTTCTTTGATGATCTTGCAATTGACGAAGATGTATTTTTATAAAGGATGGATATAAGTAAATCAATTATAGATTTATGTAATCTGAAATGACATATCTTCGAAGGTAAATTTTTAAAATTATTATGAATAAATTTTTACAAAAATTATTCATTATTGCTCAATATTTCTCCTTATGAGTTATAATTGATAATAAGAAAGGTCAAATTTATTTGTTTTTATTTGCTTAGTGAACATATATTTTTCACAAAATATTAAATTGAATATGATTTGTTTTATTTTGTAAATCTATAATCTTTTGAATGAGTTATGTATGCGAGTAGTTTCTCAGAAAAAAATTAATATATACAAATTTAATACTTCCAATAATATAGTATGAAATATAAAAAAAATATGTTATCGTAATTTTGAATTTTTGTATTTAAATAACATATTGCATAAATATGTTATATCATTAAGAGTTGAACACTTTTTGATAAATATAATAAAATATTAATTAAATCATATTTTGTCAGTTGTCTAGAAGATAGAATAACCAAAATTCATTGATTTTATTTGCTTGTAGATTAAGTTAAAATATTTACAAAAAATAAATATAATTTGTAGAATACTGAAATAACATTATTATTGGGTGAACTTAAATAATATCATAATTAACATGAAATACTACTATATAAACATGAAATGAGTGGATTTGAAGTTTATGATGTTACTTCTCTAAATAACAAAAACACATTTGAATGTATTGAAATCCTTCCATTCAAGAATAACCTTAGATTTATAACACATAAAATATTTAAACAAATATCTTTTGCACTCATTTTATAATACATGTAGTACAAATTATATTACATTGAATTTCCTACGGATAATGCTAAAGGTACAACCAATATATCGTACTGCGATATTTACAACAATTATATCGTGAGATTTTATTATTATCTAATGAGATTTTATATTTAATTTATCATGAGATTTTGATAAATGAAATTTATGTATTGATTTTTTTGAATTGTAAGAATTATTGTACAAATTTGGTTGTACATGTAGCATTACTCATTTTCTATCGACTAATATAGCATGAAATCATTAATATATAATTTTTTTGTAAATTAATCTCTTCTGATCTCATTTCTTTAATAACAATTATTGATAATAGAAATGTATTTTCACGTGCGTCGCACGTGTCTTTACCTAGTTACCTATAAAAGTGTGGATACTTGAAAAAATTTTCAATCGTAAACGAACATAATTACCTCACATGTTTACTTATTTTCATTATCAAGTAACATATGCCGATAATTTCACAATTGGTCTATTAATTATTAATAATTAATACTAATTAACCATATTTTATGGTTATGATTTTGTTCTTTTGACTTTCTACCCTTTATCTTTTTTCACTATAATATTTAATTATGTCATATTTCATTCTATTTTATTTTTTTAAAAAAATAGACATAATTACCATTCACATATTTACTTATTTTCATTATCAAGTAATATATGTGGTAATTTCACACTTAGTCTATTAATTAATAATTAATACTAATTAACCACATTTTATGGTTATGGTTATGGTTTTGTACTTTTGACTTTCTACAATTATCTTTTTTCATTATGATATTTAATTATGTCATATTTCTTTCTATTTTATTTATAAAACAAATTATACATTCAATAAACAAAATTTGGTAATATTTGAAATATCTGCCAAGAATGTTTAAGATTTAGTTAATAAAGGTCTTAAGGTAAACTCAACATGGTTTTCAAGAACACTGAAACCAAAATCAGAACTAAAATTTTTTTGACTTCAGTTCCAAAATCAGCTCTCATAATATATAAATTTAAAACATTATTGTTAAAAAATTAATTTCATCATCTCACATATTGTATAACTATTTTATTTAATATTTAAAAATGGATAATAATAGCAATTTTTTAAAAAAATTATATGTCAGACAAATTTATAAATTCAATGCACAAAATTTGGTAGTATGCGATATTTTAATTTATAATTTTTAATTTATATATATGTTTTTTTAATTATTTTTGAAATTTTAATAAAATAAAAAAAATCTACAGTCAAGTAGGTGATAGAAATATTGCATATAATTTGACTATGATACAACTCTAAAACTTAAAAACAAATGATTTCAAATGTTCAATAATATGACCTATTTCATATTAAAAATGGATCATAAAAAATAAATAGTTTGAAATATCCAATGTACATACATATATAAGTACTAAATACATGCAGATAATAGTGTGAGTGTTTGTGTTTATATATAATAGTGCTGATATAAATAAATTGTCTATGATATAAATTCTAAAAACAAAAGGTCAAAAGTTTGTAGGAGGATAAATATTTTTAAATCAAATATTATGAGTTATATTTTAATATTAATATTATTGTTTCAATAATTTAACTATAATAAGAAATTTAAAGATTAGTAACACTTTTTTAAAAAAATTATATATCTAACAAATTTATACATTCAATAAACAAAATTTGGTAGTATTTGAAACATCTTCTAAGAATGTTTAAGATATAGCTAATAAAGGTCTAAAGTTAAACTCTACCATGGTTTTCAAAAAAAATGAAACCAAAATAAAAACTAAAAATTTTCTTGATTTCAGTTCCAAAATCAGCTATCATAATATATAAATTTAAAGCATAAATGTTAAACAATTAATTTCACTGTCTCACATATTGTATAACTATTTTATTTAATATTTAAAAATGGATAATAATAGCTATTTTATTAAAAAAAAAGTATATGTGAGACAAATTTATAAATTCAATGCACAAAATTTGGTAGTATGCGATATTTTGATTTATAATTTTTAGTTTATATATTTGTTTTTTTAATTATTTATGAAATTTTAAGAAAATAAAAAAAATATACAGTAAAGTAGTGATAAAAATATTGAATATAATTTTTTCATGATACAACTCTAAAACTAAAAAACAAATGATTTCAAATATTCAATGCTATGACCTATTTGATATTAAAAAATTGATAATAAAAAAACAAATAATTTGAAATGTCCAATTACATACATATATAAGTACTAAACACATACAAATACATAATATATATATATATATATAGTTAACAATAAATCTTATTATTTTATTAGTTTTGATAATATTTTGATGAGACACGAAAGTTATTTTCTACTATAAAAAATAATATATGACATAATATTTATATTAAATATAAATTATAATGATAATTGATTAACATCTGTGAAAGTATTAGAGCTTTTACATATTATATTTTAACATATTTATTTATTTTTTTTTGAATTAAAACTAACTAATTTAACAAATACAAAAAATATCATTTTTTTGCAAGTTTATTTTTTTGGTTATATTTCAAATTTTTATGTGAAAATCATATCGGTAGTTTAAAATTTATACTTAATAATTTTTATATGAGTTATTAGATTTTATTTGATATTTATCATATAATCTTATTTAAATATGTATTTCGTTACATATTGTAACGTCCCAAAAAAAAAAAAAATCCGAAGGACCACGAGCACCACATGCATGCAATTTATTAAATTCTTCGGTATTTTGTTAAAATTATTTTAAAGCATTTAAATACATATTTATTCCATGAATTTGTGTTTAATTCACGATTTATTTAAAGTTCATGATATCTATGATTTTATTCTAAATTATGTGTTTAATTATTTTATGCATTTAATGCATAATTCATGCATGTTAGGATCTATTTCACGAAATTTTAAAAGTACATGATTAGGGTTTTTAGATGCATTTCGCACTCGAACGAAGAACGGAGACCGGAGAATTTTCAAGAAAATTATCTTTATTTTACGATTTATTTTTATAAATTATTTTTAGACACTTTTAAGTGGATTTTTCAAAAATGGTATTTTATTGGATATCTTTACCGCAATTTTTTTTATTTTTAACGGTACGCAAATTTGATCGAATCGGGGGACTTTTTAAGGTTTCGGCTAATATTTTCAAAATCTTTTCAACATGAAATATTTTTCGGGAGAGTGTTTGGATTTAATGAGCCTACTTTTAAGGTTGTTGGGCCTAAAATATTTTATTTAGTTTTAATTATTAATTAAGGCTCATTAGTTATTTGATAACTATTTAAATAATACTAATTAACCCTAAAACCCATTTTTAACCTAAACCTAATCTTCCCAGCAGCCGACACCCTCCCCCAGCTGTTGTCACTCTCGTTTTCAGCAACCATCACCAGCTGAAGGCCACGGTTTTTTCTTGTTCTTGCATCCAAAGATCTCCGGCGCTTCTCTCTTCTTCCTCCTCACGTTGTTACATTTACCAGGCACGCTTTGTACCATTTTTCTGCATCATACACGTCCTAAGTACTGATGATTGTGTTCATGCATAAAAAGTTTCGATCTAAGCATTCCCATGAAAGATCTTTTCGGTTTCCTGTGTGTCTTGTTTCTTTTGAGTGTGTTCACGTCTTTTCTGGTGTGTGTGTGTAAAGGGCTGCCATGTTCAAGCTGTTAAGGGGTTGTGCGAAAGGGGCTAGGTGCTGTCATGGAGGCTGGGGCCGCGATCTGCCCTTGTTGGTGAGTAGGGTCGATGGTTTTTGAAGTTTAGGTGGGAACCTTGACAGCCGAGAGTGAGGAGTGCTGGGTTCAGGAGATGTGAGCGTCCCAACGGTGCAAGCACCCTTCCTAACTCTGGACCAGACCCTGGAGGGGGCTGAGCTGTGGTCTGGAACTGTGCGAACTCATATGGGCAAGATGGTTCGATCAATCGAGCGAAATGATGGCATGGGGTGTGAGTTTCTCGTGTCCCGAACGCGTGCGTGCTAGGGTGTGCTTGGGATTGGGCCGTGAGTTTTATGGGTCCAGAAAGATGTCAATGTGGAATAGGAGAGGTTGATGGGTGGTCGGTCATGCAAGCTAGGATTGAATTATGGAGCATGGGTCCCTTTAAGGTCAAGCTTGTTAACTGCTGGAAATTCCAGCAGCTGTTAAGGGTCTTGTTCGAAGGTCTAAGGGGGCTAGCTTAGTGTTTTTAGAGCCTTTTAGAGGTATATTAGGTGTGGTAAAAAGTTGGGAAAAATTTGATTAAGTTTTGAGTCGATTCGGGTTAAAACCGTGACCCCGGTCCAAGTTTTAAAACGGATCGGTTAAGTTCTGATTTTGGCTCGGGTTTATGTCTAGGAATACTTTTAATTATGTTTTGGGATATTTTAAGGAGTTTGGTAAGCTTCGGGTCAATTTTAGAGGTCCATGGGTGAAATAGTAATTTTTGGGTTTCCAGTGGCAAAATGATCATTTTGCACCCGGGGTGAGATTTTGGTCATGGCAGCGCCCTGAGCACAAATTCATGATATTTTAAATGTTTATGCAACATGTTTATGATTTTTACGCTATTATGATAATTATGGTGCATGCTTGGTTTAAAGGAAAAAAATTATGTATACGCATTCTTTTAATTAAGTGATGAACATGATGACACGTTTTGAAGGAAGTGATTTAGTTGTGACTAACACGATGACACGATGACATGTAAGGCCCGGGCTCAGTGGGTGGGTAATGCCGTCGCTGATGTCCCTCGCCGCCGGGTACCGCGGTTACACGTAGATGGATCCATCAACTGAACTCTGAGTAGGCAGCTCTGGTGCGGTGACACGACCCGAGGGCCGCATGTTTTCCGCATTATGATTTATGAAATTTGAGAGGAGATGAACCTTTTGATACGTTGACGATTTTAAGCTTTTTATTCGTTTACGTTTACGTTTGATTTTGGAGTAGTTTGGAAATTTTAAAACTGCGTTATTTTTATTGTCAAATATTTAATATCATTTTTAAATGTTATTGCGAGATTGCGAAGCTTTTATTTTTTTAAAAAATAAATGTCTAGTAGAATTTTAAAAAAGAGCAAGACGTTTCAGTTGGTATCAGAGCAAGGGTCCTGTATAGGGTTGTGCCACCGCCAGCTTCTGCCGCTCAGTCTTCAAGCCTCAAGTCTGTAAGTTTACATGTTTTAAATGTTTTGAAAGTTTTAATGTTATCGCATGCATGTTTACATGATAAATGTTTTTCAGTACATGTTTATCCGGCTTTAAGTTTTGGGATTAGATGCTTTAAAATTTTTATGCATGTTACAACATGTAATGAGAAATTATATGATTTTCATGTATGCTGGTTTTGTGGTGGAATTGGACATGATTAAGATTATGGCTAATTGGGCGTAGGGAAAGGTTGGAATGAATTGACTATATTAATTTCGGGTAGTAGTACTGATGTTCTGCTCGTGGGTAATGAGTTAAACTTGAAGATTATGAATGATTTTGGGACTTGTAGATTTTTTAAGAAAATATTGACGTTTCGTGGTTACTAGTTTAATTAAATTTTTGAGGATTCCATGTAAGAATTAATGATTCGAAGATTACGACGATCTTTCGAAATATAAAAACGTAGAATTTATTTGGGATGCATGTTCTACCTATTTTGATTTAAGGATTGAATAACACGAATTGAGAATTTTAAGGACCTAATTGTAATAACCAATAATTGAGGACTTAAGTGCAAAAATAAAATTCTAAGGGGCTATTTTTGAATTAACCGAATTTTGGGATTAAATTCTGAGTTTTGGGAATTTTAAAGTTTAATGAGACTGAAATCGAAAATTTTTATGGCGATAAAAAAAATGCAAATCGAAGAGTCATAGGGCCAAAAATGTAATTTTCGAGGACTTTAAGGGCCAAATTGCAAATTCTAAATTTTTGAGGATTAAATTCGAACTTTTGAAGAACACATGGGTCAAATCAGTAATTTTTCGAAGATAGAGGAGTTGATTTTCGGTTGAATAAGTTTAAAATTTTTGAGCTTTATGATACGGAAAACCTATAAAATGAAATTAGGAACACCTAGGACTTATGGGTAATTGCTGAATTTTTGGTATTAAGGACAATTGGATAATATTCGAGGAAAGTAAGAATTAATTTTACAATTTTGAGAAATTTTGGGACTTAGTTAGCAGTAAGTGAGAACTGAATGATTTAAATGATAGGAATTTTCGGTGATTTAGGCTTGAAGTAAATTTAGAACTTTTAGATATCTGAGTTATAATATTATAGGGAATGTTAATCAAGGACATTGTAGGATGAATCAATCTTGGGCTTAAAAATTTAAGCGTTGGTGAATTAATGTTGTGGCAAATTAATAATTTAATGTGAAGACGATATAAGGTAAAGTTGATCGATTAGTTAAGTTAAAAGATTAGACAGTAAGTTAACTTATTTTTGGGAGCTTAAAGTTTGATATATCATAAGTTTTACTCATGATCTTATCAGTTAAGATTATACCTTGTGGGAATTTAAATTTTTTCTAGAAACTTGGGTATGATTGATGGTTAGGTTATTTGATAGACGCATGTAAGAATTGAGATAAACACCTTGTCTTGAAGAATTTTTGTAAGTCATGAAGAAACTTGAGAATAAGTGAATATGTGCGTTGGAATTATGTTATCCAACACTATTTGGGTTGCGTAAGTTTGAATTTCAAATTTAGGGGATATGTAGTCATACGAAAATTTTGGGTGAAATAAAAATAAAAGAGAATTAGTTGTGTTCAACATAAGTTATCAATGGACGAATGTTAAGATTTTTATCGAGTAAGAAATCTAAAACCTTGATATGGGGATTCTAGAACTCTACGGGTTATAAGTGAAGTTGATTTATTAAAATTATTCTAAGGCTACCATGGGATGACTTAATAAGTTTTATACGCTAGTATGTATTAAGCATTGAGGATACGTAAGATTGTGACATTCGTTTCAATGAGGAAAATCCAAGGGGCCTTAGGCCTCAACTATATTGTAATTGGAAAGGAAATAGTTTAAACATGTAATTGAGGCTAGAAGGATTTTATTATTTAGGTAAGAGATCGATATGGTATATTTTGGGTTTATGGATTATTATTACTCAAGGTTTAAGATTTGCAAAGATTTAATATTTGGGATGTACTTGTAAATAGTAAAGTTAAGTAAGATTGATGTCGTAAGATAAAGATTCGATTCAAGGATCTTAGGCTAATATTATTATAAGGTTGAGATAAAGTTTAAATTTGGAGTGTATTATCGAGGATATGAATCGATCAGTAAATTTTGGTGTTAAAATTTATTAGGGTGAACTGCATAAATACAAATGTAATAGATCAATGAACATTATGGGTATAGTATAAGAAAAGTAAGACGCAATGAAAATTCGGACTGTCATTTCTAATATTGGGAAGTTTGAAAAAAGTTGAAATTCGAGGTTATAGAAAAATGAAATTAGGTCACCATGGGTCGTTATAAGTTGAAGGCAGAGTTTATCGGGACCGAGGAGACATATGGACATCTTAAGATTTATTATTTTATCAGAGTAGCGTCGCGGAAGTATTGACTATTGGGATACTAGAACTAAGTCTAAACTTTTTGACTACCAAGGATAACCGAATTTCGGGGACGAAATTCAATTTAAGGGAGGAAGATTGTAACGTCCCAAAAAAAAAAAATCTGAAGGACCACGAGAACCACATGCATGCAATTTATTAAATTCTTCGGTATTTTGTTAAAATTATTTTAAAGCATTTAAATACATATTTATTCCATGAATTTGTGTTTAATTCACGATTTATTTAAAGTTCATGCTATCTATGATTTTATTCTAAATTATGTGTTTAATTATTTTATGCATTTAATGCATAATTCATGCATGTTAGGATTTATTTCACGAAATTTTAAAAGTACATGCATTAGGGTTTCTAGATGCATTTCGCACTCGAACGAAGAACGGAGACCGGAGAATTTTCAAGAAAATTATCTTTATTTTACGATTTATTTTTATAAATTATTTTTAGAC
Source organism: Primulina tabacum (assembly GCF_025594145.1). Lineage (NCBI taxonomy): Eukaryota > Viridiplantae > Streptophyta > Magnoliopsida > Lamiales > Gesneriaceae > Primulina > Primulina tabacum. Next base: position 37,001,655 of record NC_134563.1, read on the forward strand.
ACTTTTAAGTGGATTTTTCAAAAATGGGATTTTATTGGATATCTTTACCGCAATTTTTTTTATTTTTAACGGTACGCAAATTTGATCGAATCGGGGGACTTTTTAAGGTTTCGGCTAATATTTTCAAAATCTTTTCAACATGAAATATTTTTCGGGAGATTGTTTGGATTTAATGGGCCTACTTTTAAGGTTGTTGGGCCTAAAATATTTTATTTAGTTTTAATTATTAATTAAGGCCCATTAGTTATTTGATAACTATTTAAATAATACTAATTAACCCTAAAACCCATTTTTAACCTAAACCTAATCTTCCCAGCAGCCGACACCCTCCCCCAGCTGCTGTCACTCTCGTTTTCAGCAACCATCACCAGCTGAAGGCCACGGTTTTTTCTTGTTCTTGCATCCAAAGATCTCCGGCGCTTCTCTCTTCTTCCTCCTCACGTTGTTACATTTATCAGGCACGCTTTGTACCATTTTTCTGCATCATACACGTCCTAAGTACTGATGATGGTGTTCATGCATAAAAAGTTTCGATCTAAGCATTCCCATGAAAGATCTTTTCGGTTTCCTGTGTGTCTTGTTTCTTTTGAGTGTGTTCACGTCTTTTCTGGTGTGTGTGTGTAAAGGGCTGCCATGTTCAAGCTGTTAAGGGGCTGTGCGAAAGGGGCTAGGTGCTGTCATGGAGGCTGGGGCCGCGATCTGCCCTTGTTGGTGAGTAGGGTCGATGGTTTTTGAAGTTTAGGTGGGAACCTTGACAGCCGAGAGTGAGGAGTGCTGGGTTCAGGAGATGTGAGCGTCCCAACGGTGCAAGCACCCTTCCTAACTCTGGACCAGACCCTGGAGGGGGCTGAGCTGTGGTCTGGAACTGTGCGAACTCATATGGGCAAGATGGTTTGATCAATCGAGCGAAAGGATGGCATGGGGTGTGAGTTTCTCGTGTCCCGAACGCGTGCGTGCTAGGGTGTGCTTGGGATTGGGCCGTGAGTTTTATGGGTCCAGAAAGATGTCAATGTGGATTAGGAGAGGTTGATGGGTGGTCGGTCATGCAAGCTAGGATTGAATTATGGAGCATGGGTCCCTTTAAGGTCAAGCTTGTTAAATGCTGGAAATTCCAGCAGCTGTTAAGGGTCTTGTTCGAAGGTCTAAGGGGGCTAGCTTAGTGTTTTTAGAGCCTTTTAGAGGTATATTAGGTGTGGTAAAAAGTTGGGAAAAATTTGATTAAGTTTTGAGTCGATTCGGGTTAAAACCGGGACCCCGGTCCAAGTTTTAAAACGAATCGGTTACGTTCTGATTTTGGCTCGGGTTTATGTCTAGGAATACTTTTAATTATGTTTTGGGATATTTTAAGGAGTTTGGTAAGCTTCGGGTCAATTTTAGAGGTCCAGGGGTGAAATGGTAATTTTTGTGTTTCTAGGGGCAAAATGGTCATTTTGCACCCGGGGTGAGATTTTGGTCATGGCAGCGCCCTGAGCACAAATTCATGATATTTTAAATGTTTATGCAACATGTTTATGATTTTTACGCTATTATGATAATTATGGTGCATGCTTGGTTTAAAGGAAAAAAATTATGTATACGCATTCTTTTAATTAAGTGATGAACATGATGACACGTTTTGAAGGAAGTGATTTAGTTGTGACAAACACGATGACATGTAAGGCCCGGGCTCAGTGGGCGGGTAATGCCGTCGCTGATGTCCCTCGCCGCCGGGTACCGCGGTTACACGTAGATGGATCCATCGACTGACATGATGACATGATGATACGAAAGTTACAGCTAATGAACGGAATTCAAATTAAGATTTTAACACGTATATGCTGATACGATGATACATGCTATTACCATGTTTTGACAGGTCACAGTTACGCATACGATATGATAACATGATGAGACATGTTTTGACACGGTTACGATTTTACACGACACGCTTATGTTCATGTTTTTAAGCTCATGAAATGTATTTTGATTATGCTATTTTTCACTGCTGTGTGCTATGTATATGTACTTGTTATTACTGGTACAGGTGTGTTGAGTCTTTAGACTCACTAGGCGTGTGTGATGCAGGTGAGCTTGTTGCTGAGGAGACTGGAGGTCCTGAACTCTGAGTAGGCAGCTCTGGTGCGGTGACACGACCCGAGGACCACATGTTTTCCGCATTATGATTTATGAAATTTGAGAGGAGATGAACCTTTTGATACGTTGACGATTTTAAGCTTTTTATTCGTTTACGTTTACGTTTGATTTTGGAGTAGTTTGGAAATTTTAAAACTGCGTTATTTTTATTGTCAAATATTTAATATCATTTTTAAATGTTATTGCGAGATTATGAAGCTTTTATTTTTTTTAAAAAAAAAATGTCTAGTAGAATTTTAAAAAAGAGCAAGACGTTTCACATATATTTATCATTTATTATTTTAAAATTATATTTAACAAGAAATTAATAATCATCGATGTAGTTTAAAAAATATCGAGTCTTATATAAAATTAATTATTTATGATATAAAATTCTAAAAACAAAAGATAAAAAAAATATGTAGGTGTTTAAATATTATTTAATTAGGATATCATGAGTTATATTTTACTATCAATATTATTATTTAATTAGTTTTGATGAGTTAGATACGATATTTTAAATTTATAATTATTTATCGTTAGTGTGCTTGATTTATGTAACTTATGATTTATGCATTAATAAAGTCCATAATTTAATTGATTTTTAGTTTATTATGCATTATACGTGGTATTTGGATATATATTTTTCAAAAATTTGTTTCAGTTCATTTGGTTCTATATATTATGCTAATTATAATTTATTGTATAATATAAAATTAATAGCTTGAATTTTAATTTGACAAAAAATTATAAAAGTTATTAATTAATTTATTTGTCTAATATAACAAGAGATTAAACTCAAATAAATAACAAAATGATTCAAATTATTTTTTTAGAAAATAAATTTTTAATTTTTATCATATAATTGATATTTATGTGCATCGCACGTGCTTTATGCTAGTCATGTACAAATAAATGTACACACAACGCCAGTGTGTTGACTTAGGGCAAAAGATTCACTAGAAAAACTTGTCAGTTTACAAAATCAATAATAGTTAATAAAAAAATAACTTTTTTAACAAAGTGAAGGAGCAAAGGCTATTCACACTTAACAAATTAAATAACTAAAATTAAGGATACAACGTTTCTCAAGCGAAAATTCTGTGGTTAGATGTTGTGTCTGCTTGTCTTCAATATTTCACGACAACACAGCAATACGTCTTGATTTGAGAACTTGATCTCTTCGAAGTAAATCACCAACTCTCGAGTTTGCTCTCCTGCGACGTCTATGTTCATCCATCGATCTCAGCATATATATTTGATTATTTATAGGCTTCTTTTTCCTTAAAGTTTATTATTTGGAAATAAGAGTTTCATTAATAGATAAATTCTTTTAAATAATTTATCGTATCCAGAATTTATCACAAATATCAATAATGTATAAAGATAAAACTCTATATTTTAATATGCACAATATTATAAAAATTTATATAACTAAAAAATAAATTACATTTTTTTCAATTTTTTTTCACGCTAAACTCTCAAGTTTTCAACTAAACATTCGAATTTTATTTTTTTTGAAAAAAAAAAACTACAAATGTCTGTAAATATTAGTGGAAATTTGAACATCCCAGGTGAAATGTACTAAGAAATTTATAAGGCGAAAGAGACCTAACACAGCAGCACAACAGAGATTCTGTGTGAGTTAAGCTGCGCGTGCCTGAACAGATTCATCATAGACCAACACGTGTTTCTGTACAGTGCCACGCAACCACCTGCACCATCCTCCCTCTGATTTTCCACTTCAGTCAACGCAAACGCGCTACCACGGTTTGTCGGTGGCTGCACGGACAATGAACGGCTCGGATCACTCCATATGATTGATTCGAGCCCACCTCCCTGTAAAAAAAAAAAAAAAGTAATAACACGTAAACCATCAAATTCAAATCCCATCAATAATTTCAACTTCAATTTTCTAATGTTTTTTGCAACACAAAAAAAAAAAAAAAAATTAACCTAAAGCTATTAAAATATTTTAGTCACAAGTATGTTTCACTATATATTTATATGAATATATTTTTATGTGACTCACACTATATAAACAATTGAATATATTATATTATAATGACTAAAAAATATTAGTTGCATGTAGTTCTTACTACTTCTTAGTGAGAAGGCCTAAAAATCCGGCGACAGTAACACAATCAGCACAGCGCACAGTAATTCCTAGCCACGCCTAAAATCCGGTGGCAGCAACACAATCAGCATTGCACACCACGCAATAATTTCTAGCCACGCCAATCCACCATCAATACCGATCATGCTGTCCCAACCCATTCACATATATTTATTTCTTCACTTTCTTCTTCACCGAGACTATATACTGAAACACACGTGCGTGTGTATGTTATCAATAACTATTTATTGTACTTACAATTCTGATCCATACGTCGAGCAAAGTGCATCATATGGTCTTCCAATTTTTCGTTGGAAGACCTAATGTATAACATGAATCAACCTAAAGCTAACTGACGATGGAGCACATCGTTTCACGTGATTGCAATGTAATTCAAAATTTTTATATCTCCAGATGATATTCGGGTGAATCGAATAAGTTGGGTCAGGACGGTCCACCGGAAGATGATAAGAATTTTTTATTAGGGAAAAAAGTAACAGCTATGGCTTCAAACGTAACCTGCAAACAAAAAGATTAACTCGTGAATGGGCGTAAGAGAAGTGTCCGACGTAACCACTCTGATGTTTAAGTCATCAGGTTGAAGATGAAGGAAAATGGTAATATATATATGTGAGTGTTCGAAAATACAAAATTCCAGAATAACAATGAATATACCATAAACTCAGTTGTCAGCATGTATTATGTATGATTAGGCTAACCCCTTACAGTTTTGGTGGAAGCTTCTATGGAGTTTTCATATCCCACCAAAAGTGCGCATATTTTTGTGGCGAGCATCTCGGGACCTTATTCCAACTGAAGTAAATTTGCATCTGCATCATGTGCACCTTTAAGGTATTTGTCCTTTGTGCAAATTGCATTACACTACAACTATTAGTCATTGTTATAATATGTTTTGTCATGTGGTTCGGAATGGGTGGAAAGTTACGATCTTTTGGAGATGCATAATTGTGTAAACTTTGGTTGCTTCTTTTATTGATCGTGGTTTAATATTGTTGAAGGCTCTGAAGAAGGAAGATTTTGAAGTTTTTTCCATGACATGTTGGCTATCTGGTATGAAATTTACAAGTTCGCACATGCAGATTTCATATCCGGTTGTTATGAAATTCGATTGGGCTTGCTCTTTCTTGGAAGCTTTTCGTAAGGGTATTGCCGATAGGTGTGATAAGCTGGTAACAAGTTTGATGAGATTTGAACAGATGTGGAAGGCTCCATTATTTAATCATTTGAGATTGAATGTCAATGCGAGATGCAATGTTTCCAAGAACAAATTCAGTGTTAAGGCGTGTGTTGGGAGCTAAGACGTTCATTATAATATATTCGGGTCGGGTGAAAGATGCAGAATTGATAGACATTCTTTTGTTTGCATCGCGAGTTTACAAATATATGTATTTTTTCGAATTTCCTTTAGGCAGTTCAAATAGTAAATCAACTAAGTGTTGATCTAGGATATGAAGGAACTATGAGTCTAATTTCGAGTGATTTAATTATATATCTCTTTCTTGTTTTTCTTTCTAATGCATTATATTGTGACTTTTTACAATAGTCTTAATGGAAGGTTTATTATCTAAAAAAAATTCATGATAATTTTAAAATAAATTGCATGTTTAAAACTATTTTGAATAAATTTTATATTAAAGACAATGTTCGAAATATTTCCTCTCTGATATTATGATTGATAAATGATATATGATATTATTTATATATACACACATTTTCCGCTTAAAGGATGATTTCTGTAAACACTTGTACATATCTACTTACTGGATTCTTTTCTCCTCCCACCTGAAAACCAGACAAAACAACAAGAAACCAAGACACCCCACTCGAAAGCACTGGAAATGGCATCAGAATCCGGTGACCGCACCCTATATCGTCAAGGGACCCGAACGGAGGTGGAGCAGTTTCAGTGTCCACGCTGCGAATCCACCAACACTAAATTTTGCTACTACAACAACTATAATCTCTCCCAGCCCAGGCACTTCTGCAAGTCATGCCGCCGGTACTGGACCCGAGGTGGCACGCTGCGCAACGTTCCCGTCGGCGGAGGTACTCGCAAGACCCATTCCTCGAACAAACGCCCCCGCATAGCCCCCAGTACACCGACTAGCGCCTCCCCCGCAAGCACCGCCCGTCTGGTATCTTGCAGTACGGAGAAAGAAGAGACGGCGCAAACTCAAACCCTTAACGGGTTGATTACAAATCCTGGTCCAGGTCTGCTGTCTGGACCCCTCGAGGAAGTGAACTTGAACGAGGCTGCAGGACGGCCAGATTCTGGGAATTCGAGGTCTTGGTTGGATGGACAAATGCAAACAACTGATGGGATTTTCCCGTCAAATATGTACGGGGTCGGGATCAGTGCGGGCCTGGAATTTGGGCTTGGTATGTTGGAATGGCCCTTGGAGCATATGAACGGAGTTATTAATGGTGCTTCTGTGTGCGAGACTCCGGGTAGCAACACGTGGCGGATGGCTGGTGGCAACGACGACGGTGATTACTTTTCTTGGCCGGACCTCGCTATTCCCGCTCCAGCCAAAGCTCTCAAGTGAACTGAGAAAAATGGAAATTGCCTGAACAAGATATTTTCTCGTGTTTTATGGGTCTCACCAAGTACGTGTCGAATCTAATCGTAAGAATATTAGCATTACAGAAAGGAGGCCATTCTCATATTTTGGCTCAAGGGATTATGTGAAATGCTTTTGAAGATCTTAATTAAAGATTAGGGGTTAAATCTCAAACTTTTATTACACAGACAAAATTCGAATTTTTCGAATCAAATTTTCTTGGACTTACATATCATATAAGTTCCGGTAAAAATATAGCTTGTTCTTCGTTTCGGTTAACTAGTTCCATTCGCCTTCAGTCTTTTTCCTTTGCCATACAAGTTGAACAAATTAACCTCTATTTGGTTCTGAAATGTTAAATTTGCCTGCAAAACTAACTCGCTAATTAAGCCATATATAATCCAGTAATAAAAAATATAATTTGAATTTGATTGGTTTGCATCTGTACGGGAAAAATAGTTAGGCTGGACTCGATGAACACGAGCAAACGTTGTAATAATATCTGCTTTTGAATGTATTAGGGCATGGACAAGGGTGGGGTTTAATGCCACATATTTATTATAAGCACATATTTAAACAAGATAAGAACACGATTTATTTAAAATTAAAATATAATTAAAAAGTTAAAAAAACATAAAAATAAAAAATTCAAAAAATATTAATTTAAAAGGTTTTAAAATAAATAAAAAAATCCAAAAGAAACTTGAAAACAAAAACAAATAAATAAGAGAGAAATACATTCATCTAAAAGAATGAACGTCTTTCTCTCATGTGAGTTAGCATTATAATATCTACTCATAATGAAGAGTATGATACCCATTTAAGACTCCATTACGCATGTCCTTAAAGTGCTAAAGCAAAAAATAAAAATAAAACATGTTTCTTACTTTCAATCACTTGTGATGCATGCTCTTATGGATAAATCAACAATATAAAAGTTCAAGAAAAGAATAAATTGTTTTGGAAAAACATTAAAAACAAATGAATTATTATTTCAATGCAATTTCTAGTCTTAAAACACACATCATACATCCATAATCGTTTTGTATTTGATGAATTCCATATTTAAATATATGATTATTATTTAATATTGCTTGAAAATGGTTTTTCTAGATTGTAAATTAAATAATTTGTGTTTTATGTTTTATATCAATTATAGACTAGGGACAACACTATATTATAGGAGTGATGAATGCTAGCTACTAGGATGGCCTCACAAAGAAACTAAGTTGAAATGATGGATTAATTGATAGGACCCGACAAAAACTTGTTTAGTGAGTTTATGCTTGTGGAGAAAATTTAATAGAAATTGAGATTTTTAAATTTTTGATTTGACATTTACGTTGAATAGCAAACTCCAAAAAAAATTAGATTTAAAGGTTTAAGATTGCGGACACCATAATCATAAACTAACAAGCTAAGATTGATGCAATTTCTTGTGCTTCAATTGAATAGATAGCTACTCACACCGCCTAATATATAGGATGATGCACTATTTGATTTTGTTCCGCAAATAGTAGATCTTGGTTGACATATCGCCGACCATTGCCACCCACTTGTTGCATCATGAAAATGAAATGTAAATCCATACAAGCTTTTTTTTTTTTTTTCTGATATACATTTATTTGGTTAATTTCAAAATGACAATGACTCGGCCGTGCTGCTTCTTCCCACTTGCTTCCTTGGCTTGTTTGTGATCGGACCGAAAGGTGGCGCTTGAGACTGACTTGATGGCATTTAGGCGGTAGAGGGTGATCTACCGTCTTCTTTTTTATAAAATTGGTGGCTCTCAGAGGTATTGGAAAAAAAAATCGGTCGTCTAAGCCGCCTGGACGGGTAACAAACTGTATACATAGTTCGATTTTTTTTAAAAAAAATAAATTTAAAAAATTTGATTAATCAAATTTATGCATATCTTGTTGAAATATATGTCACAAAAAATTTATGCACATTAATAAGCATGTATAAAAAATAAGAATGAAAATGTTGAACACACTTATGATATTTTGAAATATTTTGTATATTTTTATAATTAATTAATATATTTAAAAAAAAAACCACCTGGGCGTCGTTCAGGCGACTGCTTAGGCACATATGTACCAGGCGGTGGGTAGTCGCTCACGTACCGCCTTACACTTTTTAAAACATTGGTTATCAACCAGTTCACGATTTTTGTCAATTACAAAACTTGCACTGTTGTTTCAAATTTTAGACGTTTTTCATCGGAATGTTGATATGAAATCAAACACATTAACAATATTCGGTGTCACGTCAGTATTTTTCGATGTTATTTCATCATTTCCGACGTCATGTTAGCATCTCGACGGAAAATGGCTAAAGTTTAAAAAAAATATTAAATTTATGAATTGATTGATAACAAGAGAAAAATGAAAAATGTGCTATAGTTAAAAAGACAAAAAAAAATCTTTCTTTCAGTTTTAAATTTTATTTATCAAATTCAAGAAAACCATATACTGAAACATATGTGATTATACATACAAGTTAAAATAGATATCAAAACTCGAAGATATATATATATAATAATTGATAACTTGTGATGTCCATATATCTAAGGGCTGGGTAGAGTGTGTATATCTTGTATCCTCGGCTAGATAGTCACCAATCAACCCTTCGTTATTAAGACTGGGAGGTCGCACTGAGATCAGATGTCTTCGAGGCTTACTGCTAAGTTTTGGATCAAACCGGTCGTCAAGCCATACATACACCTTAATTGCACGAGTTTGTAATAAAAATATTGAAATTTAAATTATATTTGAAAATATATAAAATAATTTGACTTTGGATTGTTTGGGTGCATGCATGATGAGTGATGAGACCCCCACCCTCCACCATGTGTTTTCTCAACGTCGCTTTCTGTTTTAATGGCAGTTTTCGACCTATCTTTCTTGCAGTGGTACTGTTCAAGAAGAATGCCTCACAGCAAATTCAAACCTGCATGGGCATTATTGGATTAGTGTTTGTCTGGAATTTTCGATGTTTTTATGATTCGGTTTATATAAGTATTTATAAAATGTTTTTATAAAAGTATTTTTCACTAAAAATGTAAAAATAAATATGTGTTTGAACAACTATTCTATACAAACATTTTTGCGGTTAAAAGTGTTTGAACAACTTTATATTTTATTCTAAAAACATCTCTAAACTATTCTTTACAAATTCGTATTTTGGCACTTTAAAACCGTAAATGGTGCTCTATTTCACAAGCCAAGCCCCGTTGTGAAATCTCGATGTTAATTGGGTAGCCCAATTTCACAAGCCCCGTTGTATTGTACTAAACTATATATAGTTTTCGTTCAGAAGTTGCGATATACTATGCTATTTGACCAACATTCTCCCGAGGCAACTTATTTGATTAAATGGTAACACGAGACCACTCAATTTTGTGATATAATTATTTAATCCGATTCAAATCAAGAAAAAAAATTTATTTTTTATGTAAAAAAATATCGTTTTTCATGAAAAGTGTTGTTCGAGTCATTATAAACCATGGAATCGGTTATATCTTATAGGGATACAATAAAAAAATATTTTCACAATATTTTTCCCAAAAGTTTAGAATATTTGATTGTGTTTATTGAGTTGCGTAAATTAAATATATTTATGGAATTGCTTCGTCGCTAATCATCCTTGCAATTTTTTTTTAAAAAAGTCAAAAATCGATTTTTGACTTTTACAAACTCATATAGTAAGATAATATAAATTGGAAATTAAAAAATAAAAAAGAAATAATATAAATTGAAGCAATTCAACCAAATACCAACCACCTGAAAGCTACCAAATAAATTTATTATTTTAATCAGGAGGAAAAAAATGAATATTGTCTCCCAACAGTCCTGCTCTCGAACATTAAAAATATTAGAGAAAGGGTTAATTGACTGGCATTCACTGCCTTTGGACCAAGGGTTAATTTCGTCAAATTATTATTCTTATCGATTAATTGATGTCATTTGTGTTTCATTGTTTTTTTTAGTGAGTCTTTCTCGTTGTTATATGAACCATACTTAAATGATACTATTATTGTTGTTTTTTTGAGAAGATACTTTGTATATTTATAAAAAATACAAATTATTTAATTATAATTTAATTTTTATAGATAAACTACCACCGGGTTGGTCGATTCTCAATACGTCACAATCAAATGTCTTATAATATGACTTTTACAAACTTCAAAGTTCGAAAGGCTCGACATGAATAAATGCGATGTGTTGGCCATTCATGATGATAAATTTGTTTTGAGCTCATATCCAACTACAAAAATTATTTTGATTTAAATTTAACATGACAATAATATGATTGCCTGCATGAAATATAATATTTATTTTCAACCTTTTATTGTCTATGTATTTGCATACAAAACAGCGTGATTTACCGTATTATTGATTATCTAGTTTGTTTATATTCTAAATGTATTTTTCTTTTGATTATTGACTTTGTATTTGAATTATGTGTTTCAAGTTGCATTTGTATTTCGATTATATTTTTCAATTTAGTTATGAATTGTATTGTTATATTAAATTTTTTATGATTAAATATCTAATTATTAAAATAATAAAATAAATATTATACTATTATTTAAATAATATTTATAGTTTTAAATACAAATATTTATAATAAATACAAATATAAATAAAAAAATTATATAAAAAAAACCCCTGCACCAAATTATTATGCATGTTTTGGAACTCGAAAATCATATAATAGTACCAGATCTGAAACAACCTGGTACTAAAAAATCATATATCAATATCTTTTTTTAATATTTTGTACCAATTTTTATCTAAAAAAAAAATGTAACTTAGGAAGTTCCAACACATTTTTTATGTCAGTAATTGATATACATGTTTGAGTACTCAAAAATCATATATTCATGTCAAGTTTGAAATAAGTGGTAATCAAATATCATATATATATATATATATATGTATATATATCTATATGTATATGTACCATATTTTTAAAGTTTATACCGTTTAAAAAAGAACGTGTGGTCGAGGGGGTTTACGCTGTAATAATAAGGTTCCAATATACGACTTTATAGAACTCCATAGAACGGAACAAAAGAAAAGATATCCAAATAATTTTTTCGACAGGAGAACTAAAATCAAATTTTTGTTTGTTTTTGGAAATTTTTGAACAATTTATCATTCGCTAACAAAATGTTTTTACAAATATTTTATGATTCAAATTTTAGGTAATATAGAATTCTCTGAGATATGAGTTTTCAAAAAATACTTTTAGCTTGTTCCTATATATTTCAATATGATTAGTTACATATAGTATAATTAATATTCGAACTCCATAAATACATACATACATACATATATATATATATATCATATATGCAGCAAATTTTTAATTAATAAAAAAAATAAAAATAAATGAAGAGGTGTGAAAGCAATCAAAGAAAAAGATCACTCAACATTGGAAATAGCCAGGAAGCTAGACCCAGTCAATCAAACAAAAATTAGTCAAAAGGCTTAACAGATCAGAGGGTACAAATTTACCCAACCACCTGATTCAAATTACAAGGTGACATCAAACTGTCTTTCCGTTATGACTCCGCTATCTAAAGGGTATAAGCGTCTTTAAGTTCGATATTTAAACCCAATAGTATGACCACTGATGAAAATTTCGCACCCCAACAGCTATCTAGCTCTCCACCTTCTCCGGCAGAGCTCCACCCTATCTCAGCCGCTTGTAGGGTGTCGATCTTCCATATTTATTCGTCATCTACCCTGCGCACTGATCGGAACTCTACCTTTCAATTCCCCCCTTCTTCCTCCTGTTCATCGTTTCTCCCTTCCGTTCCGATGGCTTCATTCGGCTTTTAGAGCTCTTGCTCATCTCAATTCAAATCACAAACCACGAAATTTTCCTTTACTTTTTGATCAGCTTATTACAATTTTCGGTTATGGCTGTGCGACATACCGTCACCTACTCAGGCTTTATCGCCTCGAACATCACCTCGAACATCACCTCCGCTGCCTCCTCCAAGTGTGCTGGAACTCGATTCCTCCACGAATGCGCGATTCGATCTAGAATATTCAATCATCCGCCGTCACAAAAGCCTGATTCCAGTTACTCGGAGTTCCGCCGTTCCAGCTTAAGCTCTAATCCCATCAATTCAATGGCGTTCGTGTATTCGACATTGTCTGAGGAAATTGTTGGTGGGAATTCTCAATCACCCCTGGCTGTCGGTCTGAGTTCTTTGATTAAGTCAGTTGGGACTTACTCCAAAGTGAATGTGTTGGGGATTTCACCGATTAAGGCTTCGTCTATGATTCCGTTCTTGCAGGGTTGTAAATGGCTGCCCTGTAATGAGCCCTCGAGCACGGAAGTGGATACAGGACTGACCCATTGTAGCGACGACAACAGTATCAAAGGCAGTAGATGTTCTGCTGCGTTGGCTGCGACGACTAAGAGTGCTGGTTCTAGCAGTGTAAAGGTTTTTCCACATAGGACTGGAAGTAGTAGCAACAGTTGGATGTTGAAATTGATGAATCTTTGTTTCAACTCTGAGGATGCAAAGGCAGCTTTCACGGCTTTCAGCGTTAGCATTTTGTTCAAATCGACTTTGGCTGAGCCGAGGTCAATTCCCTCGAGGTCTATGTACCCGACCCTTGATGTGGGTGATCGAATTTTAGCTGAAAAGGTATATTTCCAACTAAACCGAAACAATCACAATCTGTTACATGGGTTCGTTCGTGTTTCTCAATGCCTTGTGTGAATTGTTCTGCAGTTGCATCTTTATACTTTGCAATGAACAGTTTATAGCACTAGTATAGTCCTATAAACAAAATGGTCTAAAGGGCGAATGATTTCGGGACTCACTCTTTTTCTGTTAACTATGATCTCTGAACTTATTATTCATTCCTCGTAGTTTTTTTAGCTTCAGCTAAGAAAATGGCCTATAGGGTGAATGATTTCGGGACTCACTCTTTTTCCTTTATTTCGGCTTTCAGGTTTCTTATGTTTTTAGGCAGCCGGAAGTCTCAGATATTGTGATTTTCAAGGCCCCTTCAATCCTTCAGGTATATTTTGTTGAGTTAATAGCATTTTAAAAAATTTAATTCGGAGAAAGGCGATTGCTCAATCATTTCTGTTTAACTTACTCTGCAGGAGTTGGGTTTTAGTTCATCAGATGTTTTTATCAAAAGAGTTGTAGCAACAGCTGGTGACTCGGTAGAAGTAAGTAATCTCCTATAGTGTTTCAAACGATTTTCCTTTTGTCTTCTCTTGTCTTTGCTCGTCAACTAGTAATTATTTTGCATCCTGCAGGTTCGTGATGGGCGATTGGTGATCAATGGTATTGCCCAAGAAGAGGATTTTATCTCAGAACCCCTTGAATATGAACTGGATTTATTGGTAATTGCATTTGCCTCTTATTCTTTCTGTCTTTAATGGCTTGTTTTGGACTATTATTAGGAGAAAACATATCACTCATTGGATCTATTGCGCACAGATTGTGCCGGAAGGCCATGTGTTCGTGATGGGAGACAATCGGAATAACAGCTTCGACTCTCATAACTGGTAACCACTCGATTCACTTACTTGGGAAATCTTGAAATATATGATAATCTGCACTCTCCCAACCACATGTTTTGCAGTGTGAAATTTATGTTGCTCTTTGTTTTACCAGGGGTCCGCTTCCTATCAAAAACATTGTTGGTAGATCCGTGTTCCGATACTGGCCTCCTTCAAGAGTATCCGACACGGTGCATGATACTTCCCGTATGAGGAGCGCGGTCGCATTTTCGTGCTCTTAATATCCACAGAAATGCCATCAGATAAATTATTTTAACGATTCATTTGTTGTGGATTCTTTTATGTACCTGTAAATAATTGTTCTAACCTTAGCTTGTGAAATACTCTGATATACCGAGACACAAATTAAAATCTGTACGATGACATTGTACTTTTATGCTTCCTCTGATAAAAGTTAAGAACAAGTTCTTCTAGTCCTCTACCTGAACCAACTTATATGTTGTACAATATAGATTCACCCTGAACTAATCCTTTCCAATCCAAAAAATGAGTACCATGTTGGCTGTGCGCTTGCAATGCTTAACTCCAAAAGAAAGATAAACTTGATCCAAGAACGTGGATGATAGACACAATTGCTTCATCATCGAAGTGAGTGGCTTAAAGATTTAGCAACATTGCTAGCATCAGTCTCGAGGATGACATGGTTCCAATGGTGTTGAGATGCCATTATCATACATTCCCTTGCTGCCAAAGTTCTGCAAGATGAGCTGGGAAATTTCCATCTAGACACAAAGACCGAGCCATTAACACTGTTCCTCGCCCGTTTCTGGCTACTACACCTATCCCCACTCGCTGACTCCCCTGCGTCACCGCCGTATGAACATTGATCTTCACGGACCCTGGTGGTGGTGCAATCCAAGAAGTAGGTTGAGGAGGAAGTGAAGCCTTTGGAGAGGCCTCTGGTTGACAAGCCAGAAATTGATCCCGCAACAAGCTTGCTCTTGAAACTACTTCCTTGGGTGTGATCACCCTCTGCCTTCATGGATATGTTGATTTCTTGCCAGCCAAATGCTCCAGGAAATCATTGTAAAACATCCTATATCATCTCCCTTCCCACAAGATTACTCAGCTCCAAATATCCATGAAAGAACAACTTTGAAAACGAGAAAATATGTAAATCTTGATCTGGTTCAAGTTTAATGAAATTTCTGAAGTTCATTAAAAAAGAAAAAAAAAAAAAAAGTGATCTGTAAGAATTTGTGAAAAAAAAAATATTATGAAGAAATAAATATGATCATGACAACTTTTCCAATATTTGCATATTTTATATATGATAACGTTTGCAAGAACTTATTTTAATTGTCCTCAATTTCTACGTATAATTTCCAATTATTTCATTATTAGAACCTTAGAAACACTTAAATCATATCTTAAAATGAACTTTTACAACCCTACCTAATCAACTATCTTTGAAATAATACAATTGTACTTGCGCTACGTAAGAAACTTAGCCCTCTTTCACACTCTTTCGAATTTTAATATTTTGGACACTTCTTCTTTGGCCATTCATGCCAAATCATTTATGAAGAACAGGTTCTGCTAGTCCTCTATCCTGAACAAGTTGAAAGGTGATGGAAAGTGATATTTAAGAATTTTTTGAAAAAATATCTTATGATATTTAAAAATAAGTTGCTAAAATATTATGAAGAAATAAATATGATTATGACAAACTTAAATGTCTAAAAGAATTCGGAAATTTGTTTTTCCTAATTATTTTTCTGAGTTTATAGATAATTAGATCTTTTAAATTTCCTTCAATATTATAATTACTTTTTCCCCCAAAATTCTAATAAATTAATTTGAAAATAATATGTAAGAATGCATACCTTAAACATATGTAAACACTAAAAATTAAAAAAATATGTTTAAGGTAAATCTATCTAAAATATAAAAGCAAGGGCCGAGATGTCGATGGAATTAATAGTGATTTCGAGTTTGTTAAGATTTCATTTAAGGATTAAGAGTAATACAGAGAAAATTGAAGGACAAATCATTCACCAATCTCATTTCTTTACTGTACTTTTATTATTATTATTATTATTTACTCAAATTATTATTTAATCAATTAATATAAAAAAAACCCCATAAATCGATAATCTATATACATACCCAAACAAAAATAAAACCATTGAACATTATATATTTATGGGCGTCCAATAATCCAATCGAGTTTCTTGTAAAATTCGGGATAGTCATTTCTTTTAAAATAAATACCATCACTGCGTGCCTGCCAGTAACATAACCCTCCGCCGCACATTCCTTCATCTTTCGAGTTAAAAGCTTTGAAACCTTGGTGTGCTTGGCCCCAACCAACTTCGCAAGTGAACAATGTATTGTGAATAATGTTTTCGCAAAACGTCCATGTGAAATTCTGGTTGTATGGAAGTTCATGATAACCAAGATCGTCGTTCTTGGATCTGCAATGGAGCTTCAACTGATCAGGCGATTCCGGCGGTAGCCAATTGTTAATAACAACCATGTAATCATGGGTTAAACACGCATCGGATGCTTGGAGATTAGTGGTGGCTAATAGAACAAGAATAGTGACCAAAGTTTTAAAACTTATAATTGCATGGTTCATTTTCTTTCCTTGAAAAGAAGATGCGAGTGATTACGTTGATGCCTCAATGCCCTTTATATAGTCTTTTCTTTTCCCTTTCATATTTTACAACCCAATAATTACATTGGAAACTTTTTTGTAATATTGGGACACTCAAATAGCTTTGGTATGAAGATCTAGAAAATACTGTAAGATCAATTGTTGTTGGATTACGAAAGATAATTTCGATTAAGATTAGATTTATTTGTAATAAAAGGACTTGATTATGGTTTTTTTTCTTCTTTTTTTAGGACTTGATTATGGTTATGTAACCTTAGTTTTCACATTAGAATTACCAGAATAATATTTTTAATTATATACTTTTCCAATATTTGCACCTTTTGTTCTTTATTATTATTATTATTATTATTACCTATTCATAGACCAAGTTTAAGTCAGGACCAAGAAACTTGACCCCCGTTCACACTCTTCCGAATTTTAATATTTTGGACATTTCTTCACCGATGAAAGAACTGGAAGTTTCCCTTTCTTTGCAATGTTGAAGTATTCTCTGTTGTGTAATAATTAGTATTTAAGCAATCTCACTTCGAATTCTCTTATTCAAATACACACACTAACAATTATCCCTTCAAATTATCAGTCACAATGGATATGAGAATCAATCTTCGACCAAACCGACGTTTCTTTGTCTCTGACAAAGCACGTGATATTGGCCCAGACCAAGAACGCCAACCTAAGTATTCTCCCCGCTATCCATTCATGTGGTTTTGGGCTTGATTACCGCGGGTCGAGTGGCCCGACCAGAGATCAATTACTGCCCTTTCTGAAGATAAAATGAGGAAAGTACCGAAGCTGCAGCTGTTTCTGCTCGCGTTGTTCTACAACAGCGTCGAAGGTTTAATGTCAAGTTGAACTTTGTGGCTGACCATCCATTTTTGTTTTGTTATACGAGAAGATATTATTAGCACAATTAATTCAGATCCACAGTTGGAGGAAAATACCATAACGATGAGAAGGAAAATACCATAATCAATGAAGATAATTATTGAAATACACATCATTCAAGAAACAGCAGGAATTAGTGGAGATGATATGCCTTAGCTAAAGCATTTCTTTATTCCTTAGCTAAAGCCTTTCTTTATTTACCTCACAAAGACTCTCTCTGTAGCAATATAAATGTTAGATGTAATTGGTTGTATGAGAACTGGTGCTCACGTTAAATAAAATAGAAGCAATAAAGCTTTTAACACATTTGCCAAATTTCTTCATGGTATCAGAGCCACTGTGAACAACAAACCACCACAATGTCATCCATCTCTCACAATGTAAGCAACTTCATCACTCTCAAACTAAACCAAGACAACTACCCCCTGTGGCGTGAGCAAGCTCTGGCTCTTGCTGAAAGTCAAGACTTAATTGGGCATCTCACCAGCGAAACAGACGAGCCAGCAACTGACCCAACAGATTCATCAACAACAATTGGAAAAATCGCAGAATGAGGAAATCGGATCGGCTTCTTCGTGGATGGATTATTGGAACTCTATCTGAAGAAGCTCTTGGTCTTGCTATTGGACAAGACACAGCCAGATCTGTATGGGATGCCCTAAGGAAGCATATGCACAAGACTCTCAAGAAAGAGAATTCACCCTTCGCCAACAATTGACGTATCTATGCAAAGATGATAACACCACCATTGGAGAACATATTCGCAAATTCAAGAGCATCTGCGACAACTTAGCGGCAATAGGAAATCCAGTCACTGACAAAGTCAAGGTATTTTCTCTTCTCACAAGTTTAGGACCAAAATATGAGTCCTTCACCACAACCATGCTAAAACCACCACGTCCATCATATACCGAGATGGTGTCACTGCTGCAAGGATATGAACAACGTCAAAACTGGTTCACTATCAACACATCAACTCATCAAGTAGCCTTCTACGGACAAAAGCAACTTGGTTCCGTCAACCGCAAATCTCAAAACAATTTCAACTCCAATGGCCGTGGCTTTCAAGCACATAACCAGAATCCCAACCATGGAACCAAAAATTTCAGCCAACAACACAACAAACAAGACTCCAAAATTCAAAGGCCTCCTCCTCCTGGACAGCGCCGAATGACACCGACGGAAAGAGAAATGTATCGAGATGCAATCTGCCAAATTTGTGGGATCACAGGACACATTGCAAAAATATGTTGGCATCTCTCCAATTACACGCAAACTCAAGATGAAGTCCCAAAAGCATTGGCTGCTCTCACACTCGACAACACTGTCTTTGATACTGAGTGGACGTCTGATACAGGTGCATCTCATCATATGACAGGTAACGCTGGTATGTTAAAAAATAAACGACCATATTTTGGTAATGACTCAGTGTTGATAGGAGATGGTACGATGCTGGGAATTAAATCTATCGGCAATACTCAAATTAAAAATAATTCTCAAGTTCTACCTTTAAATAATGTTCTACATATACCAAATCTAAACAGGAACTTATTATCCACAAGTCAACTTACAGATGATTATCCTGTGAACTGTGAATTTTCTAATGTGGATTTTTGTGTTAAGGAACGGGAGACAAGTCACAAAGTGATGACGGGACAAAGAAAGGGTGATCTATATGTTATTTCCAGCCCACATGAATTACACTACTCTCATAGATTTAAATCCAGCACTGCTGAAGTGTGGCATCAACGACTAGGACATCCTCAAACATCCACTCTTAAGTTGCTACAACAAAAAGGGTTGATTGATGTGCAAGGATCACATAAACTACAACATCTTTGTGATAGCTGTCAATTAGCCAAGATTAGCAAATTACCTTTTTCTGTTTCAAAAAATTCCAGTTCATCTATTTTTAATAAAATTCACTGTGATTTATGAGGGTCATCACCAGCTGTATCTCTTGGAAAATTTCGTTACTATGCTTGTATTGTTGATGATTTCTCTCGTTACACATGGCTTATTCCTCTTAAAACAAAATCTGAGTTTGTTGATGTATATTTTGCCTTTGAAAAATATGTAGCAAGACAATTTGAGAAAAAAATACAAATTTTTCATTCGGATGGTGGTGGTGAATTTGTTAACTCAAGACTTAGCTCACATTTTCAAGCGGAGGGAATTGTTCATCAAATATCCTGCCCACACACTCCAGAACAGTCAGGTATGGTCGAAAGGCGCCATAGGATAATCCGTGAACTAGGTATGTCAATGTTGTTTCATTGTGGCGCTCCTTTATATTTGTGGGTAGAAGCATTTACAACTGCTGTATTTCTTATAAATCGTCTACCTTCTGCTTCTCTAAACTTAGATACACCTTACTTTAAATTGCATAATGTGCATTCAAATTATTCTTTCTTAATGGTGTTTGGCTCTCGGTGCTTTCCATACACTTGGGACACACGTAAACACAAATTTGATCCAAAAACGGTTCCATGTATCTTTGTAGGCTATAGTGATCGACATAAAGGGTACAAATGCTTTCATCCATCTACACAAAAATTCTTCGTTTCACGACATGTAGTCTTTGATGAAGCAAATCTGCCTTTTAAGGACCATAAAATTAATGAAAAAATTGCTCCAAAAGATCAATGGATGAGTGTTTTTGATTCATGGATTAGTTTTCCTATTTTTCATAATGATTCACCTCCCCAACATGCAGAATTCTGTGATCCATCTCTTCCATCACCCGAACTGGACAAGACGACTCAATCACTTGACGCTCCAACCACATCACCACCTGCGGCTACAAGCTCAGTATCAACCTCTGACCATGGAAACTCAGATCTTACATCCAACTCTTCCACAGATCATGAGAGCTTGGGTGATAAATCAAATCCCTTTCATTCACACGAAATGTTGGAGTCTACAGAATTACAAGATGACAGCACCATGACGTCTGATCCATCTCAACCACAACATCACTCAATGATAACACGATCTCACCTTGGTATCTACAAACCAAATCCTAAATATGCTCTTATGGTAACCAGTCGAGAAATACCTCGAATACCACTTTCAATAAAAACTGCACTCAGTGATGATGGCTGGAAAGCAGCAATGACAGAGGAAATGAATGCTCTTCATCTCAACAATACATGGCAGCTTGTTCCTCGTGATCCCAGCATGCATATAATTGGATCCAAGTGGGTTTTTAAGACAAAACTAAAACCTGATGGAACCATTGATCGGCTCAAAGCACGCCTTGTCGCCAAGGGCTATCACCAAGTTGATGGCATAGACTACACCGATACATTCTCCCCTGTCATCAAACCTGGTACCATTCGGGTTGTACTCAGTTTCGCACTAGTTCAAAAGTGGGATATTCGGCAGTTAGATGTCAAGAA